>NC_135630.1:37567887-37888998 GCF_053574225.1 Canis aureus
TTCCAAATGATTATACATTTTATTTAAATATTTATCTTTTTGAAATTTGACTTATAATCTATAAGTAATTAGTTATCAGCCCAGCTACCAGGGTGACAGGCAGGTTCCTTAATTTTCTATGCAGTCGACAGATTTTAACTCTGAAATTATTCTAGTCACAGCACACTTCAAAGGTCTAAATGAAAAAAAAAGTTAAATGCCTTAATATCTTTGAGATTTGCAAAGATATTTGAGGATTTGCTGAGGGATTCGGTGTAGGATGAAGAAAGTGTTTTGTTAGCAGGGAGACTAACTTGCATCTCCAATTTGAAAGAAAATGTGAAATCCAAATGCACAAAGATTATTTAGATGAGAGCGCGCTGAACAATCATTGTTCTCCCTCTGCATTCTGAGCGGCTGAGTCCAACGTTACACTGGTTCAGAGGAAAGGGGGTGGGCGTGCTTTCCCACTTTTGCAAGGGTAACCACGTTTCCAAAAGTATAATAAAATGCAAACTGGCAAATCTGAATTCTAAGGTGTATAAACTATAACTGAAGCTCAAACTCTTGCCCCGCGTGGACAAACACACCCTCAAGGTACATTCACAAGCCTGCTGGTGTGCTGGACTAGGTCACCCTCCAACCTTCTTGTTCACCCTGGCACTGCCTGGCCCACGTGAGGCTTCCAGGCCTATCCCCAATAGGGGATATCCTACTGGAGCTATCCCCAATCCCGCCCCACCGGTGCTTTCCCCTGCCACACCTGGCGCATCTTCTGTGCTCCTCTGTCTCACAGTTTAGCTCTTCTTGGCACCAAAGCTCCCATTTATCCCTCATTCCCCATGACTCTGTCCCAGAAAGCCTGGCCCAATGCTGAAGGTACAGGAAGTCCTGAATGCAGATTTAACTCGTTGACTGCATTCAACTTGGCTGATAGGCTTTGGAAATTACCTTTTGGCCAATATCCAATTGTTCGCTGCCATTGGTCACCATCTCTTAAGAGCCAAATAGAGCTGACCTTTGAATAACACTAGTTTCAACTGCACAGGTCCACTTATAAGTGCATTTTTTCGATAAATCCAGTACAGTACTGTCCATGTATTTTCTCTTATGATTTTCTTAATAATATTTTATTTTCTCTAGCTTACTATATTGTAAGAATACAGTATATAATACACATAACATACAAAATATGTGTTATTGACTAATTATTGGTAAGGCTTCCAGTCAATGGTAGGCTATTAGTGGTAAAGTTTTGGACATCCAAAGTTATATGGGGTTTTTTTTGACTGCATAGAGGGTCATCTTCCCTAACCCCTGTATTTAAGGGTCAACTGTACTAAAAAGTGGCTCTGAGTAACTTGGAATGATGGTAAGCCAACCCTGTCATCCTCCCAAGCACCTGACCTAGCACCTGGCTGCAGGGACTCTGTTCTCCCCTACGGACAAGCAGTGCCTGGAGGGAGCTGTGACCTCATGTGTGTTGACTCTCTGGTCAATCCTGGCTGTACTGTTCTGTTCCACAGTGAGGATATGGGAATAGGATTTTCTGGCTGTTATTTCACAGCCAGCCCCCAGCACACACATTACTGTTCTGACAGGCTCTTTAGGAGAAAGCTTCCATGGGGCTTCCTATGAATCCAACCATCACAAGATGATTCTTTTAAAGTCCTAGTTCAGGTGGGAGCAGGAAATGGCTTCATGGGTGCAAGATTCCGTGCCTCTCATCACCATGCCTGCTCTCCAATACCCATCCCCACTGTTTCTTTCATCTTCTCCCAGAAGGACAAGTTGAAATGCCTCTGAGAAATGCACTTGGTTTTCTCTTGTTTCAGCCAGGAACCCAGGTCCTTGATGTCCTTGTGTTCCTGGTCCCTATTCCCCAGGACCTATTTTCACATCTATGTTTTCCAAATTTGGTAGGATAAGCACTCGATTCCTCAGACTAGTCCAGGCCTCAGCAAAGCTGTGACCTCAGCAGTGTGCATCTTTCTTCAATCAGATAGATCTTCCTTTTCTGCCCAGAGTTCTTCCCCTGCCCTACTCTCCCTGCTTTTCCCACTTAACTCAAACTCTCCATCTTATCTCCCTATCAGAACAGCTCTCTGGAGAGATTCAGATATTCCTCATCAATACTCTGATGTGAGCTAGTTTTACTTGTCCTGGGGATTTACTCTAAATCTGGTCTCTAGTTGCAGAATAGAACTGTAAGTCCAAAGGAAGGCTGGCTGTGCTATGGTCGATCACCTTCTGGTTGGGTTTGCCTCAGGCAGTCAAAGCCGGAGTGAAATAAAAAGCCTTTAACAGCTAAGCAAATGCGTGGCCCTCCTGAGAATCAGCAGGCAGATTAGAGGCAGGACTCCCTAGTGTCTGCCATTAGCTGTCTGATTTGCAAGGTTGACTGAGCTATGATGTTTGTTAATTCATTTAACAAATATCTGTTGAGAACCAACTACATGCCATATAGGGTCTAGGCTAAGGGAATGCAGCAGTGAACAAGCACACAAAGTCCCTGCTCTCATACACCTTGTATTATAGTGAGGTACACAATCTATAAACAAGGAAAACAATTAAAAATATGATTCATGACAAAGAGAGCAAGGGGAAAGAGCAGTTAGGAGGCTATTGCTATGATCCAGGGGGAAGGTGATGATATCTTGGACCAAGATGGGCAGTGGCAAAGGTGACAAGTGCTTATATTCTGGACATATGGTAAAGGTAGCATGTGGATTTGCTGGTGGACCAGATACAGGGTCTGAGAGAAAGAAAAGAATCAAGAATGTCTCCAAGAGCTCTGGCCTGAGGACGAGAACAATGGAAGGCTGCAGGAGGAGCAGATTTGGGGGTGTCTGTCGATGAGCAAGAGGTAGCATTCAATTATTTATCCATGCATGTATCTACTATTTATTGGGCTTGGCAGTGTGCCAGGGCTGGTGGTAGAAGGTGAGTGATGAATGACATGGTCCTTCAACTCATGACCCTAACAGCCCAGTTGGTATGAGGAGTCTTGATTCAATGAGCACACAACAAATGCATAAATATCAGCTATTGTGAGGTCTACACCAGAAAAGAATATAGATTTTGGAAGACTATAGATTTTGGATGATATGTTGCAGGAAATCTAACTTAGTCAGGAGGGGAATGCTGGTTAGGGGAGGTGAAGATCAAGGGGTGGTATGATGGATGAGTAAGAGTTAACCTGGTGATAAGGCTGATGTGGGAAGAATATTCCAGTGAGAACAGTGTGTATGAAGACCCTGTGATTAAAGGAAGTGGGGGACACAGGACATTTGTGGAAGAGTAGAATGTTCATAGTGTCTGGAATATAGTAGGTAAGAGAGAACATGGTGGGAGAAGGTGCTTGAGGGGTTCATGGGGCCAGGTCATGCCGAGGTTTGCAGTTCACATGCAGGTAATTTGTCATTCTTTTAAAAGTAATGAGAGGTCATTAAAATGTTTAAACAGAAGAAGCAGCTCATCTAATTGGCATTTTGGAAGATCACTCTGACTGGAGAGTGGAGAATAGATCAAGGAGGACCCTGGCAATGGAGAACCAGGAGGAGGGGACCATATAAACCCAGGAGAGAAGTGGTAGAAGAGTGGAGTGAAAAGGGGCCGAATGACAGGATATTTAGGAGATACGAAAATCTGCAGTACTTTTCAATAGCCTCATATGGCGAATGAGGATAGAAAATAGCAGGGTTGGGTTTAAAAAAATTTTTTTTTATATTTTGTTTATTCATGAGAGACAGAGAGAGAGAGAGAGAGAGAGAGAAAGGCAGAGACATAGGTAGAGGAAGAAGCAGGCTCCTCACAGGGAGCCCGATGTAGAACTCAATCCCAGGACGGGATCATGCCCTTAGCCGAAAGCTGATGTTCAATGGCTTATCTACCCAGGCATCTCTCAGGGTTTATTTATTTTTATTTTTATTTATTTATTTTTAAAGATTTTATTTATTTATTCATCACACACACACACACACACACACACACACACACACAGAGGCAGAGACCCAGGCAGAGGGATAAGCAGGCTCCGTGCAACACCCTGACGTGGGACTCGATCCCGTGTCTCCAGGATCACACCCTAAGCTGCAGGCTGCACCTAAACTGCTGCGCCACCAGGGACTGCCCTGGGGCTTATTTTTTAAATGTGAATATAAAAAGAATGCAGGAGATGACATTTAGGGTCCTTTACTATTATTAAACAAATAGTTGCACATTTTCAGTGAAAAATGGAGCACATTTCCTTATCTGTGTTGCCTGATACTGTCTCCTGGAATAAGATCCCTGGGGCCTAAAATTCTGTCTATCATGCTTGGGATATCTTGGGTTGAATCATCTAAATCTAATGTCAGAGACAGGAAAGGGGTGGGATGGAGGGAAGAGGTTTGCAAAGTACAATGTGTAGAGGCAGATATGCCCGGGGCTGCATCTCAGTACCACCACCTACTGATTGTATGATACTGGCAATAGTTAACCAGTCTGAGCATCAGTGCCCTTACCTATAAAAGAAGAATAGCAGAGCACTAACCTTATAAGGCTGTTGGTGATAATTACATGAACTAGCACATGCAAAGTGAGTTCCCAGGACTTGGCATATAATAAATAAATAAAGGGTAAATGTTACCATTATTCATAAATATACTACTATCTATGAGAGCACTTTAGCACCTTGGTTTATAATCTACTTGTATCAGTTAGCTAATGCTGTGTAACAAATTCCTCCAAAATTTAGTGACTTAAAACAACAATCATTGGCTCTCACTCTTGCTTCTGTGGATTAGCCGGGATTCTGCTCGTCCAAGTTGGGCTCAACAGGGTGACTATAAGATCTGCTCCACAGGGCCTGAGCCTATGATCCTCATTGCAGCTGCAGAAGCTCAGGAGGACAAGCCCAAATGTGCAAGCATACTTTAAGCCTCTGCACACATAATGCTTACTAATTAATTCTTTTTGGAGAAGCAAGTCAAATGACCAAACCCAAATTCCAGGAGTAGAGAACTCTACTTTACCTCTAAAGGGAGCAAATAACAAACCGCATGACAAAAGGTGTGGATATAGGGAAGATGAAAAATTTAACACTCCAATTTCTCAGTGTGTCATGTCACTCTTCAGTGCCTCCTGCCTTTCCATGAAGAATCATTTGGGATCATCAAGGCATAGAAAAATGGCTGCTGAGACCCAACTCCCTTTTCCATTCTAGTTTCTTCCATTTCTTTCTTGCTCCTATTTAATCTTTTTCAGGGTTGTGACTTCATATTCCTTTGAAGAAGTATCAGTCAAGCTTCTTTGATTGCAAACCACAAAAATAAAGTCTGGCCAGTTGTATCAAGAAGGAAATTAAATGAAGGGTTATCATGCAGCTCACAAAAACTGGTAGGCAGTTGGAAAATCAGGTTGGAAACAGAACAGATCACATGACAGCTCTGGGGATCCAGGCAGTAGAACCTGATCAATTCTCTTTTCTAGGCACTGGAGAGGGGGGGCTTTCCATCACTGTGTCTTTGTGCTCAGAATTCAAAGTCCTGGCAGAGAGAGGCCCACCTCTTGGTTGGGGCAGGGAGGGCATCACAGTTTATAGCTTGCCAAGGCTGTCCAGGATGAGGAAAAAAGGGGGTTGGGATAATGGAATGGGATGACCCAAAACAATCAATGTTCCTCTTTGTCAGGCTTTGTAGCCAGTGGGTGTAGCAGAAAGAGCCCTGGAGTACAAGCAGCAGGCCAGATTCTATCCCCTGCTCTGCCCCCAACTTGCTTAGAATACTGAAACCAAGGTGGATTTTTTTTTCTTTTGCAAACACTTACATGGGGCTTACAGTGTCCCAGATGCTGTTATAAGTACTTGGTAAGTATTAACTCAGCAGTCCTTGACTTTAAGGAGTTGTTAGGGAGGGTGATGGCATCCCTGACCTCATAGCTTTAGTTGTAGGGAGTAAATAAACAACATGTGTAAAACATCTAGCATAACGCTGACATGAAGAAAATGCTCAGTATATGTGAGTTCCCTTCCCTGAGCCACCTCCCACTTCCATCCTTCCAGAGAGCTCTGTGAGGTTTAGGTATCACTCTAAGCTTCTGATCTTGACCTCAGGAACAGCATTCCCTCCAACAGCCTAACTGCCCACCAGAGCCCAAGAGGAGGTATGGGATGTTGTAAGATGCTGGGGCATCTTCAGAGTGGACCAGTATGTGACCTCAGGATGTCTTGTTACCACTGACTTTGGTATTTCTGATGCCAGGAAAATGTTGGCCTCATTTTCTATGCTCTTCGGAGTATTGTATATATTCCATAGTGATGGTAGAAATGTTCTCTCTGCTGTCCAATATGGTAGCCAGTAGCCACCTGTGGCTACTGAATACCTGAAAATGTGGTTAGTTTTAATGGATAACTGAATCTATTTTAACTTGAATCATTTAAATTGTGGCTAGTGGCTACCAAATGGAGAGTGCCACTAGAGTTTTGATGCTATGGAGTTCCCTAGGAGACACTGACACCTGGAGTGGGGTGGCAGGATGGTGTTTTAGAGAGGGACTCAGTGTCTCACTTTCCATCCCTAGGATGATGCTCCAGAAAGGTCCCTGCCCTGACAATCACTGAGCCCTGGCTTCTGCTCTACCTCTCCACCCAGCTTTTCTTACTCCCTAGCGACAACCCCAGGCATCTGACTGATGCCTTGGGCAGGAATCATCCTGCTTCAATCCTGCTCAGGCTTCTTACAATAAACAGACCCAAAGGTTAATGGAGGTGAGATAAATGGGAGACACTTGGAGAAGAATTAATTAATCTGGGGTTTCAGTTGCCCCAGAGTGATTCATCCCTTCAGAACCACCTGTGTCCTGGCTGATTTCACAGGTTGCATTCTACAAAAGAAGAACAACAAAGATTCCATATACACCAACAGTAACATTTAGAATCACAGAATGTCAAAGCTGGAGGGAACCTTCAAGAGCATCTGGCTCAACATCCTTATTTTATGAAGGGGGAAACTGAGGTATAGGGTAGGGAGCCTGTGAGGCTGGCTCTGGTCGTTCAGGATGGGGTGTGGCAAAGGAGGCTGTTTCCCTCCTGCATCCCAACTAATGAAGCCAGAGGCTGGGTCCCACAAGATCCCAAAGGAGTAAGCCAGGAGTATAAACCAGAGAAGTATGTTGAAGGTGGGTTATCTGTGCAGGGTGTGGGGAGCAGAGATGGAAGGCCCAGGGAGACAGAACTGGGAAGGAAGAGGTAAACCACAGAAGTGTGGACCCACATTCTGGACAATTAGCAGAGCCATCTCTGGGGCTGTCATAGTCTATTCAGGCTGCTATAACAAAAATACCACATGCTGAGTGGTGTACCTAACAGACATGTGTTTCTCACAGTTCTGGAAGCTGGGAAGTCCAAGACGAAGACATCAGCAGACTGGGTGTCTGGTGAAGACTCATTTCTTGGCTCTCAGAAGGCAATCTTTTCTCTATGTCTCCACATGGTGGAAGGAGGTAAGGGAGCAGTCTGGGTCCCTTTTATAAGGACAGTATCCCATTTATTTTTTTTAAAGATTTTATCTATTTATTCATGAGGGACACAGAGAGAGAGGCAAAACATAGAGGTAGAAGCAGGCTTCATGCAGGAAGCCCTATGTGGGACTCAGTCCCAGGACCTCGGGATCACACCCCAAGCCAAAGGCAGACACTCAACTGCTGAGCCACCCAGGCATCCTGGACAGTATCCCATTAATGAGGCTCTACCCTCATGACCCAATTCCCTCCCACGGGTCCCCCCTTCCAGCAGCATCCCCTTGGGGGTGGTTTTCTTCATATGAGTATTGGAGGGCACACACATTCAATCTATAAGAAGGACCCACAGTGAGACTTTTCTGGGTGGCTAAGGGTCCATTTCCTGGGCAACCTGGACCCAATTTGGGAACCCAAGATGGGACACAGGATAGAACATAGTAGGACTTTGCCCTCATTTCTAGTGGCACTGCTCCAAGGCTCATTCCCAACTTTTCTGCCTGTCTCTGCAGTGCTTCCAAGATGTGACCCTAGCAAAATAGGCCACATATTTTGAAACCACTTCTCCATCTAGAGCTGCGTTTGACAGTATATATAATGATAATAATGGGTGTTATTTATTGAGCACTTCTTACTAAGGGCCAGACTTACTAATGGCTTCACAAGCCATTATGCCACTTGATTCCCATGACAACTCTGTCAAGTAGGCTTTCTTCTACCCATGTTACAGATGAGCAAACAGGCTCAGAAAGGACTGGACAACTTATCCCAGGTTCCTCAGCTAGTAGGTGGCAGAGGTAAAATTTGAGCTCAGGTCTGTCTGACTTCAAAAGTCTGTTCTCTGGTAAGCCTGTGAGTAGAGCAGGACAGGCTCACTGGCTCCGTTTGACAGACTTGAAAATGGAGACTTGTGTGACAGCCTAGGGACACAGTGCTGAGTACCAGCATAGAGAGACTCTTAATGCTGAGTTCTCTGTGCTTCCTTCCAAGACCATGTTTTTTTCCCCAGTTAGGGGTCATTTTTCTCTTGTGACCAGGTAACTTCACAATTTATTTCATTTGGCAGGCAGGGAGGGGATCTCCCCCACAGTGCTCTCAAGTGCCATCTGAACAGTGACTATTGATTGGGGGAGTCAGGAGCATGGTCTCATTTCTGAGTCATTTCTGAAGGCACACCACTTCCTGAGTGGCATCCCCAGTTAAATTACAGTGCCTTGTCCTTTTGGTCAGCTCCTTGTGTGTGAAGGGAGGTGGGGCTCCCAGCAGACTGCAGGGAAAGGTTAGAAGCTCCACACAGCATCCCCGATGAATGTTGGGGGCCTATTCCACCAAATGTGTGTCTGAGCAAAGAGCACTCCTGCCTGATTAATAGGCACATGCTTTGCCTTGATGAGGGCTCAGCCCACAGAAGGGTCGTTAATCATCTCTCTTCAGTGTCCTAACATGGGAGCATAAGCTCCCAGGGGTTGGGGCTGCTCTGTCTTAGACACTCAGGGGTGCCATGCCACAGCTGTCTGTCCACAATGTTCCCCAATGCACCTGTGAGGACTAGGAGAACCTTAACTGGTACCTTGTCCCCCAACCCTGTCATTGTGTGGCTCTGTCTGGTCCCTTCAGAGATAGGAGCTCAGCTGTCACCCTTGGGTGGTGTCTTCTGTTCTTGGGGTGTCGGGGAAGGAAGTGTCAAGAGGCTGAATTTGCCTTGGGGGCTGGAGTCCAACTGAGGCCAGAGGACTTCACTCCCTTTTCTAAAGGAATAAAAAGAGATAATACTGTCTTTGGTTTGTTTTCATTTTGTTTTGCTTTATTGTGGTAAAGTACATATAACATAAGATTTACCACTAGTGACATTTTGTACATTCACAGTGCTAGGCAGCCATGACTCTAGATGCAAGACATTCTCATCACCCCCAAAAGAAAGACATTAACAGTCACTTCTCATTCCTTCCCATGAGCCCCAGGTCCCGGTGACGACTAATCTGCCTTCTGTGTCTATGGATTTGTCTAGTCTAGAAATTTCCTATAAATGGAATCATACAATATATAGCCTTTTTTGGTTTGGCCTCTTTTTTTAAAAAAATAGGAGAGACACACAGAGAGAGGCAGAGACATGGGCAGAGGGAGAAGCAGACTCCCTGCAGGGAGCCTGATGGGGGACTCAATCCCAGGACCCAGGGATCACGCCCTGAGCCAAAGGCAGACAGACACTCAACCACTGAGCCACCCAGGTGCTCCTTATCTAGCCTCCTTTACTTAGTGTAATATTTTCGAGGTTCATCCATGTAAGTAGTTTATTCCTTTTCAATGGTTGAATACTATTCCATATTATTTATCCACTCAACTGTTAGTGAAGGTTGGGTTGTTTCTACCTTGTGGCTTTTATAAATAATGCTGCAAATGAACATTTGCATAAAGAAATAATACCATTTTATCTGTTTGAAACCAATCCACTTTGTTCCTTCCGTGCTGTAGCTGCTAGCCACCTGTGGATATTTAAATTTAAATTAACTAAAATAAAATAAAATAAAACCTTAGCTCCTCAGTTGGACTGATCACATTTCAACCACTCAAAGCTACACATAGGTAGCAGTTACCGTATTGAAGGGCACAGATGCAGGACATTTTCACCATCATAGAAACAGAAAGTCCTATTGGTAAATGTCTATCTAAAATGGACCATCTAGGGGCACCTGGGTGGCTCAGTGATTGAGCGTCTGCCTTTGGCTCAGGGTGTGATCCCAGGGTCCCGGGATCAAGACCCACATCAGGCTCCTCACAGGAAACCCGCTTCTCCCTCTGCCTATGTCTCTGCCTCTCTCTCTCTGTCTCTTATGAATAAGTAAAATCTTTTTTAAAAAATGGGCAGGGGTTGAGACAGAGCTGGTGATGTTTCTCGGTGGCTTGAAGGGAGAGGGCCCCCCCAGGGTCAGCAGGCCAGCCCCCTGTCAGGAGAGAAAGCAGGAGAACGGCACTGAACCAGCATCACTTAGTCACGAAGGCATGGGCAAGGAAGCAAGCAAGAAGCAAGTCACCCGCTCCCTGGTGTGGGGCAGTCTCAGGCAACCCACAGGGGGTCCCAAATGGGCTTTCAAGCATCTGGGGGTAGCACAGCCTCCTGGAAAAGTGGATGCACTCAGGGCCAGATTGACAGACCCCTTATGGCAAGTCCCTGGCCCTCCCCAGAGGACAGACAGGAAAAACAGCCACATGGGTCACAGGAGTGGGGATTGGGCAAGCTTGGGCTGAGCAGCGGAGAGACAGTGGACCTGTGTGCATCTCCACCTGAAAACAGCCCCCGCCCTCATCTCCCACCCAGGGTGGCCACAGGCCCCCGGAGAAACCCAGGCTGCCGGTGGTTGGGGGCCAGCCCTGGTTGGGCCCCAAAGATTCAAACAATTCACTCTCTTCTTGAAATTCAATTTTTCTCATATATGTAATAAAGATCGACCCAGGGATGCATGAGATCATTGGTTTTAAGCTTTTTTTTTTTTTTTCAGTCAGTGAATTCTCTATTCAGATGCAGTCTTCCAAAGAATAGGACAACAATTCTCATGAAGTATAAAGCAAAGCTGCTCTGGTTAAAGGTGGTGGTGGTGGCGGCTGTAGTGGTGGTGGAGGAGGTAGCAGCTAAGTGATGCCCAGAGCTCCAGCACCACACCCCAGCCACACCCTGACTTCTTGCCCCTGTGATTTCCCAGCTCTAAATGCCCATGATTTAAAAGTGATATTTGCTCTCCCACCAGTTTGGGGGGGGGGGGGGGAGATTTTGGAGTCAGGCAAGCCCTGGGTTCAAATCCCCATTCTTCCTTTTTAGTCCTTTGTAATTCGAGATAAGTAACATACCCAGTTTACTCTTATTTTCTTAATCTGTAAAGTGTATCAATACTACTCACTCTCCAGGGATCTTAGGAGGTTAAAGAGCGCCAGCATGGAATCTGAATCTGACATACAGCAGGTGCCCCTCTTATGTGTGTCCTGCCTTCACCCTGTGTGGGCTGACCTCATATCTCATCTCCCCTGTCCCCCCAGATCCTACTCAGGCTCTGTCATATGCAATCATGGGCCAGGCACTATGCTGGGGAGTCAGTAGTGGGGATTTAAAGATAAATAAGAGAGTCAATGACTTCATGGAACTCACAGATCAGAAACTGATAATTACCACACAGGAATTGTTTAAGGAAGTGGATATGTTCAAACCTAGCTGCAGGACTTCATATTTATCATGATGAATGTTCATTTTATAGCACTGGGCTAAATCTTCTGGCTTGTTTTGAATATTATTTCTGTCATCAAACCTAATAGTTATCTCATCTTTCTTTCCTTTATCTGCAAGTGTAACCAACACAGTTTCCATATCTTTTTTTTTTCTAAAGATTTTATTTATTTGTTTGAGAGACAGAGACACAGAAAGCAAGAGAGCATGAACAGGAGGGGAGAGAGAGAAGCAGACACTCCTCTGAACAAGGAGCCCAATGTGGGGCTCGATCCCAGGACCCTGGGATCATGACCTGAGTCTAAGGCAGATGCTTAACTGACTAAGCCACCTAGGCACACCAGTTTCTCTGTATCTTTCCAATGTCATGACCAAGATAGTGACAAGAACTAGAACTAGGGCAAGAGGAGAGTTCTCTGTCCTCTTCCCAAATTAATTCTAATGAGTGCATCAGCCCTGTGGTTGTTCAGCCAGTTCAAAAGTCATCTTTCCATCCTGTGCACACTTCTACACCTTTTTATTTTATAATACTTCGTAATAAATTTATTTTTATATGCACATTCCTAAGTTTACATGCATGCATAAATATAATGGTTTCATAGACACATATATCACCATACATGGACATTATTGAGGGTTTTTTGGTCAATGTTCTCATTAGTCGTATACTCTTTACCTTATCTTTTTAATCAAAAATAGCTTATGAAAATCACTCCAACTTGGAGCACCAACTCGTAGGTAACCATCACAGCTCTAATGTACCCTGTTAAATGTTTGCATAACAGGTTGTCATATGAAAAGTGTGCCATAATTTATTCATCTCTTCCTAATTGGTAAGAATTTCCATTTTTTTTCTGTACAAGCAATATATATTCTTGTATATATGTCCTTATATGCAGGTGTTTTATTTCTATGAGATAAACCCTGAGAAATGAGACTGCTTTTAATTAAATATCTTAATTTTAATAGACGCTGCCAGACCAATTTCCAAAATGGAAAATTTGGAAATTATAAATTTTATTTTATAATTTATAAATTATATTTCCACATAGAAATCAGCAGAAGACTTTTTCAGTGTGTTAATTTTTGCATACCTGATAGGCTATAAAGTGGCTGCTCATTGTACCTTTTTTTATTGAAGTATAATTGACATGTAATATTGTATTAGTCTCACACGTACAATGCAATGATTCAGTATTTGTATATATTGCAAAATGATCACCACAATAAGTCTAGTTAACATGGGTTACCATATACAGTTAAACGAAATTTTGTGTGTTTGTGATGAGAACTTGTAAGATCTACTCTTTCAGCAACTTTCAAATATGCAGTATAATCTCATTAACTGGTCACCATGCTGTATATCACCATCGCTACTTTAATTTAAATTTCCCTGCTTCAGAATTTACATCTATTTAATATTTGTTGATCCTTTATTTTTTAAAAAAATATTTATTTATTCATGAGAGACACAGAGAGAGAGAGAGAGAGAGAGAGAAAGAGAGAGAGAGAGGCAAAGACACAGGCAGAGGGAGAAGCAGGCTCCTCGCAGTGAGCCCAGTGTAGAACTCAATCCCGGATTCCGGGATAGCGACCTGAGTCGAAGGCAGGCACCCAATTGCTGAGCCACCCAGGCGTCCCTATTTGTTGATCATTTAAATCTGCTCTCCTGCAGTTATTGTTTTCTTAGTTTCTTTACCTGTCTTTCTATCAGTCTTCTCAATTCTTGTCAATTTGTATGAACCTCTTTACATGTTATAGATTTAACCCTATGTACTGCATTGCAAATATTTCCCCAAATCTATCTTGTGTGTATTGACTATATTTTAGTATCTCTTGCTATACATAAGTTTTTAATTGCTCTACTCTGCTTCTAAAACTTGTGGTTTTCTTTTTTTTTTTTAAGATTTTATTTATTTATTCATGAGAATGCACAGAGAGGAGAGAGAGAGGCAGAGATGCAGGCAGAGGGAGAAGCAGGCTCCGTGCACCAGGAGCCCAACATGGGATTCAATCCCGGGTCTCCAGGATCGCACCCTGGGCCAAAGGCAGGCGCCAAACTGCTGCACCACCCAGGGATCCCCTAAAACTTGTGGTTTTCTAGGGGCCCATGGTGGCACAGTCGGTTTGGCGTTTGACTCTTAGTTTCAGGTCAGGTCACGATCTCAGGATCCTGAGATTAAGCCCCATGTCTGGCTCTGTGCACAGCATGGAGTCAGCTTGAGAGTCTCTCTCCCCCACCTTCCTCCCCGCCCCTCCCACTAATTCACTCTTTCTGTACCTCTAAAATAAATTATAAATCTTTTTAAAAAAATCTTCTGGTTTTATATCATCAACTTGGATGGTCTCCTTGTCTCTAGATTAAAGATGTAGGCTCTTAGATGTGAGTTTTATTTTTTTTACATTTTAAATCATTAAGTCATCTAAAATTTATTTTTGTTTTTATTTCTCACAATCTGAAATACCAGCTTTACTGTTTTATTTCTCACTTATTTTATAAGCTATCCCTGGTTTTCTATTCTGTTTCACAGACCTATTTATTTACAATTATGGAAGTAACACATTATTTTGTTTATAGGAACTTTCTAGCATGTTGTGATACTTGGTAAGACAAGTGCTCACTCTGCTTTTTTTTTTTTTAAAAACATTAATAAATATATGTTTTCTAGTCTCAGAGATTTTTTAAAAATATAAAGCATAAGATCATTTTATCCAGTTCAAATGATCCTATTGGGATTCAAATGGGAATTATACTGTATTTGTAGGTCCAACTCTGGAAAAATCAAGTTGGCATGCTATCTAGTCTCTCCATCTGAAAATACATTATCTGTTTCCATTTGTTAAGATCATACTTTATATTTATATTCTTTGATAAAATTTTTTAATTTTATTTTATTTATTCATGAGAGACAGAGAGAGAGAGAGAGAGAGAGGCAGAGACACAGGCAGAGTGAGAAGCAGGCTCCATGTAGGGATGGATTCCGGGTACTCGATTCCGGGTCTCCAGGATCACACTCTGGGCTGAAGGCAGACCTAAACTGCTGAGCCACTGGGGCTGCCCTTCTTTGATAAAATCTTATAATTTGTTTCACATGAGTCTTTTACCATTCTTATAAACCTCATTCCTTGGCATTTTCTAATTTGTTTACGGAACGCTTTTCTTTTCTTTTCTTTTTTTAAGATTTTACTTATTTATTCATGAAAGACACGGAGATAGAGAGGCAGAGACACAGGCAAAGGAAGAAGCATGCTTCCTGCGGGGAGCCCGAAGCGGGGCTCTATCTCAGGACCCCAGGATCACACTCTGTGCCAAAGGCAGACGCTCAACCATTGAGCCACACAGGCATCCCTTTGGAACACTTTTTTCATTTTCTTTTGTCATATATATTGCTGGAATAGAAGCCATTGATTTTTACATATTTACCTTGTATCCTGCTACCTTCCAAATTCTCTTATACAGGTTGGTAAGTTTTTCTAATTAGAGTGTATTGAATTTTCTAAGAATGCAATAATCCCCTCTGTATAAAAAGAGAAGCTTTGATCTATCTTTTCTAATGTTTGTAGCATTTTTTTGGCTTATTTCATTTACCAGAACGAAATACTTGAGTAATTATAAGAGAGTAAGCATTGCTGTCTAGTTACTTCTAATTTAAATATTTTTAGGCATTTTGCATTTAGAGTAATAATTGCTTTTATTTTTGTTACATTTATGTAACCTAATATCTAATTCTGTGTTACATTTATTAAAATTAAGTCCTTATTATATTCATATTTCAGTAATTTCTTTTACTATTTTACTTAGATTTTAATTAGAAATGGCTACAGACTTATGTCAAATGTTCTTTAAGCATTTATTGATGAGATCACATAATTTTCCTGATCATGTAATGATACACTGGCTAATGTTAATAAATTTCCAGATATGCAGCTAGTCTGTATTCCCTGAATAAACCCTACTTGAGTTTAACCTATTTGTCTTTTGAAGCATCATTAGAAGCTACTCACTAATAGTTTAGATGCTTGGTCTGTAGACTTTTGTGAGATTGGCCTATGCTTTTTAAAAAATAATCTCCTTTTCAGTTTTTGGTATTAAAGTTATGTTGTTTTCATGAAATAAGTCAAGAGAGCTCTCCGGCTTTTCACAGGGCTGAGAGTAGGTTATCTGACCCTGGAATCATCTGGTGTGTAAGTATCAGATACAAACCAGCTGTGACCCTATTAGGGCCTGATTATTTACGAAGTCATTGCTCTCACGTTCTTGATTCTTCTACCATAACTGCTATTCAAGTGTTCTCCTTTCTGGAGCCAATTTTGGTAATTTGTGTTTTCTAGGAAATCATCCATTTGCTCTAAATTTTTAAATTGTTGCCTCAAAGTTGCATATATTAATTTCTTGTATTTTAATTTCTCTTGCATTTTTGTTTTTGCTTGCTTTCACATTACTAATCTCTTTCTTCCTTAATCAAACCTGTGAAGACATATTTCACATCACTGTTGTTTTCCAAATACTTGATTTTAGATTTATTTCATTCTCTCTTATTGGAAATGTTTTTCTATATCTTTAATTTCAACTTTTGTCTTGGCAAGTTTCCTATTCTAGTTTTTAAAAATGTCTTGTTTATCTGTTTTAATTTCTTGAATTCTGAACTATCTTAATGTTGATTTTAAATAATTAAGGCATTTAAGGCTATTAATATTTACTAGTATGGCTTTTTCTGATCCATGGTTTATATATAAAGTATTCTTTTCATTGACTTCTTCAGAAGTTGTAAGATCCCTTTTAATTTCTCTCAATCTAAGGATTTTCTAAGATTATATATTTAATTTCTAAGTGGTTAAGATGTTGGCCATCTTTTTATTATGTGCTTCTAATTTTATTAGAATATGATTAGAGAATGTGGCCTCTATTTTATAGCTATATAATCTCTAGATTATATAGGTGCCCAAGATTATTAAGTTTTCAAAATTATGTATGTCTGGGGTGCCTGGGTGGCTCAGTCGGTTAAGCGTCTGCCTTTGCTCAGGTCATGATTTCAGGGTCCTGGGATCGAGCTCTACATGGGGCTCCATGCTCAGTGGGCCGTCAGTTTCTCCCTCTCCCTCCTCTTATTCTCTCTCTCTCAAATAAAATCTTTTCTAAAAATGTTAAAATTATATATGTCTGGATTTAATTTATTAGTGTGAAATTTTCTAATTGTATTGCAATCTTTGTGTATAATTTTTTAAAAAGATTTTATTTATTTATGTATTTGAGAGAAGGAGTGCATGGGGGCATGTGTGGTGGGGCAGGGGGTGGTAGTTGGCTGCAGTGGCAGGGGCAGACAGGGAGGGACAAGCAGATTCCAGGCTTGTGTGGGACCCCACATGGAACTCAATCTCACACTCAGGACCCTGAGATCACGAACTGAGCTAAAACCGAGAGTCTGCAGCTTAATCAACTAAGCTACCCAGGCGTCCCTATGCATAATTTTAAAAATCAAGTTCTTCTCACATTTCTAATAGCTTTAGCTCTATACGTTTAGCTGATACATTGTTTTGTATATCAATTTATGAAATATCTTCTCCATAAATTATAACACTTGTAATAATACAAGTCCCTTTTTTGTCCTGTTTGAAGTCTAACCTTAAATTCTACTTTATCTAATGTTAAATATTACCACTCTTGCTTTTTACTCATTTGCATTTGCCTGGCATTCTTCTTCCCATTCCTTTCATTGAATCTTTCATTGTCAATTTTCTTTGAAGTGTATTTATTTAAGCAGTATATAAATGTTGTTGGCTTCTAACCCTCTCTAATAAGCTCTATCTTTTAAAGACATAATTCAGTTTATTCCCGAATGATTTATTTTTTTAAAGATTTTATTTATTTATTCACGAGAGACACACAGAGAGAGGCAGAGACACAGGCAGAGGGAGAAGCAGGCTCCATGCGGGGAGCCTCATGTGGGAACCGATTCCAGGACTCTGGGATCATACGCTGGGCCAAAGTCAGGTGCTCAACCACTGAGCCACCCAGGCGTCCTCCAAATGATTTAAAAACTTATATTCCTGCTTTTTCTTCCTTCTCCTACTGCTTTATACTTGTGATTTGTCTTACATTATTTTTTCTTTTTTATGTTTTCAGTGGTTTGATCAGATTTTACTCATATTTTCCCCCCTTGTTAATTTGTACATTCTAACAAAACTGCTGCATTCTATTAACATTTTCTGTCACTTTCCTTGTACTCATAATCATTTGTTATTATTATTATTATTATATTATCATTATTAGCAAAAGATACTGTTTTACCAAGCAAGATGTTCTATTTTCACATTGCCTCCCATCACTGTTACCCTATGACAAAAATCATTACAACACCTTCATTTAGTCCTCCCTCATTTCTCCTTTCCCTTCATCTTCCTCTCTCCCAATCTTGGAAGAGTCACTTGGGATGTCTCTTACCTCTGTGCTCCTGCTGACCTAGTGTTGCTCACATTATTTAGTGTTCTTATTTCTAGGCTATTGTTAGAATTTCCCTTGAAGTGTCTCCCTTCAGTTTCCAGACTCTAAATTTAAGATTCATATATTTCACATTTCCAGGGAACCCATTATTCTCCAACCAGGAATTTTCTCCTGTTTTTTTATTTAATTATTCTCTTTTTGCTATGTGATCCCTTTTTGTTTTCCTCTAGAATCCAAATGCTTGTGTGTCAGGTTTTCTGGTTCCATCCTCCAACTCTCTAGTTTTTTCCTTCATGATTTTCATTTCTTTATATTTTGCTGTGTGCATTAGTGTATATTATTTTTGCTTGACTCTCTAGGCCACTAATTCACGTCTCAATGGTGCCATCTTTTCTTTTCTTTTGCTTGCGACATTGGAAAGTTGGAAAACCACATTTCAGCTTCAGAAAGTCTTTTTTTTCCCTAATTTTTAAAAATTTATTCATTCATGAGAGACAGAGAGAGAGAGAGAGGCAGAGACACAGGCAGAGGGAGAAGCAGGCTCCATGCAGGAAGCCTGATGCAGGACTCATTCCTGGGTCCCCAGGATCACACCCTGGGCTGAAGGCGGCGCTAAACCATTGAGCCACCTGGGCTGCCCAGAAAGTCTTTTTGGTGTGCATTTGCTACTTTTGATTGCCAAGAAGTCCTGTTTTTCTGTTCAGTCTCAGAGATAAGGAATTTGAAAGCTGACACAGCCAAAAGAATACAAGCAAATAATATGTGTAACTTTTGAGCAATGATTGTAAAATCTAGAAAAAATGGATCATTTTGTAGCAAATAAATTTTCAAAACTGACCACAGAAGAAATGGAACACTTGAAAAGAGCAATTATTATAGAAAAGAAAGTGATTAGATTTTACACCTGAAATTAATAGTACCCTATATGTTAACTAACTGGAATTTAAATAAAAACAAATTTTTTTCAGGCAACATCTTCTTTCCTTAAGACATCAGTCTTTTTTTTTTTTTAATTTATTTATTTATGATAGACATAGAGAGAGAGAGAGGCAGAGACAGGAGGAGGGAGAAGCAGGCTCCATGCCGGGAGCCTGACGTGGGACTGGATCCCGGGGCTCCAGGATCATGCCCTGGGTCAAAGGCAGGCGCCAAACCACTGAGCCACCCAGGGATCCCTGACATCAGTCTTTTCAACAAAGAAGAGAAGAGAAAAGAAAAGAAAAGAAAGAAAAGAAAAGAAAAGAAAAGAAAAGAAAAGAAAAGAAAAGAAAAGAAAAGAAAAAGAAAAGAAAAGGAAAGAAAAGAAAGGAAATGATTAGGGATTTCATAAATAATCAGGGTCCACTGAGACTACAGCTGAGTTTTTAGCTAGCATTTAGGGATCAAGAGAAGAGCTCTCCTTGGTGTCCTTTTTTATTTTTTTCTGATAAATCATCCTCTCAGAGTGCCCTTAATGGAGACATGGTGGGATTCCCCAGCCTGAGATGGAGAGCAGCCTGCAGGTCTATTAGGGAGTTCTCTTGGGCTCATCCCCAGAGGAGAGGGAAGTAAGCAGGATTGGGAAGAGGAGAAGTTGAACTGTGATGGGCAGTTTCCATAATGTTTGATTTAATGAAGATCTCTGAAGTATGGCCTTTCAGAGTTGTCCAGAACTGAGTGAGGGTGCTGAGATTTTATACTCCGGCACCCCATCAGGTATTATTCAGTGTCATCTGTCCTGGAAAGTGGATACGTTTGGATATGCCAAAGTAATTCCCAAAGAGGGCTGGGTGGCAGTTGAGTGCTATCTGTAGGCCTCTCAGAAGCTCAAGAAGGGAGAGAGAGAGGGAGAGCAGATCTTCATACCTATAGGGAAATCTAGGTGGCAATGACAGCTTCCACTACAGGTGGGCCATTATTTTTCTTTGTGACTCCCCTGAGTTTCTATCCTTTATTGGAATATCACAAGTTCTAAACTGGCAGTTGGTGAATAGTTCCCTCATTGTGGGCCACTGCTGCTGCAGCAAGCAGGGTGACCATCCTTTTGAGGTGTGTGGAGGACATCTCTGACCCCTCTTTACCTCTCAGCCACCAGAGAATGAAGGACTCGGGCTACTTATTCAGCTATCTCTTGACCAGGCAGATGGAAGAGGAGGAAGGGAAGGGTGACATATCCCCTGATCCCCTGGCGGCAGAGTTCTGCAGATAAGCTCCTCTCGGGGGTCTGCTGCTTTACAATGCCTGCCATCTTCATCATCATTTATCCTGGAAGAGAAAGTCCAATATCAGTTTCCTTGACCATGATCCCTATGGTGCCCAGGGCTTTCCACAGGCCACCACAGTACCAGCTGCTGTTTGACCTGGGTGAGTCAAACTGATGAGAGCTGACAGTGGAGAGGAAGGGGGTTGCAGATAGGCTAGCTTTTCCTTGAAATCCCTTTCTCATCTTGTCCATGAGAACCATGTGAAAGATTTTGTTAGTTGAGTAGCTGAAATCAACATGATAACTCAGCAGCCAGTGGACCCAGTGTATCCTGGGCTGGAGGCAAAAAAAAAAAAAAAAAAAAAGAATGCATTCCATTTGGAGGTGAAGGAAAAGTTTAATCAGTCACAGGACTGGTCCTTATTTGTGTGCCCATCCCTAGGCTAGGACCCCTGGGGATCTCTGAAAGGAAAAAATAGCAAGCTCCTGGAGACAGTGTTCTCTGTGTATAATTCCATCCAAAGAGATCAGTGTTTATGTATTTAAGTAAAGCCTTATGTCTTATACATGAGTGTGAGCAAGTGGAAATGTTTACTCAGCCTGAATCCCTGGTTGCAGATCTCTCTATGATCCAGGCCCTTTGAAATTCAAACATATTCATGAGGCTAAAATACAGATGCTCTTTATTAAGACCCAAAAAGCCGATTTAAAACAATAACTCACAAACCCATATGTATGCTTGGAAATAGACGTGTTAATTGAAGTAGCCCTATTGTGGGGAGCCAGGAATTGGTAACTCCCTAGAAGGGCATAAAGAGTTGGGGCAGGGGCCACACCCTGCCAGCAGTCCCGACTGTGCCATCTCCACGGAGCAGAAGGAAGAAGAATGCAAGAGGCATGGAAGGCAGAGCTGTGGGTGCACAGGCAGCTCTGTCTGAGTGTGGATGTTGGAAGGAGACATACAAAAGGCAGAGTCACAGTGAAGGACAAATGCTAAAGCACGCTCTGGGGTGGTAAGAGAGAGCAGTGTCAGGGAAGCTCCAGTATCAAATGAGCTGAAGTTTGGAGGAAAAAAGTCAAGGACAAGAGAAAATTAATTCCTTTTTTCATTTTGCTTTTTTCATTTCTTCCCCAGGGAAGAAATGAATTTGGGTGTTGTTTGGGGGCTTCTGGGGGTTCTCTGCCTCAGGTGTCGGGTTCCCCTAGCTTGTAGGGGAGGCAGGTGTGTGACAGGCTATACTGGTGGCAGGGTGCAGAGGAAATGCACAATCACACACCCCCCTTCATTGTTTTCCTGAAAGTTTTCACCTGAGTGAGTAAGAAGGATGAAGGATTTGATGCGGGAAGGGAAACCCAGGAAAAGTGGAGAGATGGAGAGGGTACACCCAGCTATGAGAGGGCCGAGAGGTGGGGAGGAGCCCACCTGCAGGCTAGCCCTGCAAGAGCCTTCCAGACGCTGAAATCATTCAAGTCCTGGGTTCACATAACTGTATTTCAAACAGGAGAAGAACTTGATAATATGACCTTAAAGAATCCACTGTCTGGAATCTCTCAAGACAGAAAGGATGAGAGAGAGAGAGAGAGAGAGAAAGAGAGAGAGATCCCACCAACAAGTGTAGTGCTGATATGCAAAACTCGAAAACAAAACAAAGTCACTTTCCAAATATGGAGCTAAAGTCCATTGACCTTAGTGTTAATGCTTGGAAAATCCCCCAAGTCCAGTTGCTGAACAGTCTGTTTGTAAGTGCTTAAGGAAGAAGCACTTAAGGAAGAGCCCAGTGAGCTCTCATGAAGGATACCAAATATAGATGTTTCTGTTTGCATATGGTGAGTCTGGCTGATGAGGGTGCCCGAACTTCAGGAAAGTATTTCTGTTTCTCAGGATAGCCCAGTCCATAACACAGAAGCATATGGGCTGCAAGGCAGTAGGAGGATTTGTGGGGGTGCTGAAGACATGCCCCAAAAGAGTGTTGATAAGTGGAAGGGTCTCCTGCGGTCTACCATAAGGATCTGTTTTTTGCCAGGCTCCAGTTTACTTAACAGGCAGAAAGGTAAGCACAGTGATTATTAGCAGTTTTTGACTTGAATGGATTTTCTACCTCAGGCTCAGTCACTTAGCAGGTGGGTGACCAAAAAAACTTACTTTATTTTTGTGAGCCTTGATTTCCCCATATGCCAAGTGGGAGATAATTCTCTCCCGACCCACAAAATTATACATACACACTTCTATGCATATAAATGCATATTGTGTGGATGTGGGTATATGCATAAATATGTTACATATGTGAACATTAATATGTCTATATATGTCTATAAATATATGTAACACATGTGCCTAGCATAGGTGTGGCATGTTGTGTGCACTGGACCTGTGGTTGTTGGGTGGTGGTTGTTTATCTGAATACACTAGCACCTCTTCCTCTAGGAGGCAGGGGCAGGAGTTTATGTCTTTGAAGGGCAGGTTTGGGGGCCCCAGGGCACGAATGTATGAGAACAATAAGGACTTTATGAAAGGGGAAAATTTAAGGTTGGAGTAAGCCTAAAAGAAATTAATAAATTCCGAGCAGATTTGCTAAATGAGAATGGATTGCGGCACTCTGGCCAGAGGGAAATTTAGGAGTTAGTGTAGCAATTACAGCCCTCCCAGAGTTATAGGGCGCACCGGAGAGTCTTTAACCAATGCCCTCTAGCTGGAAGAGTAATTCACCAGGCTGGGCTGTACATCTAGAGAGAACCCTTCCTGAGACCAAACTGTTTTTTCTTCCAAATTAAAAAGCAATTTACATCCCTAAATCACAAGCTGCTGAGCTCTCCCCAACACCACTATGCAAATCTTATTCTATAGGCAGATAGATTGAGATGGCAGTAAAAACAAAACAAAACAAAACAAAACAAAACAAAACAAAACAAAACAAAACAAAACACCAACCACCACTGCTCCATACACTTAAACCTTTTCTGCTTTTCTGTTCTCTCTCTCGGTCTGGGGCGGAGCAGAGTGCACGCCCCCATCTCCACTGCTTCCAGAGTCTGGCGGTAACTGCCCCATGCACTTAGTCCATTCACTGGCTGAGCATCTGCTGAGTGTGGGACAAAGTCCTGACCCTCATCTGAACTGTCAGCTTAGAATGGGAAGCAGAGAACTAATCAAGTCCCAGGTGTCCATCTGGATCCCAAGAAAGAATTAGATGATATTAAAATAAAATGAGGGAAATGAATAGCTATATAGTATTGATTATGCATGATGGGCTCTCAAGTGGCAATTCTTCAAGTGACAAAAGAAAGCCCGGTGAGTACCAGTATCCCCATGTTATCAGTGTGGATACTGAGTATCAGTGAGGTGAGAATTGCCACTTGAGATTTGGCGCTAATGTGTGCAAGGTGGATTATATGCCCACCCTCTGGACCTTTTGTGGTGCTACCGTGATTGGCAAGCTGGCGGTGAGCTGGAACTCCAAGGGAGTGTGTGCCTTTGTGTGCGTACACGGGGATATGGGGGACTTGGGGGTGGGTAATAGAAAAGAGGAAAGCTAGGCCAACAAAAGCCACCAAGGACACTGCATGTAACATTGTGAAAAGGAGGCAAAGGTGTCCATACAAACCACTGGGATTGGATTTGGGTTGTGCCAATCTGTTGTTTTCAAATGTGTGGTCTAATGACCGTCAGCATTGGAATCACCCAGGAAAGCTTGCTAAATAATGCAGCTTCATAGGCCTGATCTCAGCTCTAGAGAGTCAGACTCCTGGGGGTGGTCTCGGGGATCTGCCTGTTTGTGAGCCTCAGAAGGAGCAGATGGATATCTCAACAGTTCGGAGATAAAGGGGCTGAGACATGTCTCTCTCATCTTTCTTGTCACCAGGCCAGGCACTGTGCTAGGCACCTTGAGATACATGAAATATGATTCCTGACTTCCGGCAATCTACCGAGGACAGGAATTAAGTGTGTTGATTTTTGAACCTTCCCGGAGAGCCCAGGCATATGTTATTCACAGCTCTAACTCTCATTGATTGAGAATGAATGAATGGAGTTTGTAGGACCTTTCCTTAATGACCCACAAAACGCATGCTATAAAGAACTTCAGGGAAAACCTAGGAAATTGTGAAGACTGGCACAGTATTGAAGTATATTGAAATATGTGTGGGGTGACTTATCTGTTGGTTGAGGTCATTGTCTTCATGTGTGAGCATCTGGAGCTCACCTGAGGCCAGTCAGGGGCTCCTGACCCACACTGGCTTCACAGATCTTACCTTGCGGCTCTAGTCTCTATTACCACCAAAACCCATCGGCTAGGTGCCCATCTGCCTGTTAAACAGGAGATTTTATCCCCCTTTCTCTGTTCACTTACAGCCTGCAGCTCATCATGAAGTGGAAGAGAGAGGGCTTTGAAAACCAACATGTTTTAGGGGCACCTGGGTGGTTCAGTTGGTTAAGCGTCTACCTTCTGCTCAGGCCCAGGATCCTGGGATCGAGCCTCAAATGGGGTCTCCTGTTCAGCCGGGGGTCTGCTTCTCTCTCTGCATCAGCACCCCCTTACCTGTCCCGTTCAGGTTGTCTCTCGCTTTTTATTTATAAATAAATAAAAAAATCTTTAAAAAGCAACAACATATTTTATTACCCTCTTTGGTCAAGAGAAGCCAGGAAAGAGCAAGCTGGAGGGGAGGAGGGGAGGCAATTGCCTCACTGGAGCAGGGTGTGGGCCGCCTGGAGGTGGGACACAGCGATTTTATGTTCAGTTCTGCACACAGTGCCGAGAAATGGGCACCCCTAGAAATGCTGGCTGAATATGTGGCGGGCACTCCTGCCAGCTGAGCCCAGATGGGGCAGCCAAACTGCCCAGCCCCCTCCCCGGTCCTCCCTGCCTGGAAAGAGATACGCCCTCCCCCACAACCATGGGTACCCTGAAACACCTAACTCTGTGGCCTCCTTTTCTTTTTCTTTTGTCTTTCCAACCCCCAGACCCTCACTCTGCTCTGGGGATCTGCCCAGTTCTGATGAGAAGGTTAAAGATGCCACAGCCATGAGCTCTCCCTTGGGCGGGTCCTCTGGAGCACCCTGGCTTCCTGCTTTCTTCAGGGCTTTTGGCTTTGCATCCCAGTCTCTGCTGTTCTCCCCACTGGGAGCTGATCCCCAATGATTATCCTGGACCTGGTGTCCTACCACCCACCCCCACCAGTCCCCCCACGCATAAAGACGCTGCCCCTCAGCCAGCTTGGAAGGTGCTGCCTGGGGCCAGGCTGCATCTGGGATGTTGTGTGTTCTCTGTGGCCTGATGAGCACAAACTGAACATCACCACCACTGGCCAGATGTTTCCCACATGCCTGGACCCAGGCCTGGCCCAGGGGCTGCAGAGTTTCTGGAGAACAAAAAGACAAAAAGATGAGCTTTTGTCAGTGAGCTTGGAATCTCTTTGGGAGACCAAGTCTAGGCACCACCCAGCCACCAGAGCACGGCGCCCAGCAGTTTGGACAGCAGATGGCTAAGGGCTGGAGCAACAGGCCAGCAAGGGTCTTGTGGGAGACTGGGTGAGGGTGGGTGCCAGTAGAAGAGGAAACTCCACAGGGAGGTGGGAGGTTAGTGTTGGAGCTGGGGGAAGGGCGTTCGCAGGCTCAGGGAGGCTCCGTGACCCGTCCCACTCCATTGCCCACATTTTAGGCTCAGACCATGCCTCCGGCCCCTGTTTGGCACTGCAGGCCCTGGTTCCTGCTGCCAGGACTTTGCACATCTGTCTCCCCCCTTGCCCCCACCCCCCAGCTACCCCCCTCCTCCTGGAATTCCTTCAGGAGCCTGCAAAGGGGCCTTCTCTGCGAAGCCAGAGGACCAGCAGCTCCAATCACGCCTTCCTGTAGCTGCCTCCTCCCCAACTCCTCGTGCCTCTGTCATTGCTGCCCAGACTTCACCCGCCTCTCCTTCCCTCCACTGGGCCCTCCCTGAGGCCAGGCCCCATCTTACTTATTCATCTGTGATCCCTAGTGTCCAGTATGAGGCTGGCACACAGGAGAGGCCAAAAATGCCAGCTAGATCAAACTGAGCTGCTGGGCACACCCAGCTCCCAGGCCCTCCCCTCTGCAGATATGCCCTTCCTGTCCCCATGCCGACCCACCCCCCTCACCACCCTGCATCCGTGCTCCTCTCCTGCTCCCCTGGGACCCTGCCTAGGGTCCAGAGTCGGGTCTGCCACCCACACCCAGTGACACCCTAGCATTTGGGCCTTGGGTTCCTCAGTGTCCATCAGTCAGAATGAGATGTCTGCACAGAGTTGATATGATGTTCATGAGGCCCAGGCCCTGGCACCTCCCAGGCTGTCTACAAACATCTGTGTCTCCCCCGGCTCTTGGCTCCCCTCACTGGTCCCTGTTCTGCTCCTGCAGCCCCCAGCCAGCGTCCTCCAGCCTGTCTTCACATCGCTGACACCTTGTGGCCCAGGATGCTTTGGCCTATTTGGTGAATAGGAGGCAACGGGACCCTGGCAAAGGGAAGACTGCAGCTTGCAAAGGTAGGAATGAAGGCTCAGAGAGCCGGACCCCCAAGGAGGAAAATACAAGCTCAGCCAACCCCTTGCCTTCTCACCGTGTCTGTTGTGGCTGGAGGAAGAGGGTCGGCCCAGCTGCAGATGCTTCGACCCTGCCGATACCTGACAGACCTGTCCCACTAAGGATGGCAGAGTGTGACAGTGGCTGTGAAGGTACTGGATCATGCCCTACTCATGACACCTCCTCAGCTGTGTGCCTTCCGGCAAGTGAGCCTACCTCTCCAAGCCTCAGACTCCCTCGGTAGAAAATGAACAGTGATGATCAAACCGTCCTCAAAGAGGGTGATGTGAAGATGAAATGAAATTTAATGCTAACAACGTGTTTAGCATGGTGCAGGGAGCAGGGGAAGCATGAAATGAATCATATAAATTAGTAAATATGTGCATTTTCACAGCTTTGCCAAGCCCAAAGAACAGAATGATCCTTAGGGTGTATGGGGCCCCAGGAAAATATTTGATTAAAAATGTGTTATCAAATCCATGTGGAGTCTAATGATTTATTGATGAAGGTTTAGAATAATGGGCAGAGAAGAGGAACGTAATTGTTTGTTGGCCTATTGGAGCTCGTGAAGATTCTTCAGAGAGCCCCTGCACTGCCTCTCCCCGTTCAGGTCCAGGAAGCATCTCTTTGTATTCTTTATTGACAAGAGCACATTCCTGGCTAATTTCCTATTTCCCACTGCAAGGAACAGGTGGCAACACCATTTGAACCCACAATGCTATGGCTTCCAGAGTCTGTAAGTCACTGAGGCCACATTCGTCTCTTTGGCTTTGCCATATCCCAGCGTCATGTGTTCAATGTTGGTGGCCACCATCACTCCTGAAGCCACATCAGCCACATGTTGTCCATGAGCATGGACTTCACTGACCTCCAATTTCTGTTGTGCTTCATTATTGATGACCACACGTGCAAGACCTGGCCCCCAGGACTGCGGGGGAAATGGGAACAGTGATTCATTTTCTGGTCACATTAAATTTGCCACTTGGAATGTTGAAGCACAAACCCACAGCACAACTTCTACCCACATCTTCGCTGGAACTGATAAAGACATCCCTAGAATGTCATGGCTCTCACTGTGACCCAGGTCCCTGCCTTCCCATACCACCACTCCCAAAGCAGTGGGAGTTGACAATGGGCACCTCGCACTAAGAGCATCCATCCTCTCTCTAGCAGGTCTTTAGAGGGCCAGCAGGAGCATGGTGTCCCCATACCCATCAGCCATTAGAAACTGTATCATGGTTTTCTCCAAAGCCCTCAGAGGATGTAGGCACAGTCACCCCCTGGAAACTGCCTGACTTGGAGCCAGGCAGGAGGTATGGGCACCATCCTTGGTGCCAACAGTAGGAGGAACACAGGGTAAAGATGGTCCACTACCCTTCTCACCACCCTTAGGTGTCATAGACCTGAGGCAACACCATGATGGAAGACAACCAGCATTTAGGCCCACAATGGTGGCTCAAACCCAAGGCCCTGTGGACTGTGGGTAGTTCAGAGCTCCCAAACTTACTCTCTGGCATGAATGAGTTACCCCAAATAAGTATGTCAGTACATTCTAGGAGCCCCAGTTCATGCCTCCAGGGAAAGAAATAGCAGGCCAGCCAGTGGTGGTCATCCACTTCTCAGATCACTCTTCTGGAACCATGGCCTGGTGGTGGGGTCCTGGGATGATCCCCTAGGCATGGATCCTGAAGCTCCTTGAGATGCTTTGCAGACTCCATGCAGAGTACAGGGTCCGAGAGCATCTGGAAGGGGAGACACAGAGTCAGAGGCTCCTGTCAGTCTAGGTCTAGAATATGAGTATCCCACATGGAGGCTCTGCTAGCCCTGGAGGGTCTTGGGTACTAAGAGAACCTACAAAATGTTCTTTCTAGCAGCAATGTCCACAATAGCCGAACTGTAGAAGGAGCCTCGGTGTCCATTGAAAGATGAATGGATAAAGAAGATGTGGTCTATGTATACAATGGAATATTACTCAGCCATCAGAAACGACACATATTTGCTTCAACGTGGATGGAACTGGAGGGTATTATGCTGAGTGAAGTAAGTCAATCGGAGAAGGACAAACATTATATGGTCTCATTCATTTGGGGGATATAAATAACAGTGAAAGGGAATAGAGGGGAAGGGAGAAGAAATGGGTAGGAAATATCAGAAAGGGAGACAGAACATGGAAGACTCCTAACTCTGGGAAACGAACTAGGGGTGGTGGAAGGGAAGGAGGGCAGGGGGTGGGGGTGACTGGGTGGCGGGCACTGAGGGGGGCACTTGACGGGATGAGCACTGGGTGTTATTCTGTATGTTGGCCAATTGAACACCAATAAAAAATAAATTTATTATTAAAAAAAAAAGAACCTACGAAATTTTCAATTTTCAAGGAGGGGGCTTCTGGAAGCTGGAACACATGCAGGCCCTGGTGTGGGCCTGGGTGCCCTGCCTGAGCAGAACTCCCATTCCCAGCTGATCCCAGTTACCCAAGGGAGATTCAGAGAATTTCAAGGAAATCACCCCAATGGGGCCCCCTGAGACACAGGGCAGGGGTCTCTTTGCCTAGGCCTAAGGAAACTTCTTCCCTCCCAAAATTAATAATAACTAATGAATGAGATTTTAAAGCTAAGGCTCATGAAAAACTGAACTGCATAAGAAGTTCTGTGCTCTTTCCAGCATTCACCCGACTGCTGTGGGGTTGGCTGGGCTGCAGTGGGGCAGATGGGCTTGGCTGGGGTGGCAATGGCTCAGGTCCCCCAGGGAGGCTGCTGTTTGCAGGTGTGAACTCATCAGGCTGGCACTTCTCCCCCCACCTTGCCTCCCTGTGCCTGGGCAGGGGTGCCCAACCTGGTTGCACACTGGGGTGACCTGGTGATGTTCCCAGACCAGTGCCAGACTAGTTAAATTCTGAATCTCTGGGAGCTTCTGCACTCAGGGGATGGATAAAAGGAAGGAATGAGAACAACAAGGTCTCTGGGCACAGCAGGCCTGAGTTCAAATCTTAATTCCTCTACCTATATGCTGTGTGACTTTGAGCAAGCTAATTAACCTCTCTGAGATTCCATTACCTCCTGTGTAAATGGGAACCTTAGGCCTCACAGGACTGTCATGGGTTTAGTCACCGAGACCATGGATGTCAGGAAGATATGTTGTGTACCTTACCAGCTGTATGAACGTGGGTGATTACCTAACCTCTCTTAAACCTTCATTTCTTGCTTTTCAACAGGCATAATAATATTCCCACCACTACCACCCAGAGCTGTGGAGACAGAATAGGATCACGTATTCTAAATACCTAACAGGGTACCTAGTGCACTATAAGGAATTAAAAAAAATTATTCTCTTGCCTCTGGTAACTGCCTATAAGAAGTGGATGAACCCAATTCCCCATCCAGTTTCTGGCTGTCTCTACTTCCCTGTCGCTTTCCTGTCCGCCTCCCTGCACCTGCTCCCCACCCTGACAACACACACCTCATCAATCCTTCTCTCCCCTAACTGCTCCAGTCATATTAATCTTCCTTGTTCTTTCTTATCTCTGAGCCTTTGCTCCTGTCAGGTGCAACGGAATGATCTCCCCTCTCCTCTCTGCCAAACCAGGATGAGCACTTCATTCACGCCTTTGTCAAATTAAAATGTTCTCCATGACAAAAAAAAACAGGAACCAAGCAAAAGGACAAACCAAGGGAATATATCTACATATTCATATTCAGGCAATATGATGAGCTCTTACAAATTAGTGAAAAAGAATAATAACTCAATTTTTAAAAAGAGGCACTGAACCCATGGCAGTTTACAAAGAGGGAAGTACAAATGGTCAATAAACATATGAAAAGAAGCTCAGACTCACTCGTTATTAAAAAAACGCACATCAAAACAATGAAATGCCATTTTTCACAATTATCTTGGCAAAATAATGATGACAATCCAGTCAGGCAAGGGGATGGGAAGGAAGACACAGCCGTGTACTGTTAAGGGGAATGTAAGCGGGTGTAGCCTGTTTGCCTGGCAGTTTGACAACTTTACCAATTTTTTCAAGGCTTATCCTCTCTGAGAGTGTGATGCCACTGCGGGGAGCTGCTTTATAGTTGTAATTTCTCATGCCCCTCTATTCATTCGACAGCTCTGTAGTGAACTCTGACTGTGTGCAAGCATGATCCTTGGCATTGGGATACAATGAGAGGAGAGCCAAACAGCTACATTTCAATTCGTTTCTTCTTGCTGCTGTAACTTCAACCAACATTGATTTGGTGTCTTATGGTTCTGCTGGTCAGAAGCCCCACAATCAAGGTGTCGGCAGGGCTGTATTCCTCCTGGAGGTTCTAGGGGAGAATGCATTTCCTTGTCTCTGTCCAACTTCTAGAGACTCCCTGCGCTCCTTCACTCGTGGCCCCTCATCGTCTCCTTGACTCTGACCTTCCTGCCTTCCTCTTTCAAGGGCACTGAGATTACAATCAGGGCCCACCTGGATAATGCAGAATGATCTCTGCATCTCCAGATCTTTAACGTAACTGCATCTGCAGAGTCCCATCGGCCACCCAAGGTGACATATTCACAAGTCCTGGGCATTAGGATGTGGATGTCTTTGGGGGTCCTTGTTCTGCTAACCACACAGCCTCATGGAGTTAATATTCTAGTGCTGAAACACAACGATATTCATGGCAGCATTATTTGTAACAGCAGAGAACTTGAAAAGCCTAACTGATCATTAATAGCAGACTCGTTAAATTGGTTATGATGCCTCCATTTAGTGGAATCCCAGGCTGCCAAAGATCTGAACGAGCTAGGGCTGTTTGTAGTCACAGGGATCCATCTCGCAGACACTTTGCTGAGTGAAAAAGTGACTGCAGGGCAGAATGAAGAGTTAGCTGACAATTCCGTGAAAAGAAAAGTACATATGCTTTGATATGCATAGAACGTATTTGGAAAGATACACAAGAAACTGTTAAGGAGACCCGAATGGGATGGGGGGTTTGAGTCAGGGTGAGACTCTTAATATATCCTGAGGAATTGCTTCCTTTTTCACCATTTGTAAAATAACTTTTCAATGAAAAAAAAATCTAGCTAAGGAAAGGATAGAAATGAGACCATCCGTACCTTAGCGACACCCCTCCATCACTACCCAAAAGATCTGCCCCAGTTCTCTTCTGACATGATCTGCCCTCTGAGGCACCTTAGAGCAGCCAGAGGTTGGTTGGCCTAAACTGGAAGCGGTAGATGCACCTGTCCCCGGAGGGCTGGCTAGAGGGGGATGGCAAAGCACAGAGGTGGGACCCAAAGGAAAATGAGGTCAGGCCAGAGAAAAGCCAGGTATTCATTCATTCATTCATTCATTCACTCATTCATTCAATAAATATGTGCAGGAAGTCACTATGTGCAGGGCTGAGTCAGGGCTGGGAGGGAGAACTTGGAGCCATTCCTGGGTGATGAGGGGCACTCACTGGAGCCTCAGCTCTTAAAGTGGCCATCTCACTTCAGGCCCATGAACATTTGTCAGGTGCCCTGATCCTGGATCCTCTGGGTACCTGGGTGCTGTTCCATCCTGGCCTGGAGTTACGACCCAAGCAATGAAGAAGTCAGATGTGAATTTTAGAAAGCCCTTTAGGCTGCAGGGGGATATAGAGACCAAAAGGGGCAAGAGATGAGGCAGGAGATGGGCTGGAGGCTGGTTCAGGGAAAAGAGGACAAAGATCAAGACTAAGACAGTGGCTGCTCGGAAGAGGCAAAGGGTCTGAGGATGACTTGGTGACAGACTGAAAGGAACTGGAGGAGCTGGAGGGAGCCCCTTTGTCTCCTTCCGGAGACTCTGCACAGAGAGCAGCATCTTCTTCTTGAGAAGGAGCACAAAGGAGGCAGTGGTCCTACTGTGAGGCTGAATGGGTAAAGGCACTTGTGGGACACCCAGAGGATGCTGCTGCTGCTGAGGTGGGCAGTGGCCAGAAGCAGAATTGAGACCAGAGGGACAGAGCAGCCGCAGTGCAGGGAGGGGAGGGGCCACACTGGCTCAGGCCGCATTGGCATACACAGCGCCCTGCTCCTGCTTACTTTTCATACATGGAAATAGCAAAGTCTTCTAAGACGTTTTCATTCAAGTTCTACTCAAGAAAGAGAAATCACACACATGACTTGCTTTTTTTTCTCTCTTTTTCTTCATCTGCTTTCGAGGTGGCTTTGGGAGGAAGCAGATGGAGTTGAGGTAACCACCCCCAGCCACCCTGTGGCACCGTTCCTACCAGGGAATGTATGGACAGTGAAGCAAGAAGAGGGTGAGTGCCCATTTTGAAGGGTCAAACAGAAGAGAAAGGAGGTGGGGAGGAAGGCTAAAAGGGGTCAGGGACACAGTGGAGTGAGGCTCCAGAAACATTGAGAAAATGAAGGGGAGACAATGTTCCAAAAAAGCACATTATACATTTTGAATTTTAAAAACTTTCTTTTTGGAAAGGAGGCAATGGTTAACACTGTCAGATACTTCTCCCATATCTCTCTCTCCATCTCTCTCTCTCCATCTCTCTCTCTCTCTCTCTCTCACACACACACACACACACACACACACACACACACACATACACATCTATCCATCCATCTATCTAATCTTCAGGCAATGCTGGTAAAGAACCTATGCTCTAGTTGGGTGAAAATTGAAACTAGCCACAAAATATTTAAAGAACAGCTTAACCCTGAAGCCACAGAGGAAATGATTGATAAGTTTGACAACACACACAAAATTAAAAGCTCTAGTACAAAAAAAAAAAAAGGAGATTCTTCAGTACAAACTGTATAGGTATTTGTAGTGCATATGGCAGACAATTCGTTTCCCTAATTACATTGAAAGAATCATTGAGAGAAAGACCCCAAATGAGCAGATGTCAACAGGAAGTTCTTAAAAGCGAAAGCCAATATGAAAGTATTCTCAACTCATAATTAAAAGAATGTAATTTAAAATGGCAAGGGACTTCAATAATCACATCTCAGATTGGAAAATATTAAAATGCTCATTACTGTCAAGTGCTGTCCAGGATTCGGGGAAATAGGCATCCTCTTACTCTTGGTGGCAGTCAATTGGTAAACGTTTTTGGAAGCTTATTTAGGATTATGTCAGCATTTAAAACACGTATCCCGGGACGCCTGGGTGGCTCAGCGGTTGGGCGCCTGCCTTCGGCTCAGCTCGTGACCCTGGTATCCAAGATCAAGTCCTGCATTGGGCTCCCTGCGAGGAGCCTGCTTCTCCCTTTGCCTATGTCTCTGCCTCTCTCTCTCTCAGTCTGTGTCTCGTGAATAAATAAATAAATCTTAAAAAAAAAAAAACACATATCCCATTTGACTCATCAACTCCACCTGGTCCTGGATAGTACACAAGCTGTACCGGTAGGAAATGCTCAGAGCAGCACTGTTTAAAGATAGCAAACTACCTAATATTCATCAACTGGGGACAGAATTGATGAGTTATGTTGTATCTGTAATGTGGAATATCATGTAGCCATTAGGAAGGATGAAGTGTAAGTAAAAGCAGCTCAGTAGAGAATAGTGTGTCTAGAATTATGCCATTACGCTGATAAAAAGCATATGCTGTTATATGGATGACATTACATTTTTTTTTTTTGAAGGATACATGTCAGACTAGTAAGCATGTCTGCCTTAAAACAGGATATGAATGGTTACTCCAGCAAATGAGATGAGAAATGCAGGAGCAGGTCTTTGGATGGAAATGATGAGTCTGGCTTTTGGCTATTGAGTTTAAAGAGCATTTAGAAGGAAGACGGGGACTCCATGCAGGCAGAAAGGCATTGCTATTATCGATTTTATGTTTTTGAGTATGATTTGATCTTTTTATTATGTGCATGTACTACTTTTGTATCATAATAGATTTTAAATAAAATTACATTAAGACAATAATTGAGTAGCTAGCCCAAGGCCACACGTGAGAAACATTGAATTGTTCAGCCAACCGGGGCCAGTCTAGGAGATCCCTCTGGGCTACCCCTCGCACCACGTTGTTTCTCATTTTGTGAAGTCCTTATGTCACTGCATATTGTTCCTGAATACCTTTAGGAAAATATTGCTGCAAGGTGCCCACAATGTTCCCCCACTACCACCATAGGCCACTGCCATCTTGCCTGAAGATACAGCCGTGGCTGGAGTATCTTCTGGGCAACTTTCATTTCAGGTGAAGACAAAATGAATCACTAATTTGGGCAACTGTGTGTGCGTGTCCCACGGTGAGTGGCACAACTTGGTGGATGGAAAGAGCCCTGAGCTGGGGACAAGGACACCTTGGCTCTAATCCAGTTCAGCAGTCAACCCAACTGTGTCTTAATGCCAATTTCATGGCCTCTCAGACCTTTGCTTGGCTCTAACATGAAGGAATCCAATTCAAATCATGCCCTCCAAAGATCCTCAAAGGCCAGACCTTCTGGTTTTTCTACATTTCCTTCTCAACCCCAGTGCAAGCCTTGGTCATATATTCTTTCATTTCTCTACTTTACCATTGAGCCTCTGTAGGAATGAGCTAACAGGGGCTTGGGTGCATGCACCCTGGGGTGGAGAGTTTGGGCTCAGTCACATATTCTTGGGTTTGAACCCCATTTCTGCTTCTCACCAGCTGTGTGGCCTGCAATAAGACAACTATTCTTTTCTGAGCATCGATTTCCCCCTGTATAGAGTAACTTCAAGGTAATGATACAGATTACAGATGCTTCAACTCAGGGGCCTGGCACATAATTTAAAAAAGGAAATTCTTATCATTGCACCAGAAAGTAATGATGGGGGGAATGGAATGCCTACTCCCTCACCTCCATCAAGGGTTCTCAAATACTCTTCCTTCAGGCACCTTTGACTGTATGCTCTATTGAAATTGTTGATGTCCCTAACTCCCTCACTAGACTGTGAAGTCTTTGGGATCCTGAATCATGATTTTCACTCCCTGATCCCTCATACTTGCCACAGTGCTTGGCACAGAGAACTGCTCTCTATACATTTGTCAAGTAAGGGTACCCACGCAGGAGCCTGTGAAGCCTGCCGGCTCTGGAGGCTAGTTTTGCCTCTGGCCCAAGCTTTTGTCCAGCCCACCTATCCTAGCTCTGACTGAACTGACCCGGGAGGGTTCCTGTACAGATGGGGGCGAGCAGAGCTCTCTGGCCAAACTGCTAGAAGTACCAGGGAGGAGGCTCATTTTTAATTAATTGCAGCCTCTTTTATCAATGACAGCAGGGGCCACAGTCAGAATCACAGAATTGCTCTAATTGCCTCTGAGAACTCTCCACACTTCAGATGTTCTGGGAGGCCCTCCTCAGCAGGCCAAGGCGGCCCTGATGACTCCCTCCTGCCCATGCCAATTAGCTCCTCTGGGCGTCCCATAGGTCAAACTCATGCTTCTCTTTCCCACAATCTGCCCCACTTCTGAATTATCTGCTTTGGTGAATAGCACAGCTATATTCTTGGGCACCCCAGCCAGGAATCTGCCTGGAGTCCACCCTCCACTCTGGGCATCAAGGCTCCTGTCCCAGCCCTTGGACCCTCTTAACCGGGCTGTGCCAGGCCCCTCCCTGGCCTTGTCCCATCAATGTGCAGCCCCTACAACCCACTCATACAGCTCCCCCTTCCTAGAACACCTTTCCCCTGCTTTGCTCCACTGGGCAACTTCAATCATCCTCCCAATGGTGGGAGGGACTTCTGCAGAAAACCTCTCATGAACTACATCATCCCCCTTGGGTTCACCATCCTGCTCTGTGTCCCTGGACCCTGTATGGGATCATCTAATTGTGTGTTGATGGTTCTTTCCCCCCAGAGAGCTCTTTGGCCTAGCTGCTATGGGGCATCTCCTTCTCCTTTGCCCAGCACCTGCTACAGGGTCTGTCCCTTAGAATGTACCTGGGCAGGATTTGTTGGAATGAGTTAAACCCATTAGGGCTTATACAGAAAGAGCCTAAAGAGAGAGACAGCTTTCTAAAATGGAAGGGGGGCTATATAATGCTGGGGAGCATCTCCTCATGCCAGAGAGCATGAGACCACTATAACTAGCCCACTGAGACCATGGCTGAGCACCTGCTTCTAAGGACACTTGCTTCCCTGCTTGCCTGCTTTCTCACACCAACTGGCCACCATCAAGCAGACCTTGGGTGGGGACACTTTTCAGGGCCTTTGGCTCTCCAGGACTCAGACCCCACTTCCCAGGTGGCACAACCATGACATGGGTTGCATGAAGCCCTCTTGGCTCTTTCCTGTCCTCATTGGCCAGTCTTTGGATGAAACCCCTACCCAGGGAGTCCTGCATATACAAACTGTCAGAGATGGTGGACACTTGGCAATGACCTAGTTTCACCCTTCCTTGTCCAGACAAGGAATCAAGCCCTGGAGAAGGATATGATTGGAGGTCACAATCCAAAAAAATGACTGAGTAGGGACTAGAACCCAGGTCACTTGACTACTTTGGTGCTTTTTTACTACAATAGAACAGTCAGTTTTCAGGGGTGCCTAGGTGGCTCAGTTGGTTAGTGTCTGCCTTCAGGTTGGGTCATGATCCTGAGGTCCTGGGATCAGGCCCCACACAAGGCTCCCTGCTCTGTGGGGAGCCCGCTTCTCCCTCTGCTCCCTGCCCCACCCCCCACTCATGCTCTCTCCAGCTCTCTCAAATAAATAAAATATTTATTAAAAAAGAAAGAACTGTCAGTTTCCCCCAAGCTCTTCAGAAGTCCTTCCATCAAACCTGCTGGAGTACCCACCTCCTTCTGCTCACAGTCTTTGCCCTGAGGTGTAAGTATGGGAAAGGGATGGCAGGTATAGGAGAGGAACATGGGTTTCTGGGTCAACTTGTGTTTAGACCATCAGTTCTGTTGCATACTGGCTTGCTGTGTGGCCCTGAGCAAATAACCTAACCTCTGTGAATTCAGTTGTCTTCTCAGTAAAATGGGAGTTATAGATTCTCATGGGATTGTTGTGAGGAATTAATACTTATAAAGAACCTCATATGGTAGCAGGTCACGGTCAGTGCTTAATAAATGCAAGTTTCTCTGCATCCTAAGGGTGCTGACCCCTTAGGACATGCCCTTTTGAAAGCATTCTGTCCAGGACCAACTATAGATTATTTATTCCTAGGGATGAGGAGGAGGGAGGAGGAAGGAAGTTAGTGGAAGCCCGGACTGAGCACAGATAAAGGGCGTGTACTTCTTTCGAGGCAGGAGGGCTGAGAGCAGGTGACACCCCAGGCCAGGGAGCCATGGGGGGACCGCAGCCTCTGGTGGAGCCAGACAGGACGTCAGGCACCTGGCAGGCTGAGCACGGCCTGCAGCGCCCCCGCGTGCCCGCAGTGAGAAGGCAACCCCCCAAACCACCACCAGGTCTACAGATGCAAACCTCCAGGCCTTGTGCCCTGAAGGGAAAGCAGGGTGCAGCCAGCAGGTCTGGAACTAGGGGCAGCCAGGTTCTGTTTGAGGCAAGTGAGAGGCCTGAAGCCCACCCCTTTCCAGACTGTTCCTCAACAGCAGTCCTGCCACCTCCTGCAATGAGCAGTCACTGCGTGGTGTCTACCAGATTCTTGCTGGGAGACTAACAGCCTGTGCGCATCAAGCACCTACTCTGCTCCTGCTCTAGTCTTCCCAGTCCTGACCAAAAGGGCCAGAGGGCCGGAGAAGAGCTTTCAACAGCTTATCAAAGCACCGCAATAAGAAAATCCAGAGGAAAAAAATGCCATTTTAATGTGTATCTTAACAAACTTGTAAATGTCTTGTGTTACCTTTTATATGATTTTGAGTGTAGTTAGTGGGGGGACACCATAAAGGTGTTCCATGTGTGTTCATTAAGGTTTTACTGTATAGATTTGGGGAGTGGGACCGAAGGAAGGAATCCCAACTGGAACCTGGGCCTGATGGAGGTTCAGAGCAAAGATCCCCACATTCACAGGCCAGCCCAGCCCATCACAGTGTAAGGAGAATATATTCACTTGTGGTTTCCCCTGCGGACCCTGGCTGCAGGGAATAGGAACTAGGTCGTTAAGCTTTGTGTCGGTGACTCCCTCATAGAAGGCACAGGTGAATTTCTGGCAAACTGCAAGGGAAAATGCAAATGTGAGCTGGTGACGTTGGGATCAGGGTGGTGGCAAGTGGAAAGGTAAACAGAGGTACAGCTCAGTATTAAGTACAGAGGGGGCCTCGTCAAAAACACCTCTGAACTCTCCTGGTAGGACATTAAAGCTTTGGTAGCCATGGATATACAAGAGCCCCCAGATTTGCTGGTTTCTCAGGAAACAGGACTTGACTGGGACGAGAGCGGTGGCATGAGGTGGTGCCCAGCTGGGCAGAATGGGAGGCGGGGCATGAGGCTCAGCAAAGCCATCTTCAGCAGGGTACGTGGAGGACCACTTATCTCTGTCATCAGACATGCCTGGGGTCAAATCCACCCTCTGCCTCTACTGACTGTGTAACCTTGGACACATAGCTCCTTATCTGGATGATGGTTTCAGGAATCTTTATCTTGCATTTTTTTTTAATTGAAGTGTGGTTGACACAAAATGTCCCATTAGTTTCAGGCATACAAACGTAATGATTCGACAAGTCTGTAACACAAAGCTATGTTCACAAGCACAGCTACCATCTGTCACCATACAACACCATCACAGTACGTGGACCACGTTCCCTATGCTGTGCCATTCATCTCCATGACTTCAGCATTCTCTAAGCGGAAGCCTATACCTCCTACTCCCCTTCACCCATTTTGTCCGTCCCCTCCCACCCAGATAACCATCAATTTGTTTTGTGTATTTAGGATCTGTCTCTTGCAGATTGTTTTGAAGATCAAATGAGAGAATGGGTGTGCCTGGCACAGGGTCAGCCCTCAGTGGATGGCTGCCTGACTACTCCCAGTATTTCCAGTAAAGGTACCAATGTGGCCCTTCCCTCCCCACTGTAGCATCAAAGTCTTCTCCCTTGGCCCTCCAGCACCCGTTCCTCCCCCACCTACAGCTTAGTTGCTGATCTTGGTCCTGCCGTTTTGAGCGCACAGGAGTAATCCAATGAGAACTCCACCGGTCCTTCATCTTCCCACCACCAAATGCACTGGCTTTTACATACTCATATTTTTGCCTTTCTTCCTGCCACCATGGAAGAACTATCTTGCTTCTACCAATTGTTCAGAACCCCTCTGACCCCTAGCCCTTGTAAGGACTCAGCTGCTGAAATTATGCCCTCTCTCCTGATTTACTAATTTCTCCCTCACTACTGGGTCTTTCTCATGAACATACAAACAGAACTATGTCTTGTTATAAAATATAAAGTCATGCCCTGCACCGCCCCCCACGCAGTATAGATGTTTTCTGGACGCCAGGCCTCTCATACTCCAAGGAGCCTGAGGTCCAGAACCCACAGCAACACACGGCAGCACACAGTGGGGCCAGAATTGAAAGTCTGAGCCCAGGACTGGGAAGATTCTGGATTCTTTGATGATGCATATTGTACTTGTATTGTTTACTTTAAATAGTGACCTCTTTTCTGCTTTATAAATATATACTCATGGTAGACAACCCCTAACTTATGAAAAAGTATTTAAAAAAATAAAGGCCCATGAGAAAGTAAAAATAATATGAAATCAATCATAATCCTGTAAAAGAGAGACATTTTGGTGTGTTTCTTTCCAATTTCTTCCCTAGGTATATACATTTTAAAAAATTATTTAATATATATGTACATCTTACATGCACATACATGATATATATACACTGTGTGCCATCCACTGTTTTAAATAATAGGAGTACACCAAGACAAACACAGTTCCTGCCCACAGAGCGGAGAGGCAAGGAACTGTTCTAAATTATGCTAAGCACCATCTTGCCAGGTGGGTCCAGGCATGTAGGGCTCAGGGAAAATGTGGTGGGAGAAAAGGCAGAGGGGACAGAGGGGGGAATGTTCTGACCAAAAGCAAGGATTTTTTTTTAAATTGCCAATTTGACATGCAAATAAATGATCTCACTTTTGGGATGCCTGGCTGGCTCAGCGTTAGAACGCCTGCCTTCGGCTCAGAGCGTGATCCTGGGGTCCTGGGATGGAGTCCCATGTCGGGCTCCCTGCATGGAGCCTGCTTCTCCCTCTGCCTCTGTCTCTGCCTTTCTGTGCGCCTCTCATGAATAAATAAAATTTTTTAAAAAATGATCTCTCTTTTTTTGCATTTCTTTCATTGAAGGTAAGGATGAACTTTTAAAAAAAAATGTTTATTGGCCTATGGTGTCTCTTTTATGAATTGATGGTTTATCTTCCTGGACTTGATCTCATTCACCTGATTACTCTGCCACAAAGGGGAAGGGACAAGTGTTGAAATGAACAAACTCCTGGAGTTACGATCCCCTCCTGAGCCCCAAAGACTTAGAACCATCCCTACCAAGGGATGCTGTTTGCATATGATTTAATGCAGATTCCTGTGTTGCGACAATATACGTTTTCTGAAAGCTTCTTGGGTCCAGCGTGGTGCAAAGGAAAATGTATTCAGAACTAGAAGACCTGGCGATGAGTCTTAATGACCAAAGAAAAGTCATTTTACTTCTCTCGGCCTATTTTTCCATCTGTAAAATGGAAATCCTAAGGACCCATTCCATCCGGGGTTGCAGTGACGAATGAATAAGATCGTGGCTAACCAGCACGAAAACAGAATGCCTCCAGCACGGTGCATAGCCCAGCCGGCCCTCAGATCTGGGGTTCTGGCTTTTCCTTTCTTCCGTGGATGGGCTACCGGGAGTGGAAGGGAGGGAGGAAAAAGGCTTCCGGAAGGAAGTAGCACGTGAACTGGGCCGTAAGGGGGGAAAGGCGTCCGGCGCAGCTGCAGCTGCGGGCGGGGACGCGGTCGGGAGGGGAGCCCGTCCCGCAGCCCTGGCCCGGGCCGACGGCGCAGCAGTCAGTCCACGCGAGCCGAGCCGGGTATTACCTCCGTTGGCATCTCATCATGACCGGGAAGCACGAGCTCTGAGGTTGTAGGACTTCCCCAAAGCCACACCCCTGGGCATCGGTGCCGGCATTCCAACCTGATCCCAGATCCCATAGTCTTTTCCCCAAACCGTCTCCAGCGGGCACAGAGGGCCTCGTGCATCTCCGCCTTCAAGACAGAAGCCGCCCTCCGGTGGCCCCCGGGATGCAGCTTCCGCTTCCGGGTCCTCCTCCGCTTCCGGCCATGGCTGAGCACTTCCGGGGCAGCGGCGGCTAGCAGCCGGCAGCGGGGGCGCGGGCCAGGTCGTGGGCCTGCGGGCGCGGGGAGGGCGGCCCCGCCCCATCCTGGGCCTCCCGCCTGCGTAGTCACAGGCCTGGCCCGCAGCACCGCAGCCACGGCCCGCTCCGTCTGCGCGGTCCCAGGGCCTGGGTGGCTCAGCAGCTGAGCATCTGCCCTGGGCTCAGAGCGTGACCCCGGGGTCCCGGAATCGAGTCCTGCATCGAGTCCCGCATCGGGCTCCCTGCGTGGAGCCTGCTTCTCCCGCTGCCTGTGTCTCTGCCCCCCCCCCCCCTCTGTCTGTCTCTCATAAATAAATAAAATCTTTTTTAAAAAATAAAAATACATTTAAAAAAAAAAAAAGAACCGAGGGCCAACAGTCCGCCCCTCGATGGCCCGGACGGAAGCCTGATGCGGGGCACATCGGACGCCCCAGCCCGCCGGCCCCCGGCCCGCGCCCCCAGCGGCGTGTCCAGGGCTGCGCGGAAGCTTGGGCTTGGCCCGCTCAGCAGAAGTGACGGGGGCTCCGGGCACCAGGGCTCCGCCAGGGCCTGCCGCCTCTGCGCTGCCCGCCTGCCCCAAGCTGGTGCCTGTCCCCACGGCCTCGGCAGGGCCACCCTGGCTGCGGGAGGGGAGCAGGAAGGAGGACGATCCTCTCAAGCCCACAGCAGCGTCTGGCGGAGGTCGGGAGGTCATGCCCAGCATTCAGCGGCCGCGCCTCAGTCTGCTCTCTGGCCTTGAGGGTGCTGTCATGCTAATTTTACCCAGTTCCTCTTGAGCCCCACCATCGGCCACAAAACCAGTGTGCCCACACTGCAGCCACGAGCAGCGCCCTCCCCCTTCCGCCTGTGGTTCTGGAGCTTTCTCTGCTTAGCTTGGCCTGAGAGCTTACAACAGGAGCTGCAGGCGGAGGTATGGGCAAGGGCAAGTCTCCCTTGTCTCTTAATCTTACTGGTGTCAGACAGACCTGGGTTCAAACCCCTCTCTGCCTCTTAATACCTGTGTGTCTTCTTTATTTTATTTTACTTTATTTATTCATGAGAGACACACAGAGAGGCAGAGACACAGGGAGAGGGAGAAGCAATTCCCGTGGGGAGCCGGATGCAGGACCCCATCCCAGGACTCCAGGATCACCACTCGGGCCCAAGGCAGACGCTCAACCACTGAGCCACCCAGGTGGCCCTAGCTGTGTGTCCCTAGTTAAGTTAATTTTATTAGGTGGTTACTGCTATATAACAAACCACACTGAAATCTTGTTGGCTTTAAGCCACAACCAACAGTGATTGCTCATGAGTTTATGGGTGGGTTAGACAGTTAGTTCCTTCTATGTGGGCCAGGCTTGATGAGCCTTGGCTGAACTCCCAACTGTGACTGTGGCCAGCTATAGGCTGGCTGATGAAGGGTGGTCTCAGTTGGGGTGACTGGACCCTGCTCCACATGCCCACTTGTCCCCCTCTGGGCTAGCACGGGCTAGTTTTCATCACCTGATAGGAATTCCCAGAGAGTGAAAGAGCAGCAGCCCTAGCTGCTGACGATGAGCTGCAAAATCATGCTGGCAAGGCCATGGACATGAGGGTGATGGATTAGAGCCACGTACTGCATCACTTAACCTCTCTACAACTCTGCTCATTTATAGGATGGGAATAACATCACGTATCCTGTGATGCTTTAGTGTTCCCTGTCCTTTAAGAGGATGGTCACTCAGGAGCTGCCACAAGAGGGGGCACAGGAGAGGTGCAGGGAAACAAAGCTTATTAAACTCACAGGTCCTAGAGAGATCACTGTAGGCTGAGAGGGGGCTACATGGGAAGGGCACCAAGGGACCAGGCTCAGCTATGCAGGTAGGGAGCCAAGAGACAGCAAGGACCCATGGCTAAGGGCCTTTACTGGGGGCCGGGGTGCACAGGCAAAGGGCATGAGGGGATTTCATTGATGCCCTTTGGTGTTTGACTAGCACTGGGTCACAGTCACAGGAGCTAGGAAGGGGAACTGGTGGCAGAGGCCCACCTTACCGCACTGGGACACCTGGTTCCCTGGACTGGGTGCTTGCAGCGTGTTTGTGGGGATGTTGAGGCAGCAGGAAGATATGAACTTTTAAACTTTACAATACACCTAGTAAACCAGGGGCTTCATGAATTTGTTTTGAAAGCTAACTTTGTAAAATATAAAAGACCGAGGATCAGATTCACCTTTGTAGAAAACCATATATTTGTATCCGGGAAACTGTTTGAGTGGGGTGTCCTTAGTCACAAAAATTAGAATATGATACACCAGGACCTGCCCTCCAGCTGCAAGGAAACTTTGAAGCAATCCCAGTGCAGAAAAGCAGAGCACTCTTCTCAGCATTCCTTCCTTCCTTCCTTCCTTCATTTATTCAGAGTCCATCAGAAAACAGCAAGAATCTAGCATGCTGTGTAGGTAACACAGAGAGGAAACAAAAAGCATCAAGGGGGAGCTTTGTAGGGTCCATTGTCAGGGGCACTTCCTGGTAAGCCGGGTGCTGAGTGTGGCCTACTGCCTGGGGGAACAAGCCATTGAAGGCTTTAGGCAGGGCCTAAAGCTTGGTTTTTTTGTCATTTCTAAAGATATCTCAGGCTGCCGCCTGGAGAATGAAGAGGTGGTTGGTGGAGTGCCGTGCAGGGAAGAGACTAATTAGAAGATGTTCAGAGAGGGAGAGAGAGAAAAAGGGAGAGAGAGAGAGAGCACAAGAGATTGTACTTGGAAAGTTTAGAGCCCTGGAAAAGCCTGAAAAGGGAGGTGGGAGCTGAGTTTCTCAGAACATGAGCTGCTCTACCTTCTTGGTTTAGTTCAGTCGCTCATTCAATATATGCTTACTGAGCCCCCACATGGGTGAATAAAACAGACAACAGTCCATTTATGGAACTCACACCTTACGAAAACTAATTTTCATGCTTAAAGGCACAATTCCTATTTATCAGGCAACCCACTGTCAACTACACGCCTACCTCCTCATTTGCTGGCAAACAGCTCCCTTGCTGGAGCTGAAAGGGAAGGGATGGTCCTGCCTCATTTTGACTACATGTGCTCTGCACTTTCCACAGGGCATTTTGATCCCCCTCTCGGCCGCCCTCCCCCTGGCTCTAAGCTGAGACTTCACTGTCCCCTGTGAGAGCTCAGTGAAATATGTGGGTCAGGTAGGGCTCATTAGTACAAGATGGGAAGCACGAACTAGTGATTTCAGCCACAGCCAATGACGTTACCAGGTCGGGCTTTGAGCTTTATTGGTGACCCTATCCCAGAGCGACCCCTCAGAGAGGGTTGGCCTCCTGCCAGATGAGCTGAGCATCCATGTGTGCAGATGCTTCAGGTGCAGTGTGGTGGACGGGCTGCAGGGGTGTCAGCTACACTCCACGCCAGCATCCTCACTGTGGTTACAGTTATGAGAGCCCCAGCTGCTCTTGTTGCAACTCCATAGGGACCCCTCAGTCCCCTGACATGCGACGTTATCCAGCCAGATCGTCCCAGTGCCTGGATATGGGGAAAGCAGGGAAAAAGAGGAGAGCAGGATTAGAGCCAAACTTCCATTTGGGATAGGCTGTCCGTTCCCCCTCACATCCACTCGGGCCCAAGATGCTGATGGCAGGTTTACTCTCTTATAATGACTCTGCCTCCCTCCTGCTTTCTACCCTTTGACAAAAGTCTCATCCAAAGGTTAGATGAAATAGATTAAGTTATTTAATCTATTACTGATTACTAATACTTAATCTCTGCACTGTTTGATATTTCCTCCTGGGGGTCTCCCAGTGTTTGTCTCTTCCTGTTTATTCCCTGCAACTGTACCCACTTTCCTCAAATGCCCTTTTAACCAGGCTGTTCTCTGGCTCAACAGCATTCACACATTCCTCCAAACCACCTCCTTCTGATATAAGTGATTTCAGATCAAGAGCACAGAGGAAAACAGCAGGATGACAGATAGTCCCGACTTAACAATGGTTTGATTTACGGGTTCCAACTTTATGGTGGTGTAAGAGGGATACACATCCAGTAGAAATCATACTTGGAATTTTGAATTGTGATCCTTTCCCAGGCTAGGGATATGTAGGTCGATGCTCACTTGTGATGCTGGGCAGCAGAAGCTCCCAGTCAGCCAGACGATCAAGAGAGCAAACCACCGACACACTTACAACCATTCTGTACCCAGGCCACCAATCTGCTTGTCACTTTCACTACAGTATTCAATCAATTACGTGGGCTAGTCGGCACTTTATAATAAGTAGGATTTGTGTTAGATGATTTTGCCTAACTGTGGACTAAATGTAGGTGTTCTGAGCACCCCTGAGGTAGACGAGGTTAAGCTATGACACTTGGTAGGTGAGGTGGATAAGATGCATTTTTGACACAATGTTTTCAAATTATGCTGGGTTTATTGAGATGTCACCCCATTTGTAAATTGAGGAAGATCTGTACCTGATTACAGGAATATACACTTTTACACACGATATACAGCATGGCAATCTACATAAGTGTAATCTATGTGAGGAAAACATATACTTTAAAGGAGTTTTACAATCCAACTGGAACTCAGATTAAAAAGCACGTAGGCCCTTCAGGGTGGTGCAATATGGGCAGAGAGCATCTGGGGATGAGGGCAGGAGAAGCCGGCCTAGTGGCCCTGCAAGATCAACGCTTGTGTCCAAAGAAATGGTCTCAGTCTGGGGACTTAACTCTTTGGTTGAAATTTTGAACTTTTTGCTGAACGATACAGGCCGAGTCTCTAGCATCCCAGACGTCTTTCCAAGACTGATTTTAGGAAGTCCCTGCTCTGATTTGTTTTCTCTTTCCTTTGCCCCTTCTTCTTAAAGGTGATCACAGCATGGCCCATCCTGGCTTCTGGTTTCCAGATAGCTGAGATGAACACATGTGTTTGCCGACCCTGCCACTTCCCTGTTCTCCCGGGGCCAGCAGCTCAGCTGTCCTTCAGAGAGCCATTGGCTTGCAAACACCCCTGGCCATGGAGCAGTCAGCTTCTGGACAGCCCCAGGCAGTGTCCCAAGCTGGGTCAGCGAGAGCCCCAGCCAAGCTCTGGCTGTCCAGGTCTCCTTTGTTCTGGGGTGGCCAACCTGGAAGGATGGCAGACAGGGCCACTGAGCAGCAGGACCTCTCAGCTGCTTCAACCAATCCTTTTAACTCCGACTCACTGAGTCACTTGTAACCAAAGGGAAAGCCTTCAGGGAAGAGGCTCCTGGAGGAGGACCCACTCACCAGGTGGCATTGAGAAAAGGGCTGTCCCCCGGGAGTAGCCCAGCATGCGGCAGAAGACGGTGGCATCTGAATTGTCCCAGTCGTCATCGCAAATTGTCCCCCAGACACCGTTGTAGTAAACTTCAGCCCGGCCCCGGGTCCTAGTGCCCACGATCCTCACGTTCACCAGGGATTCACCTGGATAAAAGACAGAAGGGGAAGAGGTGAGGAGAGGCTTTGTGTGGGTGACGGTTCTGCCTTTTCATTGTTGGCAATTCTGTCATGGGGCGGGGGGATCCCCAGGCTCGGCTGTCACTGGAGCCCAGAATGTTCCATATACGGCACCAACGCAACCCGGCGAGCAGCCTCTGTGCACCTGCCGCTGGACTCACACATCCAGCCGGCCGCATCCTGCCTTGGCTTGTGGTGACAAGGAAAGGAAAAGTGGAGGGGGAAATGGAAGGAGGGAAAGAAGGGAGGGAGGGGATGGAGAGAGGGAAGAAAACAGAAAGAGAAGCAGGGGGAGGGAGGAGAGGGTGGGACATCTCTGGGCCGTGAGCAGGCTTAGTCCAAGGCCAAGCCTGGTAGCTCTTTCCCCAAATGAGGAATCTCTCTGAGAGTCGGCGTCTCTCCCCTACCTCACCTATGGTTTTCTTTCTTTTTTTTTTTTTTTCACCTCTGGTTTTCAAGTGCAGAGTTCCCTCAAAGACACAAATTAAAGAGAATAGAAATACTAATTACATTTTTGACCTTTCTGGCCCTGTGTTCCCTGCTGTCCAGGAGATCCTGTCACAAAGGAAGAAAACAAAACCATGCAATTTATTTTTTAAAAAAGATTTTATTTATTTATTTGAGAGTGAGCGAGCAAGCAGAAGCTGGGGGTGGGGAGGAGTGGGGAGGGCAAAGGGAGAGGAACTTGATGTGGGACTGGATCCCAGGACTCTGGGATCATGATCTCAGTCCAGCCGAAGTTAAGCAGACGCTTAACTGCCTGAGACACCTAGGCATCCCAACCCCACACAATTTAAAGGAAATCAAGCCAGGATCCTCTCACCCTTCTTTGCCAGCGATGGGGAGGAGGGTGGGGTTTGGGGAGGTCTCCTCCAGCTGTGCCAGTGACCTGGCATCATGGGGACTGGATGTATCATGAGAACCAGTGGTTGAGCAAGATGAAACAGGCCTGAGGTACCGCAGGAAGGATTTGCAGTCAAATGCTCTACCCCTGAGCTATACCGCCCCACAGGAAGGATTTAAGCCAGATCAGTGAGGAGCACTTAGCAGGTAAGAGACAGGGAGTGGGAAGCATCTCCTTTGTGGAAAGATCTGGTGGCCAGGGCATGGCTGGGCATTGCATCTACCCCTCTGAATGCCCAGGCTGTGCCTTGCTCACTTCTGTGTGCTCAAGGCTGAGGTCAATCTCAGCACGGAACTCATCAGGGAGCCAATAAACCTCTACACCTCTGGTTCTGAAGACCCCCAAACCCCTTACAACAGGGCCTCTCCTTGGAACCCACAAATCACAGACTGAGGCCTTACCTTTCATTCCTGGTTCTCCTTTTTGACCTTTCAGGCCAGATGCACCCCTGGGGCCTTCCAGGCCTGGGCTTCCCATTTCTCCCTTCATGCCGGCAGGGCCTGGTAAGGAGAGAGACCACTTCAGTCAGATGCCCTGCTCTGCTTTCCAAGGGGGACCAAGGGCCTGGGTCTTTAATGACCAAACTTTCCCACCATCATGAAGGGGCTTTTTGGATGTTCAGCCTGTGTCTTTGGTCCAGCTGGGAGGGGTAGTGAGGGTGGGTGTGTAGGAGGTGGGTATTGCTCTGATCTCTTTACTGACTCTCCTGTGGATGCTGGTTGAAAGCACACAGGTAAAAACAGCTGACAGGATTCCCCAGACATTGTTGGTCCTCCTCAGACCACCTAATTGGGTAGAAGTTCTAGCCATTCTGGGAGAACCTGCTAGAATGTTTCCGGACCTTGAGATCTCCTTTAGTATAAAGTTCAAATAGGAACTGAATACCCAGCTCACAAGGGAGAAAGACAGTTCAAGAAATGCGTCTGAGATGTTTCGTGTTGGCATTCATGAGGGCAGGGCTGTGGAGAAGACTAGAAGTGCTAGGTGGGAAGTGTGCTCAGTGACTGACCACAGGCCAGGGCTTGGAAAACTGAGGTGATCCTAAGAAGCCAGTGGCAAGCAGCAGGAGGAGGACAGAAGGAGCTTGAGGAGCCCAAGGCAAGACAGAGATGGACCAACCAGCTATGGGGTAGCAGATAGAGGCTTAGCAGCCAACCTGGCACCTGGAGCAGAAGGTTGCCCAGCTCCGTGGAGGCTGCATGGCCTGAGGCCACCAGCTGACCATCGGCTTTTGTGGTCACCCTTTCTCTACCCTCAGCTCGGCCTCTCTCTCTACTGCCTCCAGTCACTGAGTTTTGTTGCTCTTTGGGTTTTCCAGGGGAAGAATCTGAGTCCTGAGGGACAGAGTGGGCCCAGGCCACTTGAGGGTAAGGTGACAGGAGCACGTTCAAAGTCAGCAAGACCTGTTCTCCGAGCACGAGCCTTTCCAGACATCGTTTGGAAAAATTAAAATGAAGCCGGCCCTTTACCTGGAACTCCTGATTCTCCTTTTGTTCCTTTTTGTCCTTGAAGTCCTAAGATGGAAATACAGGAAAGGGGGGGGAGGAAGATAATAAAACTTAGATATTAGACACTTTTAATCTTAGACAACCTCTACCTTTTGTCTGATTAATGCAGATGGAAAGATACATCGGTTCTCCACAATTGTTTAAAGCCTCCTTAGCAGAGCATAAAAGGAGACAGATCGCAGATAAATGGGGACACGTGTTTAGGGTGAAGTAGAAATGTAGTGGATAAAAGTCGGAGGCAGACAGACAGACGGACTCCAGATTTATGGGCTGGCCTTCTTTGTCCGATTATAGCTTGACTCGGCGTATCAATCCAATCCCATTCCTCCCTGCTGCATGTTATTGGAAAAGAAGCAAGAGATGTTTTGAAAATAAAGTCATCTTTATTTTCAGAAGATTGTGGAGGGGACTCCCTGGCCATCAGGAGTGTTGGCGGCCCCTTGGCCACAGCCGATGTCCCATAGCATTTGCTGGTTCATTTCACTGTGGCCCCAGTATGGCTAAAGATTTGTGTGGCCAAAGGGTCTCATGTCCAGAAAGTAGAAAAATAATCACCACAATCATCGGCGATGATCCTATTCGTGGTTCTAATATAAAAACTCCTTCCCTCCTCTCTCCTTCTCTCCCTCCTACTCTTTCTTCCATCCTTCTACCCACTCATCCCCTTATTCACTGACCTACACGGAAGGCCCCGTTCCCAGCACCGTGCTGGGTCACAGTGAAGTAATATACTTTCTTGGTTTGGCAACATTGTGGCTTCTTAATTTTAAGTGCCAAGACTGATTTTATTTCAGAGAAACAAGACTCCAAGACACACAAACTGGGGGAAAGGAAAGCTCGGTACTGACTGTGAAATACCAGTTAGGAGAGGGCAGCCAGGGGAGCCCTGTGCTCACTACCACACCCTTGACTGGTGTGCTTCCCATGGTGCCAGCCCACCCTGAGGGGGTCCACCTTGCCCCCTGCCAGGGGGAAGTTCCTACCCGAGCAAATTCCTGCCTCCCAGTTCAATTCCTGACTTTCCTAAGCACCTACTGTGTGCTGGTCAATGGAGGGCAGGCGAGGGGCCTGGGGGGCCTCTTCGGGACCCCTTTCTGAAATAATAAGCAAGGGAATCTGGCTGCCAGCAGCCCTTCTGATGACTCTCCTTCCAGGCCAGGAGCTGCCTGGAAGTAGGCCAGAAGAACCAGGAGCTCAGGGTTACTACTGTAGACCTTGGCACCAGAAAACCAGGAAGCACTGGAACAATCTGAGAGGATACCTAGTTCAGCCCTTCATGTGAAGGAGGGGACAGCATGAGGCTCAGCAAACTTCTTCTAAAAGCTGGAGGAAACTCAGAGGTCAGACCCTAGCAGGCAGGCCCCAGCTTACACAGGCCATTTGCACACACTCCAGTCCCTCTTTTTAGAATGCCTCCCTGCTTCTGTCCCCTGGAGACCTCAGATCAAGTCTATAAAACCTGCTAAGTTGGCTGATGTCACATGACTGCGAAGCCCTCTCTAGGCTTGCCTATGGATGGTGTACTTTCTCCCAAGACAGCAAAGTGGCCAGAGTCAGGCAGCAAGGGCTGGCGTCTGCCTTTATGACCTTGAGCAAGGTGCTGCCCTCTGGGAGCCTCACTTTTCTGCTCTAGGTCTCCTGGCTGCCTCAGAAGTGGTCATGAGACTGAAATGAAGTCGTCTGTGCCACGTGCTAAGACTCGTGTCTGGTTAAGTGCTCAGTAAACGCTGTCACGGGGACCCCATGGACCCTGCATCTGTCTCCACTCTGCAGCGAGGGGGTTGGGGGGCCCGCCTCAGACCCTGGCCCACATGAGCTCTGGGCTTAATGCTCAACAAGCCCCATCGTTGTTTGCTGTGACCTGAGGTGGCCCAGCAGAAGTAGCACCTGTTTCCTCCACTCATCAGCATCTGAATTGCACATGTCAAGATTAGAGAGGAGAAGCCACACTCAGAAATCTGTCTTTGGCTGTGAGTAAATAGAAAAAACAATCCATACCTTGACCCTTGGCCCTCTGTCTGCATCCTAGAGAGTGCCGTATTTCGGGAAACTCTACCTTAAGAGTCTGTCCCTGAAAGCATGGCTCAGGGACCCCAGGCCCTTGTGACCTCCTTTTATTGTCCCCTCCCAAACAAGTGCCCATCTGCAGCTGTCCCCAAAGCACCAAATAACAATCATACTTTGTACAGAGAGAAATCATAGAGACTCACCTATTCACTAGGTCCGTGGTCCCCATGGACTGACACTCCCCCACCTCATTTCACAGCCTCCTTCCCAACTCTGCACCAACCTGGGACCCAGTACCTGCTGCTCCCTGCACTGTGCCAGGCACCCTGCCAGGGACTTTATATACACCCTTGTTCCACCTTTCACCTGCCCTGCAAGGTAGGGCCATTTTCCTTTATACAGAAGAGAAGGAAGTCCACAGTCACAGATGCTAGGTCATTTATTCAAGGTCACACAGGGAGGGAGCAGTGAGGTTGGGTTGTCACCCCGGTTTGGCCTCCCACTGAATGCTATAGTTCCCTGTGTCCCATTAGCATGGCTTCACACCTTCCTGGAGTTTCACTCGGGCTGTCCAAAGATACTCCCAGCCCACCCTAGGCCATCCATTTCCTCTAAATGAGTAGTCAAGCAAGGGGTGCATCAGAATTATCTACACTGGGCTTGTGAAACAAATGGGCTTGTCAGGCTCCACCTGAGTTGCTGATTCAGTGGATCAGGGATAGGGATCTGAGACTCTGCATTTGTAACAAGTTCCCAGGTGATGTTGATGCAGCTGGCCCCGGGGACCGCATTTTGAGGGGTACCACCCTAAACAAACCTCACAGGCACTTTAAGGACCCACTCCCAGCCCACCTACTTCGAGCAGCCTTCCTGTCTTAGAGGCAAACAAATGCTGATTTCTCCTCTTAACCACAGCTAACTGGGTTTTCCTGGATATCACACACGTATCAAGCTGAGAGGACCCAAATAATTATTTGTGAGGTGTTTATTTAGAGAAATGACTTTCTTCTGAGAAAATCATTTAGTTAGAAAGCACACATCTCCGAGGTTCCTGGGTGGCTCAATGATTGAGCGTCTGCCTTCGGCTCAGGGCATGATCCCCAGGTCCTGGGATCAAGTCCTGCATCCGGGTTCCCTAGAGGAAGCCTTCTCCCTCTGCCTATGTCCCTGCCTCTCTCTCTCTCTGTGTCTTTCATGAATAAATATATAAAAATCTTTAAAAATAAAGAAAGCACAGGTTTCCTTATTGGTTAGTGTTGAGCTGGTGTTTTGCCTAAAATCTTAGAACGTTCTTGCTCTGAGGGGAAATTGCCAATTTCAAACCCAGAGTGTTGTCAAGCTAGCAAGGACCTGGATATTATTCTAGACTATTCCTCATATCCTACAGGGGAGGAAACTCCAGCCCAGGGCAAGTTGAAGAGCAAGTCTTCCAACTCTGATTTAATGTAGAAATTTCCAGTACATTAGGAAACTCTTTAAATACCATCTTGACATACAGGCTAAGTGCAGCCTCGCAAATTGAGGATGAGTTTAATAACTGCCAGATTAAGCTATGGGGCAAAAAGTAAGATGGTGGGCTAGAGACCAAATATGGTATGCCTGTAGACGTTTGCAGGTATCTCTGAGAAATTTAGAGGAAAATGAGAACAGGTTTTATAAGTGACAACTTAGTAATGGAAATTGGTAGAATTTAATAAATTGTGGAAGTAACTCAGTACTTAGATACCGGGACTGGAACGAACTGAGAAATTATATTCACAATATAGGGCTTAATTGCTATTATGAATTATGCTTTGTTGCTTACCTTCAAAGTAAAATGTCTTAAAATACAGGTGAGAAAATGGACTTCAGGTTATTTTCATTTTGGCTTTGTCCAAGAGGAAAATAAAAGGACAGAAAATTCCGATTCCTGTTATGTTTTAGATATGAAGGCTGTTGAAATGCAGAAATTCTGATCTGGTGTTTTGAAATGTAAGAGTTTGGCAGCTTCTAATGTCATTTCATGAGATGGGATGATAGAAAGAGAAATGCCAAGATTACAAGAGGAAGTGAGACCTTCCTCATTTACAAACAAACTTTGAGATGGCTAAGGGATTCAGAGCTAAAATTAATTTTTTGTGGGTTTATTTTTTGCAATCTTCCCCCCTCCCAAATCAAAGGATTTCATAATCCTTTGAAAAAACCAAAGGTTAGAAAAAACTAAATTTGGTGGGGAGAAGGTTGGTAAAATGCTGTTTTGTGAATGGTGAAGGAAATGACCATTGGAGAAAGCTCTACTGAGTGGTAATATCCTATGTAATAAACTGTGGTTTGTCTTCCCGACAGAATGAAAAAAATTTCCTTTTCAGCATCTTTTTTTTTTTTTTTTCCTTTTCAGCATCTTTAATCTGAGATGGCTCCTTTCCCTCAAGGGGGTGTCAACACAGTGAAACATTGCACCAGAATGGATTGGGGTGCAGTAAGTGACCGTTCACAATAATAGGAGGGTGTGGTGGCTGAGCCAAGATTTACCCATCTGCTGTGGAATAAGAACTGGAGGCGATTCCAACTTCTCTAGAGTCCTACATTCTATGTTATTCACACAATCTGGAAAAGCATCACTTTGGAATCTGACTTTGGGGTTAACTCCTAGATTCAGAGTATATTAACTGTGAAACTCCCAAAGGGAGGGTTCACCCTCTGGGAGTGTTTGCTCCCTCGGCTGTAAGATCGTGATGATGAAACTCAGGGGTGTGAGCAGATGAACTCAGATCATGGGAATAAATTCCAAGCACAGTGCCCGGCCAAGGGGCATTACTCTAAACAGACTGATCTTTTTTTTTTTTTTTTAAATAATGAATGCTCAATAATGGGATCTGGCTGTTACCCAGGTCAAATGAAGGCACTGTAATTTCTCTGTTTTCACCAGTGAGGCTGGATATTCTCTTGAGAGATTAATGACTTTATTTACAAAATGGGAAGTACATTGGATTGAAAAACTGATTTGATATAACCTAAATTGGACAAACATCATAGTACCTCTAGTTTGGGGAATACCAATGTCCTGACATTGAAAAGTATGTATTATCTTCCATGATGAGAAGGTCTGACTCTCACCACCCATCCTTCCTTTTCTCACTTGAGAAATCTAACCTTTCCCAAAAAATAAATAAATAAATAAAAGGAGGGCGCCTGGGTGCCTCAGTGGTTGAGCATCTGCCTTCGGCTCAAGGCATGATCCTGGGATCTGGAACCAAGTCCCACATTGGGCTTCCTGCATGGAGCCTGCTTCTCCCTCTGCCTGTGTCTCTGCCTCTCTCTCTGTGTCTCTCATAAATAAATAAATAAATAAATAAATAAATAAATAAATAAATAAAACAAAGCCTGTTGAATGAATAAGTAAATAAATAAATTTAGAAAATTAAATAAATAAATAAGAAATCTAACCTCTCCAAGGGTTCATTAACCTCTGACTTTGGGATGATATATAGACCTGCCTATGTGCAGCCAGATTATGGACCTATGGGAATTCCTTCTTGAGATGTCCATGTGAGTCATTAGCTACTAGATCAAGACAAGCCTGTGGGTTTGTGTGGAAGACCTATGCAATTTTACATAAGTCGTAATCATGACATGCTCCAAATTGAAAATGTGATCACCATATTTACTTGGGTAGACTGTAAGGAATAACCCTTAGAATTTGCCTGGTTGGTATTCACCGCTAGGCCTGATTGATGGAGATCCCCCAAAAAGCTCAACACATATACAGGAACTTGATAATGGATTTAAAATGATCCCCAGGCTGTGGGCCAAAGGTCTCTGTGCTATAAGGGAGGTGGGTTTTGGGATAAATAACAAAGAGCCATAGCAGGGCCTGAGAACATCATGTTTCTGTCTCAGGATGAAGGATTAGAGCTGTAGCCTCAGCTCTAATTCTTCCTGGACTGGGATGGAGAGAAAAGGGGTCGCTCATCAGAGTGCCTGATGGGTGTAGGGTGCACTTTCAGGCTGCCTGGGAAGGAAGAGAGCATGACAGAGGGTAATGGATAAGGCCCCCAGCTTTGGGTCAGCCAGGCTTGGATTCCAACTCTGGATGTACCACCTCCTGGTTCCTCAAGTCTGGGCAAGTCACTGTGAAATAGCACTAACAAGAGTGCTTATCTCACTGGGTTGTCATGGAAATGATCATTATCAGGAGCAGCGGGCTCTTGCTATGCAAACCCTCCCAGGATGTGGAGTGGAGGGCAAAATCCCCTACCCTCACACAGTGGGAGACACAGGCTGAGGGCCTGGGGAGTGGACACAGTGTCCCTTGTGGGTAAAATCGTGTTTTACCTCTAATGTCCTTTACTTAGTTAAGAACCATTAGTCTGGGAGTGGGGGGAGGCTGGGGAAGGGTGGGGAGAGAGACTCACTGTCTATAACTGAGGGACGAAAGCCATCATCACTATGAAGCCAAGCAGAAAACATGGGGGTAGGGCAGCCTCAGGCCCTAAGTCAGACCCCCAGATCTTATCTGGGACCAAGGAAGGCAAAAACATTTAAGATCAGGAAGTGGCCAACAAGTCAGGGCCATGTGACCACCACACCCAGAATGTGAAACCTTGCCGGCTGCCTTCAGGTGGAGTCTACATGGTATCAGGTAGTAGATTCCTGGCTCACGCTGACACACAGTCCATGAGAAAGAAATCAGCTCTGAAGCTGGATGGACTGGAAGGAGAGAGGGTACTAGAGCTTCCTGTGCCTTGGCACCCGATAATTTTGGGAAAAACCACAATGGTTGAGCCCAGAGTCCAGGGTCATCCAGGAGGTGGCCCCACCCACCCCTCTGACCAGAGTTCTGACCCTCTCTCACATCCCAACCTCAGACGCCAGGGACAGCAGGCTGCAGAGCCCTCCCACACTCCTCTGTTGACTTCGCCTGCTCTGTTCCCTCTCTCTCTAGGTTTCCCTTCTCCTCCTCCACATGGCCAGGCTCCACTCATTCTATAAGACTCAATCATCACTCCTGAGCTGTTTGCCTTTGCCCAGCCCTACCAGACAGGGGACACTGTGAAACTGAAGCATTTAGCTGAATTAAGTCACATTTGTTTAAGGAATCAATCCATCCATCAGTCAACTGCTTGATCAATGAGCACTGAGTGGACCTGCCCCTAGTGCGGGTCTGCACACAGCCCTGCGTGGGCCATCAGGTTGTCTAACACACACGACCTTCTGCTCTGGCAGGAGGGGCTGCAGCAGATGATCCACAGCCATCCTAGGCAGCTGCACAGCCCTTGAGCTCGACCTTACACTGCTAAGACACCTCCGGGCTGCACTTGACTTTCTAAAGGGCATTCTGCACTTCTCCACGCAAAAGCCCACAACAGAGTGTGCCAGACAGAGTCTGGCAAGTCCGCCTGCCTGTCTCTGCACCGACCTATATGCATGAGGGCAGGCAGTGGGTCTAATGCATCATGGTGTCCCAACACCCACACAGTGGCTCAGACTTTCTAGACCATTGTAGGTGCTCAGACTTACTTGGTGACTAGACAAAATAGGCATTGAGGTTTATAAAGTCGACCACACTGGTCTGATGGTTTACAACCTAAACTAAGTTGGCACAATGGTTTGTAATGTAGATTAAGTTGGCATGAATGTTTATACAGTAGTCACTGTGAGTTTGGTTACTGTGGGTCACTCCTCTCAGCCTGAGCCCCTTTGGGAGAATATGCAAGAAGGGGTTTCTTGACCTCCCTGCCCAAATCTCCAGAGCCCTGACCCTTGGGGCCCCATTGCAAGTCAGCTGGAGAGAACGGAAACTGTGAACACAGCTGGAAGGCAGGCCAGGAGACAATATGAGGCAGCTGCCCTTCACTTCTCTTTAATGGTAGAAGTTTGGTCATGACATTGGGGCCTTTCAGGGACCTTGGCAAGGAGAGGACAGCCCTAGGGCTTTGAGCTCAAAGGGCCCTGGTGGAAGAAAGCATTCTCCTTAACCAGGGTACCTCAGGGGCCAGAGCACAAGCGACGCTCTGCCTCCTTCTGGTGGGCCCACTGGGAGGCAGCCCTCCTCCCTGTCCTTCCCTGACACCCAGGACCCCACCCAGCGCCTACCCACACCCTCTGTTACCTGGCTCCCCCTTGCTTCCATTCATGCCGTTGGTTCCAGGACTCCCGGGTCTCCCTGGTGGTCCTGTACAACAGAAGCCCGGAGCACATGAGGGCCGGGCTCCGTGGATCTTCAGACATCCCTCCCCACGCCCACCACAGGCCCGAGGACCTCACCTGCTAGGCCAGGGGAGCCAGCGGTGCCAGGCTCACCCTTGGCACCTGGAGATCCTGCAGTGCCAGGGGCCCCGGGAAGACCCTTCTCTCCAGGTTGTCCTGCAAGTGACAACTGCAAGGTTGGTGTGGTCGCCAGAGAGCCTGGTTGCCCACCCCTCAACAGGTCCCTCTTCTCAGCAGTGACACAGGTACCTCCCACCACCTGATATGTTCCCCGGGGCAGCTTTAACCAACTCCCTTAGAAGCCATGAACTAGTCCAATCAGCAGGAGAAAAGTTACAGCTTGAGCAGTTTGTTCATCTCTGCCACCATTCTGCAGTGTCAGGACCCACCAGGCACCCCAGGTTGTGAATGTCTGCTCCACACCCCTGGGTGGCAAAGTGTGGCGAAGCTCTGAGACAGAACACCAATCAAGCCTGTTCCTCAGGGCACCTGGGTGGCTCAGTGGTTGAGCATCTGCCTTTGGCTCAGGTTGTGATCCTGGGGTCCTGGGATCGAGTCCCACATCGGGCTCCCCACAGGGAGCCTGCTTCTCCCTCTGCCTGTGTCTCTGCCTCCCTCTCTGGGTCTCTTATTAATAAACAAACAAACAAACAAACAAATAATCTTAAAAAACAACAACAACAACAACAAAGCCTGTTCCTCTCAGGCAGGGCCAGGTTTTAAGAGGCCTCAAGGACTCTGGGCTAATGGTACAATGAAATAAAAGACAGTGGAGTCATGTCCTGGGTTTGATTGTGCCTAGCAGCAGCAGCAGCCCAAATGATCCCTGGATTCCGAGTTCTCACCTTGATCTCCTTTTGTTCCAGGAAAACCAGCCACACCTACAAGGAAAAAGGACTTTCAGGGATCTTGTTCCCCTGCAGCTCAGTCTGCCAGGGGACAAGAAAATGCCCAACAGGTCAATGGACAGCCTCTTACCTGGGGGGCCTGGCTTCCCTGAGTCACCTTTACTCCCCTGGGCTCCGGGGGGTCCCATGACCCCTGTGTCTCCTTTCATGCCCCTGTCTCCCTTGCTTCCTGAAAAATCAAGGAGTCGTGGTCAGGACAGGAAAAGGGCAAACTCCCCTCCCGGGTCCTACTGACACTTGTCGTCCCACCCAAATTCCAAACTCAAACTCCTTGAGCTCCTCCTACCTGGGGCCCAGAAGTGGAAGATACAATAGCTGCCCTCAAGGAGCATACCACCTTGCCCCAGAGACAAGATGTGAACTCTTGGAGAAATGGCCAAGGTCCCCTGGCCTGGCTGATGAGCATTGGCAGGTGGGAGAAGCCAGACTTTCAGCTCCTTCCTCAGCATGCTGCCCTGGGGAGGGACCACAGCCCAGGCTTAGCTAGCGCTGCCCCCATCATTTTCATGTGTGCATTTGGGGGATTATTTTTCAAGCCCCCACCCTGAACCGGAATCCGAATATTCCAGAAAGTCGATTCCAAATGCTGAGAGTAGAGACTCAAAGGCACGGGTGGAAGAAGAACATTACAGCAGCTCGGATTCCTGCCAGTGCTTCAGTCACGGCGTCTCCTGGTGCTAGAGGTTTCAAATTTTCCACTTGTTATCAGCATTCGAGGCTCGTCCCAGCCTGTCCTCTCTTCGGTCCTCCATTGCTCCCTCTTCCTTTGTGTCACTGCTCCTCGCATATCAATCCAGGGAGGCTCCTCACAGAGCAGCATCTGGCCACCCCTTCCCAATCCACAGGTTTGACTTCGGAGCCAGCTGCAAGCCCCTGCTGGGTCTGCGCATCAGCAACCCACTGGCTTGGCTGGTGTTCTGGGAGCTAAAGTCAAAGTCCCACCCGGAGCAGCTCCCTCTGCCCTGGGACAGGCTTAGTGGGATGCAATTTGGTTAAAAGGCTCCATTCCATTATTTTCATGATAACAGAGCTGGGAGGACTCAGAGGGATACCAGCCTTCTCTCCAGTGAATCAGGAAAGGAGACAAAATGGTCTGAAGCAGGGGATCCCTGGGTGGCTCAGCGATTTAGCGCCCGCCTTCAGCCCAGCCTGTGATCCTGGAGACCCGGGATCGAGTCCCACATCGGGCTCATTTTGTGGAGCCTGCTTCTCCCTCTGCCTGTGTCTCTGCCTCTCTCTCTCTCTGTGTGTGTGTGTGTGTCTTTCATGAATGAATAAATAAAATCTTTAAAAAAAATGATCTGAAGCAGAGGGAAGAATCATCGGTCATGCAAAGCTTTCTGGGTCTAAGCTTAGGGTGATGTTAGGGACAAGGTTTGGGACATAGGTTCTTTCAGGTGGTTTAGATACTGGAAGGATGATTATTTCCTTGATAGGAAACAAAACAACCAGAGAGAACTTAGTCACAGATGAGACCTCTGAGAGCCAGCCTCAGCGGCAAGCACCAATGAACTCAGGTCTTGGTCATTCAGGGTGTCCGCTTTCGCCGAAGGGACAAATAGCATTTGTTAGAAGGGACCAGGAATGACTTTCCTAGAGGAATCTGTTGGTGCCAGATGGCTCTAGGCCGGCCAGAACCATCATATTATGGGAATTGCTTGGCTGCATGAAGATTCTGGAGCGTGGTCTGGGCCGGAGTCTGTGGGCTCACAGGGCCACCTTGAGAAAGTCTGGCCTTCCTTTTCCTGCCACAGAGAGAGGAACTGCAGACTGGCGCTTTTGGAGGCGCCCTGGGAGGTCAACTGTCTCACCATCTGCCTGGTGCAAACGTGCCCCTCGATTCTGCCAAGGGGAATCCCACAGTCCCGTCCCCTGCTGGCAGGTGCCCCTGACACCTGCGCATGCGAGCCCTTTTCCTCGAAGGGCCTCCCTAAGTCCCGATGCCCTTCTTCCTCTCTTATCTCCACACAGCTGGCTCTCTTGAAACTTTAGGTCATTGCTCCTTGTTCCATTGCTGGGCATCCCCGAGTCTGTTTTCTCTTCCACAAGTGCTTTTCTATGTTGGGGCATGGCTGACACATCCCCCTAAGGGCCCTCTTCTCGAAGCACCCTAGTCTCTTATAACATAAATATTCCTATTCGCAGGTACCTCACCATCCATCCCATGTCTTATATTCCTGTTTTAACTAATCCTTATTAGAGGTTACTCTTATTATGCCCCTTTTCTATGTGAGTAAATTGAGGATCAGGGAGGTTGAATCATTTGCCCCAGGTCACACAGCTAGTGAGACATATCAGGATCCAGACTGATATGATCTTAGAACTGAAATCCTTCCCTTTCTGTGTTAAAGGATCACTAATATCACCAATACTAACGGTTATCCTTTATTTAGTGTTTAACCATGCGGCAGGTGGTTTGAAAACATGATCTCTAGCCCTCATAAATGTCCTACAAGGTATGCATGCTTTAATTATTGGTATTTTAATTGCCATTCTTTTCTGAAATGAACACACCAAATCTCAGCTGGTTGAGAAATGTGCCTAGAGACACAAGTGGACAGGTGCATAGTGGGATCATAAACAAGCCTACGGAACTGGGGTGCCTGAGGGGTGCAGTTGGTTGAGCATGAGACTCTTGGTTTCAGCTCAGGTTGTAATCTTAGGGTCCTGAAATTGAGCCCTGCGTTAAGCTTTGTGCCCAGTGGAGAGTCTGCTTGATGTTCTCTCTCCCTTTCTCTCTTTCTGCCTCTCCCCAACCCCACTCATGCTCTTTCTCTAAAATAAATAAATAAATAAATAAATCTAAAAAAAAAACCAAACAAGCCCACTAACTGCACAGTCCTCATTCTCCTTACCACACCTCAGAGCCACCTGACGGGTCCTCAAGAGGCCAAGGGACAAGGGGCATGAAGGCGCTCAGTCATGACCAGACCCCCTGGGGCTGTCCTTCTCAGAGTGTGCCCCCTGGACTGCTGGTGTTCAGAAGCATCCAGGCCTTTGAAACACAGACTCTTGGACTTTGAACAAGTGTCCCAACTGGTTCTAAGGTAGCATCTGCTTCAGGAATCAACCTTTACCCTCCCTTTACCCTCCCTGCCCACGTCAGGTCCTACTGCTGTCCCTTGCCTTCTTCTCCTCTGAGCTCCTGGCATGGCTTTGTCATCACAGGTCATGCCTGGCATGAGATTGTGGCTCCCCCACCCCCACCCTGCACATACACACACACACACACACACACACTGCTCAGCTTTCACGTTCCTGGCCTCTGCTGGTCTGGATAGAAGGGACCTCATGTGTGCTCTCGGGAGGCTGGCAGGCAGAGCACAGCCTTGCCCTCAGTGGGACAGAACAGACACTCTTCCAAAGGGTTGGGGCCCAGCCCTCAGGCCCCCCCACAAGCACCAATGCCCCCCCAGGGTGCTTACCTGGGAGGCCCAGGTCTCCTTTGTCTCCCTTAGCTCCAGGTTCCCCTTTCGGGCCAACGAGACCCCCATCACCTTTGCTGCCCTTCTCTCCCCGCTGTCCTGGTGTGCCTGGGCAGAGAATGGCCAACGAGGTAGGCTCCCACTGTCCTCCTGGGATAGACTCCTAGGCAACGGGGCAGGGGGCATCCAGGGAGAAAGGGGCCCCCAGAGGAAGCCAGGGGGATGTTAGGTCATCTCTCGGGTGTCTTGATGAGGCACAGTAAGACTCCAGAGCAGAGGACTGTGGGACAGCACTGAATAGTGACCGAACAGTGGGTCTGCATGTCGGGCCACGTGGAGGGGGGACTGAGCGACTGGCTCAGCACCTCAGCCAAGGCATAGCTGAGCCCAAGCAGAGGAAGAACGCATTACCAGGGGCTCCTTGTTTCCCGGGAGCACCATTGGGTCCTTGGAGGCCTGAGAAGGAAAGAAGAACCAGTCACAGTGCTCTTGGCTCCTGGGTCAGCTGATGTTCTAGAGCTCTGTAGGAGGACAAGGCACCTGGCACGAGGAGAGGAGCCTCTCTCTTTCTCGTCTCACCCCCCCATACACATGCACTGACAGGGACATTTCACTCTTCATAACAACAAAAAAGAGAGAAAATAAAATGCTGAGTTTCTTAGGCTTAGAGCTGAGGCCCCTGCCTCCTGACCCTGTGCCCAGTGTGCATGCGTCCAGCCCCTACTCACCTGCCTCTCCCTTGATTCCAGGTGGGCCTTGGAGTCCTGGAGGGCCTGGAAAGGAAGAGAGATTCAGAACAAAGCCTGAACAAGAAGGAGAAAAAGGATTGCAGGGCCAGTAGACAAGTGCCAGTATCTGTGCCTCCGTGGCATGCCTCGGCCCCCTGGCCCCCTTCTCAGATGGTGGCCTTGGCAGACAGGGGATGCCAGACATGCCCTGGGCCTCTTTTTTAAAAAATTTTTAAAAAGATTTTATTTATTCACTTGAGAAAGGGAGAACGAGCTGGGAGAGAGGCAGAGAGAGAGGCAGAGGGAGAAGCAGACTCCCAGATGAGCAAGGAACAGGATGCGGAGCTCAATCCCAGGACCCAGAGATCATGACTTGAGCTGAAGGCAGACACTAACCATCTGCTTCTTTTTAAAAATTTTATTTATTTATTTATTTGAGAGAGAGAGAGATAACACACATGAGAGAGCACAAGCAGGATGGAAGGGTGGAAGGAGAGAGAGAAGCAGGCTCCCCACTGAGCAGGGGGCTCAAGGACGCAGGCCTGGATCCCCAGAGATCCCAGGACCCTGAGATCATGACCTGAGCCGTAGGCACACACTTCACCGACTGAGCCACCCAGGGAGCCCCGACCTGGGTCCCTTTTGACCTGAAAGACCTGAAGAAGACGAGCTACCTATCACGCTTACCACACCATTATTTATTCAACAAACTGTCATTGAGCCCCGAGAATGAGCCAAACTGTGTGGAAGGTCGGAAAGAAAAAAAAGCAGAGCCCTTTCCTACAGGAAGCTCATGGCCTAACAGGTGAGCCACAGATGCATAGGTGATGTGTTCTGAGGGAGGCTGTGTCGGGCAGACCTGGGTTCAAGGAGCAGCCTTACCCCTTCAGCAGGATGACCTGGGGCAAATTACTTCGTTTTGAGCCTCAGCTTCCTTGTCAGTAAAATGGGGCCATTTTACCTAGCGGCCGACTCTGGATACATGGCACCTGGTTTTGCTGTCACTTACATATAGCTCTCTCCCTTCCCGAGGGCTGCTGTGCAGACTGAGACTCAGCAACCCCGGAGGGCAGGACAGGGCTCCTCTGCCTTAGTCCATTGGGGCTGCTATAACAAACCACCACACAGCAGGTGGCTTAGAAACAACAGATTCATTTCTCACAGCTCTGGAGGCTGGAGTTCAAGATTCGGGTGCTAGTGTGGTCAAGTTCTTCTGGGTTGCAGACCTCTCTGACTCCTTGCTGTGTCCTCACACGGAGAAGGGGTGGGGTGAGGGAGCTCATTGGAGTCCCTTTTCTAAGGGCACTAATCCCTTGCAAGAGGGCCCTAGTCTGGTGGCCGAATCACCTCCTAATATAGTCACCTTGGGGGTTAGATTTGCAGCATAGGAACTGGGGGAAGACCATAGCGTGTTCCCCGACATGGCCATGGAGGAGAGCGACTTTCCGAGGGGTATGGCTTTGCCTGAGGTCACTCATTTGGAGAGTCCAGGTCTCCCAGTGACAAATCCTGTACCCGTGTCAGGACACTATGATGACAAAGCCCGTGACGAGCTTTCTATTTCAGAGTAGAACCCCAGTCCAACCTGTGGAATTCATGATGTCATATGAATCTTGTGTGCACAGGACTGGGGTCCAGAGGGATGGAAGCAGGATGGGTAACTAGAGTCCCTCTCAGACAAGCCTCAGGAAAGGGCATTGCTGAGAATCAGTTCAGGGCTTGACAGCTAGGCCCCACTCACCAGCTGTGCGGCCTGTATGAGAGCCTTCCCTTGGCCCAGCCCATTTCCTGTGTAGCATGGGAACAGCAACACCTGCCTCACAGGGGCCTCAGACCACATGGGGTCATGGGACACAATAGAAACCCAGGGAAAGTACACTCTCGCTGCCTGTATTAGCCAGAGGGAAGAGGCAAGAACACTAGAGACCCCCAGGTGCAGGGGTCAAGGTCAGAGACTCCTGCCCCTGGGCCTTCAGGAGTAGTGCCTCACTGTTGACAGAAGCAGTCCAGTCCCTCGGAGGGGTTTTCAGGGTGAGCCCCTAAGATCGCATGGCTCCCTCCCACCGAGGCTGCACAGGCTGTGCCAGCTCTGCTGTGGTGGCCTGGCCCCGGGCCAAGGAGGGGACTCAGGCTGCCTCCAGAGTCTGACTCTGCTCCTCCAGCCTTGCCTGAGTTAGCTTGAGCAAGTCAGCATCCCTCTGAGGCTGTTTCCTCATCCGTGAAATGGGGATAATAGCAGCCACTTGGGTTTAGGGTAAGGAGTCAACAAGGCATGGATAAAAGTGCCTTGCATGGAGCTTGGGGCAGTGCCTTCATGTCCCCCAATCCAGGGCTTCCTCATCCCTGCGGCTCCCAGCCTGTCTCCCACCTCCGCTCCTCTCATGCTTGTACTCCAGCATGTGAGTTTTCCTTCTTTGCCTTCCTGGGTTCACCAAACCCCCTTCCTACCTCAGGGCCTTTGCATGTGTGGGTCTCTGCCTGGGATCCATATTCCCTGGCACCTTCCACTCACACTCACGTCAAGGCTGAAAGGTCTCTCCAGGAGCCTTCCCTGGCACACGAGAGGGTTGGGTCTCCCCCATGCTCTCCTTACCAAGGGAGCTGCCCCCATCTCTCAGAGCAGAAGCCAGGGCTGTCACCAAATCATGTCACCAAATCATGCTTCCCTGAGGGCAAGGATTCTGTTTGCCTTCTTAAGTCTGCATTCCCAGTGTTTGAGGGGGGTGGGAGACGGGGGCGGATTCTTGATCCTTGAGTGGCTTTCAGTAAATATTTGTTGAGAAGCCCAGAACCCACAGGGGAGGAATAGAGAGGTATGGCTGGATTCCACATTACCCTCTCCCAAAACCTGACTTAGGCACAAAGTTCCCCCTCCCCCTCCAATGTTCTGGAAGCCTAGGCCAGTGTGCAGTTTCACAGGAGGTTGCCTGGGGCCAAACCACTCACCTTGGGGACCCACCTACTGGTCTCCAGGGGTCTGTGCAGGAAAATGTGCCTCTGGGGAGCCCTGACCAGGGAAGGCAGGCCATGGTCCAGAGGGAGAGAGATTGAGGCCTCCCCTGGGCAGGCCAGGGTGATGGGAGAACCTGGGAAGGTGTTGGGGGGTTGCTGAACCCCTGCTGCTAGAATCAGTTTCCTGCCTCTGGTTTCTAGGCTCTAAGAATGAGAGAGAGAAAGAGAGACAGAGAGACAGAGGGACAGAGAGATAAGGACAAAGGCAGTCAGAGACAGAGAGAGATGGAGAGAGACACAGAGATGGAGCTAGAGATTATATATATACCCTCCACACACAGATCTTCCTCGAATTACCACGGGGTTACATACTGTTAATTAAACACACAGAAATCAAAGATATTTTAAGTCAAAAATGTATTTAATACATCTTACCTACCACACATCATAGCTCAGGCTCACCTACCTTAAATATGCTCGGAACGCTGGCATTAGCCTACAGGTGCGCAAACTCATGTAACACAAACCCTGTTTTGTGATACGGTGGTGACTGTCATGTAACTTACTGACCCCCGTACTGAAGGTGAGAGCAGAGTGGCTGTCGGGGGACAGAGTGCTTGTCAGTGTATCACAGTTCCCTGGTCTTGCGATTGCCTGGCTGACCCCGAGCTACCCTGCCCAGCATCACGAGAGCATCGTCCCCGGCAAGTCTCTAGCCTGGGAAAAGATCCAAATTCAAAACCTCAAGTACAGCATCTGCTAAACGGGTATCACTTCCACAGCATTGTAAGTTCGAAAAACCACAAATGGAGCTGCTGTAAGTCAGGGACCGTGTACCTTCACACACACACACACACACACACACACACACACACACGCACACACAGAGAAAAACAGAGACAGAGAGAGGGGGACCTCAGGGAGGTTGCTCCCCACCCAGGGCTGAGCTGGGCTCTGTGTCTGGTCCTGGAGCACTAGGCCCTGGGGCAGGCACTGGAGCAGACTTTAAATGTCAGTTACAGGATGCCTGGGTGGCTCAGCAGTTTGACACCTGCCTTCAGCCCAGGGCGTGATCCTGGGGTACCAGGACTGAGTCCCACATCAGGTTCCCTGCATGTAGCCTGCTTCCCCCTCTGCCTGTGTCTCTGCCTCTCTCTCTGTGTCTCTCATGAATAAATAAATAAAATCTTTAAAAAGAATAAAAAAATAAACGTCAGCTAGGTGGGTGATGGGTACTAAAGAGGGCACTTGTGGGATGCCTGGGTGGCTCAGTGGTTGAGTGTCTGCCTTCGGCTCAGGTTCATGATCCTGGGGTCCTGGGATCGAGTCCCACATCGAGCTCCTGTTTCTCCCTCTGCCTGTGTCTCTGCCTCTCTTTCTGTGTGTCTCTCATGAGTAAATAAATAAAAAAATTTAAAAGAAAAGAAAAACAACTCAGGTCATAGAGGCTGCCCCTCCCATTACGTGCTCTAGGAGACATAAACAATGCACCCCTGGACATGATCACAGCCAGATGGGGTGACCAGATAGGTATTGGGTAAGAGGCATCTGGAAACAGTGCTTATGGCAGACAGTCCTACACTTGGGATGCCAGGGGGAGAGAGCACCTGAGGGGGATGCCCTTGGGCTGGCCTTGGAAGGTAGTTTAGATTTGGCTGCTGGGAATGAGTGTGTGTGTGTGTGTGTGTGGCAGGGGAGGATGGGGAAGCTATTTCCCACTTCAGGCGAGGAGCAGGGTAAATGCCCAGAAGCCAGGACTTCCAACATGGTCAGGGAACAGAGAGCAGACCCAACTGAGGACCAGTGAGTTTGTGGGGAGTTGTGGAGGACCACGGAAGGTAAGCTGGGGTCGAGGCCCAGAAAGGCACAAGCCCAGGAGCCCATGGAAGAAGGCTGTAGGCAGTGGGAGGCATGGGTCAGAGTGGAAATGAACGTACCTGTAGTGCCTTTTTCCCCCTTGATCCGGAACAGCTCTGCAAGGGGAGAAGAGAGTGTTGTAGGCTGGTGTGAGCACATGCATCTAGAGCACCCGGCTCTGAGTCCCAAGGCTGTGTCCTCCAGGCTGAAGAGCAAGGGCCTCAGGCAATTGGGGGATTAATGGGAGACAAACGCCTAGGTGTTTTCCAGGAATGAGTTTTTGGAAAAAGCCAGATGTTTAGTTGCATCTCTGGTCTACACCGGAGGTTAGAGATCCCTGGGAGCCAAACCCATTAAAGAAGAGCCTCGGGTTAAGGGCAAGGCCCCTCGTGCGGATCACAGCCAGCTCCTTCACATCTCAAGGAAGGGAGGGATGGTCTCTGTGTCTGAGCCTGGACCCTGCCCCTCTGCCACAGCCATTACCTCTTTCACCCACATGGTGGCTCAGCCTTCATCTGTGGTCACTGGGAAGACCGCAGCCTCTGGGGGATTTGCCCACCTGGACCTTGTTCTCATTCAGCACTTGGTCCCATGGGCACAGAACCACGGTCATGGAATCACCCCTTAACTCCTAGCTCACCCCAGTCATTGGGGCTGGAGCTCCATGTGACAGTGTGAACTCTGCAACAATGAGGTAGCACCTCAGAGCTGCTTTGGACCAGTCAGCCCTTCCTGTTCCGGCAGACCGAGAGAGTAGTGGGGGTAGTGGTAGGACAATCTCACGTGACCCAGCTCCAAGGCTCTGAGAAAACCCAGGGAAGGAGGGGCCCTGGCATCTCCACCTTTGGCTCTGTTTTCTCCTGCCTGTGGCCGCATCTTCCAAGTTGCTGTGCTTCCCCAGTAGGAGCCCCCTCCCCCCAGGGTCTCCCCATGGCCTGCCATTTCTGTCTCCCCAGCCATGGGCCAGCATTAGTCGGCAGCATGGGAGTGGTCCTAGGACTCGACCCAGCCTCCCAAACATTCTAGATCCATCTCATGCCTACTCCATATGGTTCTCACCCCTTTCCTTGCGCCCAGCATTCTGGAATGTTCTCCTTGCTAGGGAAGGGGATTCAGGCCCAAGGATCCCCTTGCCCATGAACCAGCAGCTCCTACTTCCTATCCCCTGAGAAATCCTGGTGCAGAGGGGAGAGGGCCAAACCTGGACTCCGAGTGAAGTTATCCACCTTCCGTAGCAGGTGCTCCTGCTTGGTGCGGACCTGGATGATCTGGGCCTGCAGGACTTGCAGCCCCAAGGTGCCCCCAGTGAGATGCGGGATGGGCATTGACTGGAGCAAAGAGAAAGATGGGCTGTCCTCGGCAGCCAGCGTTCCATTGGTGAAGTGAATCTCTATGGCCCAGAGCCGCTCCTGCAGATTCAGAACTGGACACCCCACCCCCACCCAAAGCATTCTTTTAGGAACCTCATTAGAGCCCCAGGCATTTGAGGATATCCCCAACACTCTTGTGTCATATGTGGATAACTTCTGTGGGTCCTGAATACTGGACGCAACATTTCATGTGCTGTGAGGACCTAGCATGAGCATAGAGCTCTTTCTATATCTTGCATGTGTAAACTCTGCACTTAGGCATGACGTTATATGTTCATAGACTATTCCTTCATGGCCTAGGGATGCACCCACAGCATCATGATCAATCTTCAACCTTCCTGCATGCTCTGGGAATGAGAGTATGATGACGAATATGCTGGTTTGATCTAATCACATGTGACCTTAATAGACATGTGACATATGTTTATGACAGCTGGGCACCACACGATGTTCTTGAGTGACTTCAGTGTCTGCAGATGGAATTGCTTCATGATCTTAACACTTCGGAAGTAAAATGATGTTAACATGAACACTGATCAATAAAGCCCCCTCCCACTCAGACATTGGGGATCCTTGATGAAAGATGCATACAGCAAACTCATGTGAAATTATTGCATTGTTCACTGCTCTAACACACACAAGATCATGTGCTTTCTCCCTCTCTCTGTTTGTCTCTATGTCTCTCTCTCCCTCTCATGCACATGAGTGCTCACGCGTGCATGCACACACACACACATGCACACACTCTCCTGTCCACCTCCCCGCACCGACCCCATCAATGTGGCTACCTGGTTATCCAGAAGCTAAGAACTCTCAGCAGGCGGGGGCAGCTGTGACTCCAAGGCTCTCCACTCAACCTGAGCCCTGTGTCACCCCAGGAGGCACCAGACAGGTGCCTGACTTGTTTACCTTTTACCACCAGCAATCCAGCACCTGCAGTGAGCAGAATCAGGTAGATGGCCACTAGGACCATGAAGCAGTTCACCCCCTTTCTCTTCTTGGGCTTTGGATCTGAAACATAACCACAGCAGAAGGTGGCTTTTGTAGAAGGGAGAGACCAAGGGTGCCTCAACCTGTGTCAGAATCCCCTCTGCATGAGCAGACGGCTCCCTGTGAGGTGGAGGGTAAAGACACAAAGTCCCACTATCCCCGAATCCTCCCTCAGATCCTCATCTTCTCACAAGCCAAGAAATGACATTCTTGGTCACTCATCTGTGTGGCTGGGCAAACACCTGTGTCATGCATCGCTAGCTGGCAGAGTGTGGTTCTTAAACCAGGTGCACTGTCGAAGCCCTCGTGTAGTGCCCGTGATAGAGAGCTCTCAAGAGATGTTTATCAGGTGAATTAATGAATGTACATACTTAAATTTCAAAACTTTGGGAGGAGGATGATTGTCAGCACTTGATAAACTCTGAGTGATATTTAGAGACGTTGAAATACCTACTCAGTTACGAGACACAGATCTGGAATTCAGATTTGGACATTTGTTTTCTTTTTTCTTCAGATTATTTACTTATAAAAATAAAACATGCTTGATATGATTTATCAAAAAATATAGAGAACATTACAAGGGTTAATAATCTTATAATCAGAGACTTCAAGGGACCTCAGCTCCCTGGTGTCCTAACCTGCTGACAGAAGCTCTGATGGCATTCTGGGGTGTGGCCCTCCTACTAGACTGTTGGCTTCTAGAAACTGATGAACCCTTCCACTACTAGATATATTTTTTCTTTTTATTTTATGTAAATAATATCATATTACATATAATACAGCACACTGCGTTCTGCAGTGGATGATTTCCTGTGGACATTCCTCTAGTTTTTTGTTTGTTTGGTCTTTTTATTTTGTAGAGAAAGATTTAACTATTCTTTTAATAGCTGCCTAATGTCCCTTAAAGGCAAGAGTCACAATTCATGCTGACATTTCCCTGTTGGCAAGCTGTTTCCAGTTTGGGGCATTATAAAAGAGGCCACCGTGGTTCCCATTCCAGTCTTTCATTCATGCCAGCTGTGTCCCCATTTTGGGGTGTCCAAAGGCAGGGAGCCAGCCTGCAGAAGGTACTGTGGTTCCCACCACTCACATTGACAGAGTACCTACTCGGTGCCAGGCATTGTCTGATATTATCTATAATGCTTCTGACAATCCTGCAAGGTAAGTGTGATCATCCTCTTAGACAGACTTGGGGTTCAGAGAAGTTAAGGCAACACAACAGGCATATGTCCCTGGGTCCATCTAACCCCAAGGCCTGAACTTGCCTCACTAGCCTATGCTGACATTAGCAGGTGGAAAAACACAGTTGAAATAAGCAGGTGTGAAAGGAAAAGTGATCACAGGTGAGCATCCCATGGGAGGGAATAGGGGCATGTGAACACATTTTTGGCTTTGTGGTAGTTGATGGTGGGTTTTCGGTTAACTCTTATAATAGATGTGTGTGAACCTTGAGTCTGTTTTCTATCAGCTGTGGAAACTTCATTATTCTGCTGAAATTCCTTCCAGCCACCTGCAGAACAGAAAGCTCTGCTTTAGCATTGTCTAATGCATGGTGGTCTCAAGATGACTTTGGCAGGCAGCAGGAGGAATGGTTTCTTGGTTGGATGGTTTTTTATTTGGTGGCATTTGGTTATTCTCAGTCTAGCACAGTATCCCTGCACTGCACCTCCCAAATTGGGACTCACACAGAAGCCCGAGTGAACTCTCTAACACACAGCCTGGCCAAGTCACTTCCCTGCCTTCAGCCCTTGGTGGTCATTCACTGTCCTTGGGACAAACAACTCATCTGCTGGCACAGGAAGACGTGCTGCTTGCCAGTTCTCCTTTGGCTGTACTTCCACACCACACCCCCAACGTGAACCCCAACCAACAGACCAGACCACTTGTTGTTATAGCCTTCTCACTCTGGGGCATGTATCTTCTCTGAAATACAGCCCTACCTCCTCCCTTCTGCATGACTAATTCCTCCTCATCCTTTGGGAGCACAATGGTGCTTATCCTGCCCCAAGATACATTCTCTGACCCCCCTGGGTTAGGTGGGACCCTGCTTTGCTTCCCCACGTCGCTCTGTGTTTCCACCTGATATGGCACCCATCATCCTGAAGTATGTCTGTTTATGTCTCAGTTCCCCCCAATATCTTGGAAGCTTCCAGGGCTGCCTTCCAGCACTAACATGGCGTCTACCTCACAATGTGCTGGAAAGATGATAAATGGAAGGGTGAATGAGTGGCTGCAGAGGTTTGGGTCCTGAACACGTGCAGAGTGGAACAGTGCCAGTTTAGAAGTGTTGGAAAAGCATCAGGAATGCAACCTCAGAACTCAGGCAAGCATACAATCATGGCGAGGATGGGTAACACACAGGGAAGCCTCATGTTAAACAGAAGATGGTGGACAATGAATATGATCTTTTAGACAGTACTAAACTTGAGGAAATGATGGAAAAAGAAAGATAATATGCTTCAGAGACACAAGTTACATAGAGGTCAGAGATGGCAATGAGAGCCAGCATGGAAAATATAGATATTTTCAAACCAGATGGTAGGAGAAGTGGAAGGCATTTGAATGAGGATAGTAAGAGGAAAAGCCATCCTGGTAGTATGAATGGGAATAGTTTGAAGGTATCCACTCAGGCCCAGAATGCTTTTTTAAGCCAGAGCTATCATGTAACATAGAGACAAGGTATTTTAGAAACTGGGAATTTTGAATCTGTAGCATTTATCTAACTCACTTACAAAGCAGAAAATCTGATAAGCATTTTACCTTCTGTGTTGATGTCTAAGAGGGTAGAAGAACCTGTAAAGGAATGTTTACTCCAAAGTGGATTTCTCCAATGAGGAAGAGTAGTCTGACATGAGAGAATGAATGAAGCATCCAATAAACTAGAGCTGAGTAAACTAGAATGAGCATCCCTGGAGTAAACTATGGTGAGTCCACGTGAAGATTTTAGGAAAACAGTTTTCAGAAATATGACAGCTCTATTGTCTGACTCACAGTGAAAATGTGGCTCCAAAGGGAAATAAAATTTCAATTCCATAAAAGATTTCAATGAAGAAAACCAGTCTGCATACAAACTCTAGGGCCCCCAGACCTGCAATCTCCCGGCCCCTTGCCTAGTAGCAGCAGGTAGCTTAGTGGGTGCAGAAACCCCCTCTTCTTGCTCCTGGCACTGGGCTGCTGGTGAGCAGGCCTAGAAAAGTGGTCTCTGCCCTATTGGCTTGATGTGTTCCACCCCTGACCCACGATCACTGGGCAGTCTGAAGAAACACCTTCTGTCCCTGCTGGCAGAACCAGCAGAGAGCAAGGAAGACCAATTATATCAGCTGAACAAAGCAGACCAGAACAGGACAGTCAAGGCTCTGAAAAATAAATTGTTATTGAAAACACAGCCCACAAAAGTGGGCCAGAATTTTATGGGATAAACCTAAACAGTATGATTTAAAGTAGAAGATTTTAATAGAATCTAGAGTCTTCTAACATACTATACAAAATGTCCACAGTACAATGGAAAATTAGTCATCATATCAAGAGCATAGAAAATCACAACTTGCATGAAAAAAGACAACAGGGCACCTGAGTAGCTCAGTCAGTTAAGTGACCAGCTCTTGGCTTTGGCTCAGGTCATGATCTCAGAGTCCTGGGATCAAACCCTGCATCACAGTCCACACTCAGAGAGGAGTCTGCTTGAGAATTCTCTTTCTCCTTCTCCCTCTGCCACTCCCCCTGCTCTCTCTCTCTCTCATAAATAAATCCTAAAAAAAAATCAATAGGTGTCAGCATGGAAATGACACAAACATTAGAATTATTCAATAAGGATTTAGAAACCGTCATAACAAAAGTACTTTAATGATCAGTTAGAAACACTCTTAAAACAAAACAATTTTAATCTACAAAAAAAGTAGAGAATATAAAGAAGAAACAAATGGAAATTATAGGACTTAAAAGCACCAATTAAAAAAATCTCACCAGGGTATCTGGGTGGCTCAGTCAGTTAAGTATCTGCCTTAGGTTCAGGTCATGATCTGAGTATCCTGGGATCAAGCCCCAGTCAGACTTCCTGCTCAGAGGGGAGTCTGCTTCTCCCTCCCCTGCCTCTTGTGCTCTCACTCACTCATTCTCTCTCTGTCTCCCTCTCAAATAAATTAAATCTTTAAAAAAATCCTCACTAGATGGGCTCAATAGTGCAATAAAAGTGATAAGAGAAAGAATAAATGAACTAGAGGATAGTACAATAGAAATTACCCTTTCTGAAAAACAGAGAAAATCAACTAAAAAAAATGAACAAAGACTCAGAGATCTATGTATCAATAAAAAAATACATAATATTCATATTGTTAAAATCCTAGAAAGAGTGTGAACTGAAAAATATATTTTAAGAAAAAATGGTGGCTGAAAACTTCTCAAATTTGGTGAAAGTCATAAACCTACAAACTCAAGAAGTTGAGCAAACCCCAAACATCATAAATTCAAGCAATTGATAACAAGACACATCATGAGTAAAAAAAAATCTAAAAAAGACCCTACATACCCAGAAAATTAAAAATCTAAAAAAAAGAAAAAATCTTGAAAATAGCCATTACCATTAATAGACATACCAATTTTAGACATACCAATTTGAGTGACAACAGATTTCTTATCTGAAATTGGAAGTGACATGAAATTTTTCAAGTGCTCAAAGAAATGAATTATCAACTATATCCAGTAAAAATATCCCTTAAGAATGAATGGGAAATAAAAAGATTCTCAGATGAAGGAAATCTAAGCGAAGTTCTTGCTAGTAGACCTGTCTTGAAAAAATGGCTAAAAAGGGAGCACTTGACTGACTCAGTCAATGGACATGTGACTTTTGATCTCAGGGTCATGATTTTGAGCCAAGATGGGATGTAGAGATTCTTTAAAAATAAATTTTCAAAAAAAAAAAAAAAAAAAGGAATGGCTGAAAGAAGTTCTTCAAACAAAAGAGAAAAGATAATAGCAGAAGTCATGGCACTTCCAAAAGGAAAGAATAATAAGAAAAAAGAATGGGTAAACATAGAGATACATTTAGACCATCCCCTTCACAGTTTTTTTAAATCACATTTGATGGTTGAAACAAAAATTATAATGAAGTCATACCCAGTGCGTATAGAGGAAATATTTATAATTACATTTCAAAAATGGAAAGGCTCAAAAGACGTAAGCAGAAATAAGTTCTTAAAATTTAATAAAATAAAACTTTTGACTCAAAGTGGTAGAATGTTGTTGGTAGATTGCAATAAATTATACATGTATATTTTAATGCCCAGAAAAAAATATAAGAAAACTATTTCAAATGATGGACTAAAAAACGAACAAAAAACTATAGATAAATCAAAATGGAATTCTAAAACATGTTCAAGTAACCCATAGGAAAGTAAGAAAAGAAAAGCTGGTAACAGGAAACAGAGGGACAAAGAGAAAATGCATAATAACATGATAGATTAAACTCTTAACACATCAATAATCATTTTAATGTAAATGGTTTAATTATACCAACTAGAAGGCAAATAGTATGGCAAAGTGGATTGAAAAGCATGACTTAACTCTATGCTATCTCCAAGAAACCAAACAACAGAGCTTCTATTTGCATGAAGCAAAAACTGATATAACTGAAAGGAGAAATCAATATATCCACAATTATATTGAGGATTTTAACAAACTACTCTCAGAAATTGAGCTAAAATCAGCAAAAGTATAGAGGAAATGAACAACATCATAAACCAACAGGATCTAATGAACAATTAAAGAATACTCCAAGCAACAACAGCAGAATACACATTATTTCCATGTACAAGTGGGATATTCACTAAGATAAATCATATAAAAAAATCATATCAATGGGTCATAAAACAAACCCCAACAAAATGAAAATGGAATGAAGTTGCATAGAGAATGTTTCCTGACAATGGAATCAAAATAGAAGTCAATAACAAATAGACAAGGGGAAGGATGCCTGGCTGGCTCAGTGGTTGAGCATCTGCCTCTGGCTCAGGGCATGATTCTGGTGTCCTGGGACAGATTCCTGCATCAGGCTCCCTGTGAGGAATCTGCTTCTCCCTCTGCCTATGTCTCTGCCTCTGTCTCTGCCTCTCTGTGTGTCTCTCAGGAATAAATAAATAAAATCTTTTAAAAAACCAGATAGACAATAAGAAAACCTCTAAACACTTGGAAATTTTTTTAAAATTAAATAATGCATTGACTATAAAGTCTTAAAATTTTTTGAAAAAGAACTAATCAAAAATGAGAATACAGCATACCGAATTGTTACATTCAGCTAAAGTAGTAGTGGGAGGGAAATGTATAGCAACACTAAAGGCTACATTACAAATGAGAAATGGTCTCAAGCTGATAAACTAGGTTCCCAGCTCAAAGAACTGGAAGAGAAGAACAAAATAAACCTTCATCAACCAGGACAAAAACCCCCCACAAAATAATAGAGATGAGAGCTGAAATTAATGAGATTTAAAATAGGAAAACAAAAGAGAAGATCAGTAGAACAAAATGCTGATTTAGTAAGATCAGTAAAATTGATAAAGCACAACTGATGAAGAGAAAAAGAAAGACACAAATCCAATATCAGGAATGAAACAGGTGCTATTACCACAGATCCTGCAGCCCTTAATAAGAGAGTAAGAAGATCCTGTCACTGACTTCATGTGCACAACTTACAAGAAATAAACTGATTTCTCCAAAATTACAAACTACCAAGACTCAACCAATAATAAATAGATAATATCTACATCTACAGCTATTAAATAAATTTATTTTGTACTAAAAAGCCCCTAAAAAAGAAATATACAGGCCTAGATGGAGTCCTCTATCAAACCTTTAGGAGAATCAACACCAGTTTTACACACTTTCTTGTAGATAATGGAAGAGTAGAGAACACTTCTAACTCATTTTAAGAGGTCAGGATCACCTTGAAATGAAAATCAAAAATAGCACAAAAGAAGAAAACTAAAGATCAGTATCTCTCATGAAGTTTGACACAAAAATCTTCAACAAAATATTAGTAAGCTGTACCAAGCAATGTATAAAAAGAATTTATATAATATAACTAAATGATATTTTCAGGTATACAAGGCTGGTTCAATACTCAGAAATTGATCAATATGATCCATCATATCAATGAACTAAAGAAGGAAAATCAGATAACCATATAACTGATGCAGAAACAGCACTTGACAAAATTAAATTCATAATAAAACTCTCATAATTAAAATTCATAGTTCTAACTCATATATGCAATAATAAATTTATAATAAAAACTCTCAGCAAACTAGAAATGAAAGAGAATTTCCTTAACTTGAAAAAAATGAGCATCAGAATGCTTGGGTGGCTCAGTCAGTTGAGCATATGACTCTTGATTGTGGCTTGGGTGGTCCCCATGCCAGGTTCTGCACTCCTCAGGGAGTCTGTCCCTCTCCCTTTGCTCGTCCCCCTACTCTCTCTCTTTTTCTCAAATAAATAAATGAATAAAATCTTTAAAGAAAAAGGAGCATCTAAAAAATATCTAAAGCTAACACAATACTTAATGGTGACACAGAATCATTTCCTCTGAAGATTGAGAACGAGGCAAGGATGTCTGTTCTCACTCTCTTATTCCATCTCGATATACTACTGGCAAATAAGTGGAAATTGCAACTAAAACATAATGGCATTTACAGTCTCTCTAAAGGAAATGAAATATTTAGATATAAAAGTAACAAAATGTATATAGGATCTGTATGCTGAAATTTATAAAACCCTGATTTAAAAAAAAAGCCAAAAAAATAAAAAAATAAAAATAAAAAACAAAGCCAAAAAAAACAAAAAACAACAACAAAAAAACCCCCCAAAAACCGAGACCTAAGTAAATGTGGAAGCACACTGAGTGTAGGTTGTAGGACTACAGAAAGTAAGATGTCAGTTCTCTGAAAGTGATTTGGAAACATAGCACAGCTCCAGCAAAATCCCAGCAAGGTTTTCTGTAGGTATTGATAAGCTTATGCTAAAATGTACATGGAAAGGTACAAGCCATAGAATGGCTAAAATGATCCTGAAAAAAGAATAGGGGCATCTGGGTGGCTTGGTGGTAGAGCCTCTGTCTTCAGCTCAGGTCATGATCCCAGGGTTCTGGGATTGAGTCCCATATCAGGCCTCCCCACAGGGAGCCTGCTTCTCCCTCTACCTATGTCTCTGCCTCTCTCTGTGTGTCTCTCAGGAATAAATAAATAAAATCTTAACAAAAAAAAAAAGAAGGAAAAATGTGAGGAATTACAGCTTGATGTTTAGGCTCACTTAAACCTGCAGTAATCAAGACAGTGTGATATGGGTGGAGGGATAGACACATGGACTCATGGAGCAAAATAAAGAACACGGAAATAGTCCTTACACAGATATAACCAACTAGTTTTTTTTTTTGACAAGTTACAAAATTAATTTAATGAAGGAAATATAGCCTTTCCAGTAAATGGTATTGGAGCAACTGGACACCCATAGGCAAAATAAATAAATAAATAAATAAATAAATAAATAAATAAATAATAAATAATAAATAAACAAGGTCAAGATTTGTCTATTTATATATATAAACATATATATACAGACATCTATCAACTCAAATGAACCATGGACTTAACTATAAAATGTGAAACTATAAAACTTCTAGAATTAAACATAAGAGAAAAATTGGGGGACCTAGGGCCAGGTGACTTGACACCAAAAGCACAATCCATGAAAGGGAAAATTTCTAGATAGGCCTCCAAAGGTTTAAATGCTTTTGCTTTGTAAAAGACTCTGTTAAGAGGATAAAAAGACATGTTACAGACTGAGAGAGAGTACTTGCAAATCATGTATCCAGCAAAGGACTTGTATTTTGAATAGATAATGTGCTCTCAAAACTAAATAGCTAGAAAAACAAATGATCCCATTAAAACATTGGTAAAAGACATGAAGTGGCATTTCATATACAAATGGGGGGAAAAAAGCACATGACAAAATAGTCAACATTATTAGCCATTAGGAAAATGAAAATCAAAGTTACAATAATATATCACAATCACACACTTATCAGAATCAGCTAAAATAAAAATAGTGATAATACTAGTTGCTGACAAGGACTCAGAAAAACTGAATCTGTTGTATAGTGTTGGTGGGAATGTAAATGACACAACCACACTGGAAAAATAGATCAGCTGTTTCTTATAAAACCAAACATATACTTAGAACCCAGCAAGTGTACTTTTGGGCATTTATCCTAGAGAAATGAAAACTTAGGCTTATAGAAAAACTTTTACATAAATGATCTCAGCAACTTTATTTGTAACAGCCCCAAACTGGCAACAACCCAAATGTCTTTCAGTGGATACATGGTTAAACAAACCGTGATGCATTCATATCATGGAACAATACTCATGAAAAATGCTCATTAATAAAAAGAACTATTGATATATACAACAACTTGGTTGGATCTCAAGGGCATCATGCTATGTAAAAAAAGAGCCAATCTTTAAAAAGTTACATACTTTTTTCCATTCATATAACATTCTTCACATAACAAAATTATAGAAACGCTACTGATTGGTGATTGTCAGGGGACAGTTATTGGTGGTGGGGGAATGACGGGCATGTGTAGCTATAAAGGTAGCATGAGAGAGTTTTGTGGTGATGGAAAAGTTTGGTATTTTGATATTGGTGATGGTTACACAAATATACACATATGATAAAGTTGTAGAGAATTGTATTCACACACACAAATGAGTGCATGTAAAACTGATGAAATCTAAATAAGCTTTAAATTGTAGCTGTATCAATTTCCTGGTTGCGATAGGGCACTATAGCTACGCAAGATGTTCTCACTAGGAGAAACTGGGTGGGGGTCACAGAGACTTCCCCATACTTTTTTTTTTTTTGCAAGTTTCTGTGAATCACTAATTATTTCATAATAAAAAGTGAGAAAAATAACTCTAGGGTAAAGCTGGATATCTTTAAAATGCTGAGAAATAGTAATATGACAAAAAAACAAAGTCAGAACAAGGACCTGAAGTGACAGTGGTCATGCCAACAAGGGTGACCGTGAATAAATTCCAGGGTTAAGGTCTATTAGGGGAATGTTTCAAATTATCTTTAGAGCAGGAAGAAGAGACAGCTAGATCCACAGCTGGGAGCCAGGGCTTAATGTTAAATTAAACAACAACTTCTCTATCTGTATTTTTGGGGGTTTTTGCTGTCAAGAAGAATGTTCTTCAGACTGAAAATGGTGGGAAGACATGTCAAGAAGCAAGACATGAAGACTGAAATAGTTGAGGGCTCTGGGGTGGGAGTGCGGGAGTCCAGACAGATTACATGCCACAGACCCGCAAAGGCTTCCTGATGTGCTAACAGAACCCATTCTTGAGAAACCAGACACATGGAAAGAGACGGGAAGGCTCAAGACAGAAAAAATGTTCATAAATTTCAAACAGGTGGACAGGAGTGCTTCCCAGAAGGATAATGTCATCTGGGACAAATGTAGAGTCTCTTGTTCAAGTCCAAATGCTCCGCTGTTGAGGGGGAAGATGGAGCTGATACTGGTTGCTGAGGAAAGAGCTGGGTTTTGTTGAGCCTTCAGGGCGCAAAAGCAGTGGTATGTTGAGCCTCTTCAGAATATGAAAGCAATCTTCAGCAGACATAAGGGAAAGGAGGGAAGAAGGGAGGAAGAAAGAAAGCTACTTGGAGCCATTTAGTGCTGAAGCAAGTAGTTTTGTACATCTCAGTAAGTCCTGAGGTGGTCATTATGTTACAGAGCCTCACAGTGATTACTGTCTGTAATGGCATTCATCTAGAAAGTTCTAAATGTTCCATGATCTTTGTATAAGAAGATAGGAAGTTGTGAACGCATTTAGAAAAATGTTCCTTCCGGGGCACCTGGATGGCTCAGTCAGTGAAGCATCTGCCTTTGGCTCAGGTTATGATCCTGGGATCCTGGGATCTAGCCGTATAGGGGCCTTCCTGCTCAGTGGGGAGGCTACTCTCCTTTTCCCTCTCTCTCTGACCCCCTCCCTCATGTTTGCTCTCTCTCAAATAAATAAAATCTCTAAGGAAAAAAAGAAAGATGTTCCTTCTAACCAAGCTGTTTTGTTTTTTGGTTAGATTTTTAGTTAGTGGCATCAATAACCCATGTCAGAAATCTACAAATCCCCCTTGAGGCTGGCCTCCCAGCAAGTGAAGAGTTGCTTCATCCCGCCATTATAGTCCTACTGACTTGACTTCTAATATCTTTCCAGAGCATTCTCTTTTCCTTCCTTATACCCACTGCCTCTTACTGTCTCTTGCTACTACATTTCTTTCTGTCCCCAGAGTTGCTCTTTCTAGATCATCCCACATCTATGATAGTGTGTAATCTCAAATGCAAACCGATGCCTCTTAGCCCAATGCCAAACTTCCAAAGCTCCTCATTGCATTCAGGAAAAGTCTAAATTAATTGGTCCTAGTCTCAATCCCCACTGAAGTTTCCCCACTCAATATTGGCCCCATTGCATGGAACTATTTGTATTTCTCTAAATATTCCTTATGGATATATCATAAACCCATGGTTTTCTATTCCTGTCCCAGCCAGCATCTTATTTTATTAATTCCCTTTATCATTTAAACCTTAGAAGAGGTCTCACCTCTGACCTCCAGGTCAGACCAAGTTAGATCTGTCCATACATCCGGCAATAAATTGTATAGAGATAGTTTCCAGGTTGCCTGACCCTGACACCTCCTGCCATCCTCCTCCCACCACCAACATGACTGAGGACTCCCCATTTATTCTTGTGTGTTTCCTTGGTGCCAAGAGCAGTGCCCAGCAGTTGCTGAATATTTGATCAGTTGACTTGGCTTGCATATTTTCAGTATCTTAAAAAGTCATATATCCAGAATGTTGCATTTCCCAAGGTTCATAATAGCCAGCAATTATTAAAGTCATTTGCACACACACGTTCTCTGTGACCACACTGTAAATTCCTACAGACAGAGCACTCAACCCTTCATCTTCATATGCCTTCAGTTCCAGCCAGTGACCCACACAAATGCTGGGTGAGAGGGACAGGTCAGGCTGGGGGACAGGACTGCAATTCTTCTGAGCAAACAACTTCCAAAAAAGATTGGGAGTGGGAATGACTCATCAACTTGGAATGCAATTCCTAGAGGATATTCTGTACAGGAAATCAGAGATCCCCTGTGGAAAGCACTCACGGGTGACTTTAAATTCTAGAAGATTTAAAAAATGCATTACCTGTATTAAGGATGAGGGAGAGGGCAGCCCCGGTAGCGCAGTGGTTTAGCGCCACATGCAGCCCAGGGTGTGATCCTGGAGACCCGGGATCGAGTCCCACGTCAGGCTCCCTGCATGGAGCCTGTGTCTCTGCCTCTCTCTATCTCTCTCTCTGTGTGTCTCAAATAAATAAATAAAAAAAATTAAAAAAAAAAAAAGGATGAGGGAGAAAATAAAGATGACAGAGTTGCCTGAATTTTTAAGACCCGAATTGAATCTAAGACAAACTAATTAGGAAGCCGTGAACATATCCTAGCCAGCATGAAATGGAGAAAGCACTCCCTGATCGGCACATGAGTTATAACGGAAGTCACCTTAAAGAATTTTATTTTTTTTATTTATTTATTTTTTTTACCTTAAAGAATTTTAAAGGAATTACATTAAATAAAAATGTGGCACGTGACTTTAGTAAAAAGGAGGGACATATGATAAGTATTAGCATTAATCTAAGGGCAAATATTTTAATACAATTTATTGAGAAGCTAAGGAAAAAAGAAATCCAACTATTTGCTAAGGATACAGTGTCTATCACTAACATTACATGAATTCCAGATTGAAGTGTTCCAGAAATATATTAGTGAGAGTCTATGGAACAAATCTACGCTTTCTACAGCCTTGTCTATTCTTATGTTGCCAACAGAAAAAGTATATCACCAGGCAATGTCATTACGGAGAAGCAGTACTTTACCGTTGATTTCAAAGGCCTCCATTGCAGGGAACATGGTTTGGTTGACGGCCCCTATTTCTCCGGTGCTAGCCAAGAACTCTTCCTCCTTGAGAATTTCCTTATTTTCCATTGTGAAGCTTTATAAATGGCCAAAAGTCCTGGGGCCAGCAGAAATGCTGTCCTTAAGAGGAACCACTTGGGGAAAGATTGTTCCCATTTAACCACGGCCACTAGTTGTAGACCACACAGCACTTCCCTTTGGCTCTGACTTCTGAATTTGCAAAATGTTTCCTGACATGATCAGAATTGAGCATGTCTCAAAAACAGATTACTCACATGTGGAGCTCCTGTTCGGCCCAGCTGTTTGTTAAGGGGGGGTCGAGGTGGCTTTGGAGCATAAGTCACAGGTCCTTGGAACCACTGCTTTCCCCCAGACCCCCAAGAGTGGGGAGTTGGATAGCGCCAGGGAGAGTGTGAATGTCTCTCTCTCTCTGCCTTCTGCCCATCCAAGTGGGCATCATCCTAGGCCCAAGACGCTGTCCCAGGACCTCTGCAGTTCACACTGAAATCTCTCTCCTCTGACCTACTTTGGCTTTAGGGTTCATCTTTTCTCTTCAAAATGTGGACCTTGGACAGCAGCAGCATCACCTGGGAATTTGTTATAAATACAGAGTGGGGCACCTGGGTGGCTCAGTGGTTGAGCGTCTGCCTTTGGCTCACGTTGTGATCCCGGGGTCCTGGGATTGAGTCCCACATGGGGCTCCCCACAGGGAGCCTGCTTCTCCCTCTTCCTGTGTCTCTGCCTATCTCTGTGTGTCTCTCATGAATAAATAAAATCTTTAAAAAAAAAAAAAAAAGGAAATGCAGAATCCCATCCCATGTGAATCCAAATCTACAGTTCCACTAGATTTCCAGGTGATGTATGTACACTATGGAGAAGCACTGCTCTATACCACCCAGTGTAGCATTTATTTATACTTCCCTTTGTATCTTCCCTTGCTCTCCTTGTGTGGGTGCACACCTGTGTGCTTGCTCTGGCTCCAGTAAGACCTGAGCTCCTTGAGGGGAGAAACCTGCTCCCCAGCTCCTTCTTGTCTAGCATTCCCTATACCAGAAAGGATGCATAGGGTGGTGGTGAACACACAGACCCTACAAGCTCAAACACCTGCATTCAAATTCCACTTGCTCCACATAGCAGCTCCATGACCATGGAAACATCATGTAAGCTCTGAGTGCCTCGGTTTCCTCTTTTGTAAAATAAGGAAGATGGTGTTATATGTGGTGTTAGCTGATGAATTAGATCATGTACTGTGGTTAGGATGGCGCCTGGTGGCGGGCAGCATGCACTAGGGTCATGTGGCTACTATCACTAGAGACCTTGTAAGCATCTTGATTACCAGGGAGATGAAGGCAACAGCTTTTGCCTTAAAAGAGCTCACAGTGTGGCACACAGGGTGGATGTGGATATAACTGAGCTCTAGAAACTTGCTGTTACATAAGGTAGTAACCTGAAGCATTGGAAGAGCTGGAAGTGGCCGGGAGGCAGCAGAGCCCCAGTGGGAACTCCCCAGAAAGCTTGCTGATGAGCTCTGGGTTCAAGGGATGAGCAGGGCTTCACCTGGAGAGTGGAGATGGGTCACAGGCAGGGTGGCTTCAGGGCTCAGGAGGCACGAGACTTTGGGTTGTTTGGAACCTGAGAGGTGAGGAGAGGTGGCCTGAGAAGAAGCTAGGCCCCACTCACTCACTCTGTTTGGCCTGTGGCATGGCAGGAAGCAAAAAGGGAAAGAGACTCAGAAAAATGAGTTACTTGCAGCACCGCCCGTTCCCCACCCCGGCAGAGGTCCAACTGTGGCGCCCACGGTTTCAACATTCATGAAGTCCCTGCCTTGGGTTGAGATACTGGGAGCAGGAGCCAGCACAGAAAAGGTTAAAGGAATTGGAAGTGAGAAAATGAAAGCAGCTCTAGTCTGAAGTGGGGGCCCTTCAAGGTAATAGAGGCTGCAGGGGGCTTCCTGATGGGAGGGGAATATCCCCCCTCCCCCTCCACACACAGAGGAACCTGCTCTTTAGGCCTCCACTCTGCCTGCTCAGCTCAGCTCTGGCCTAGGGCAATCCTCATCCAGGAGGGTGGGGGACCGGGCTCATTGGAAATGCTGTGGGCCATTTATCGAGTGCCACCAGCCTTGGAGGGGGGATTTAGTGGACACAAATGTGATGTTTTGACTCTAGATAGCAGGCCAGACCTATCTGGAGCAGAAACCCAACTCTTTCAGGAATTTCCTGGGGAACCTGGGGTGTCTTACTTCGCTTCTGTGGGTCTCAGCACAAATAGCACATAGAACCATTAACCGATATCCAGGATTTATTGTCAAGCAAGCACCGTGCTGGGCACTGACACACATTACTGGGCACTCACAACAACTTGTAACCAGCCTCAGATCTTATGGTTAGAAAGTGATGCCATCAGAATTTGAGTCCAGGGTACTCTGTGCCTACAGCCTGGTTTAAACCTAGTTTGATCTAGAGGCAGTAATCCAGAGTTCCCACCGGAGTTTTTTTGAAAACACACATAACATTTCTCCACCCTCAGCCTGAGATCCTGGTTTTAATAAGAGCCCCAAGGCTGGTTAAAATGTGCAACGAGGCTGAGGACCTCTGCACAAAAAAATGAAGCAGTCACATACAGCACAGAGACCCATGTGAGCCCTCAGGACTCCCTCCTGAAAGGATCCATTAGGTTGAACCACACGAAATTACTGATTTTCATCCCTTCTTGACATGCAATAAATGGATACTTCCTAGGATCCAAGGTAAACCATCCAGTTTGTAGGACTGGGACTAGAATAAGGCAATTAAGGCACTAGCTTGAGGTGCAAAAGATTCAAAAATCAAGGTAGGTAACATTTTAACACATTATTTTAAAAATCAAAGCTAATGCAAAAAAACCCATGCAGGACAAAATGTCAACATCTTAAAAAAAAAGACGGGATCCACGGTACACTTGCAATGACCCATCACTTGCTCCCCCTTGTCCTGGCCTTGTTTCAGCATTCCAATTTGCAAAATAGGACACCAGAAGTTGCCCCTGTTTGCCCATAGGGTGGGTGTGAGGGTCAAACAAAATAATAAAGGTGTAAGTAAGCGTGTTTATAAATGAAAGGGCTCTCGGTAGAATAGCATCTTCTATCAAGCCAGCACATAATGTGAAACTCCTGCATTGTCAATGTGACCCTTAAAAATCCCTTAGATCTCCCAGAAAGTACAAAACACAGTTTGGGGAATATTGTACAGTCTCTTCCTTAGTGTCTTCCACTCAGACACTTTTATCTCCAGTAATAAGGACCTAGCGGTTTCTTCTCTCAAGCACCAGATGAAGTGGTCAACTTGCATTTGGGACCATGCTGTTCAAGAAATGAAGGGTTTGGCTTTATTTTTCTAGCAAAGTGCATATCATTGGATTGCAGAATTTAAATGTGTGTTCAGAGTGGCTCTGATGTAGTTATGTGAAGTTCTCCAGAGTGACAACCAAGTGGCTCGCAGTGCTCTTTTAGATAGACAGGGTAATGAGGCTGGAGTCCCAAGCAAATATGACCCCAAGCCTGATGGTCTCTGCAGAGCTGGACTTTCTATGAACTCATGGACCTCAAACTGGTTTAAGTCAATGGGCCACCTGGCAGACCAAGAACTCCTGAGCAACCTCGTTCCAGCTGAAATTGGGGCAATCATGTCTTGCATGATGTAAAAATCACCAGCACAAACCCAAGTGTTCAAAACAAACAAAACCCCATCAGCAAGCAGGCAAGTGGGAAAGTCAATGAAGCTTAGCAACTGCTGATTAATATTAAAAATTTAAAATCCTCAGGTGCCTGGGTGGCTCCATCGGTTGAGTGTAGACTCTTGGTTTTGGTTCAGGACATGATCTCAGGGTGATGATACGAGAGAGCTTGGTTCTTGTCTCATGGAGTTGAAGAATGAATCTCGCAGACACAGGAAAGTGAGTATAGGAACAGAAGTTTATTAAGTAAAGACACAGAGAAAGCTCTCAGAAGTAAGAGGGATCCTGACAGGGTTGCCACTGAGGACTTGCAGGATTGGTCTTTTATTAGAAGCCTAATCAGGGAACCTAAATCCTTTTAACATCATCTATTGATATCACCATTGAGTAAGTATCAATGTTATCACTATTGATAACATCTTTAATGGCTTACTTCTTCTTTGGGTCTGGTTATTTATTCTTTGTTGGTCACAGATGACTGCAATAAAAAGACATCCTCCCCGCCCACATCTAGGGCAGCGTGGTCTGGCTTGTTCCCTTATGTCTGGTTTCCTGACACCTCAGCATTTTTGGGACTTTTGTGAGCCTGCTTCCATGGCCCCCTACCTAGCTCTGCCTAGCCTGGTTTGTCCCCTACTCAGTGGGACCAAGCCCAATGTCCAGCTCCCGGCTCAGCACATTGTCTGCTTATCTCTCACCCTAAGCTACTCCTTATTCCTGCTCTCCCTTAACCGAGGCAGTGGGAATCCAGAATCGTGGGGCACACAGACTTGACAGGCAAGCAAAGAGGGTCAGAAGAAGGGCTGGAAGCCCTGTGTGCAGAGTTAGGGGAGCCTGGGTTCTTCAGCTCTCTGGTGCAGTAGAAACCACATCTAGCCAGGTTGGCTAGAGGACATTTAGAGGAAGAATGTAGAGGACTTCGAGATTTGACAGAAAGAATTGGGTTTAGAAAAGAGAAAAACTGAGGTAGTTGGGATGGGGGAAGGAAACAGAGCAGGGCTAAGGCCAGGTAGCAGAAATGGCCTGCTCAGGACAACACCACTAGGAAGGAGTAAAGCCCCAACTCTTTTTAGCCTATTTTCTCTCTGCCTATGATTTAAATACCAGTAAGGGATTATGCCTTTGGTTTAGCTCTGTTTGCTTGCCTTCCCCTTGGCCGAGTTACCGCACGTTCCTCATTCTAACTGTAGTGAACTGAATGACAATAAGGAAGAGGTTGTGTTGATAAAGGACGTTGGGGTGCTCTGGGAAATGTGCTTGTTTTTTCCTATTGCTGATTAGTACCCCATTGAATGGATGTACCGCCATTTATTTATCTATTCACCCATTGATGGTCATTTGTGTTGGTGATGGGGGGGCTTGGTTCTTGTCTCACAGAGTTCAAGAATGCATCTCACGGACCAGGAGAGTGAGTAAAGGGACAGAGATTTATTAAGTAAAGACACAGAGGAAGCTCTCAGAAGTGAGAGGGGTCCTGACAGGGTTGCCACTGAGGGCTTTTAGAGTTGGTCTTTTATTGGAAGCCAACCAGGGAACCTAAATCCTTTTAACATATCTATTGATATCACCACTGGGTTGATAGTTAGGACTAGTGATAACATTTTTTAATGGCTTACTTCCTTTTTAGGGTCCAGCAATTCTTTTTTGGTCACAAGTAGATGTTGTAACAAGACCCCACCTCTGGCACCGGGAACAGGATTGTCTGGTTTATTTATCTCTGGTTTACTTTCATCTCCACATTTTGAGGATTTTTGTGAGCTTGATTCTTGGCCCCCTACCTAGCCCTGCCTAGCCCCATTTATCCCTACTTCCTTCATCAGCCGGAGCTTTGTGGGACCCAACTCGTTGGAACACAACCCAGGCAAGGGTAGCCTCACAGCTATCAGAAATAACACCGTTGATTCATTCCCCACTAATTCACTCTCTGATTTTTTTTTTCTTGTTTCAAGCTTTTATTTAGATTCCGGTTAGTTAGCATAGAGTTGTATATTAGTTTCAGATGTGCAATATAGTGATTCGATGGTTTCATATAACACCCGTTGCTCATCACAAGTTCCCTCTTTACCCCATCATCTATTTCACCCAACTGCCTGCCAACCTCCCCTCTGAACAAACCATCAGTTTGTTCTCTAGGATTAACAATCTGTTTTCTGGTTTGCCTCTCATTTTTCCTCTCTTATGTTCAGATTTAAATTCAATAATTATTGATCCTTTTTATCCAGTTCTCAATTTTACCTATTTCTGGAAGAAACAATATCTTCAACAACAAAATAGCAAACAGATTTAAAAAAAAAAAAACAGAACAACCCAGAAACAATCAACCGTCAGTGAATAGAGCATCCCTCTCCAAAAGTCCCCAAGAAAAGGCCTAGAGGCAGCTCTTCTCCTTCTTATATAGCTCATGACTTGGTATGGAGTTGAGAATGCTCCAAAGGCCCTGGATGAGGCATTTACTGAGGCATTTAGTTACAATTGACCTGCATTTGAGCCCCTTTCAATGTTTAAGGTCTTTCCCACCTTTGGTGATTTATTTTTATTTTTATTTTTTAAAGATTTTATTTATTTATTCATGAGAGACAGAGAGAGGCAGAGACACAGCAGAGGGAGAAGCAGGCTCCACGCAGGAAGCCCGAAGCGGGACTTGATCCTGGGACTCTGGGATCACATCCTGAGCCAAAGGCAGATGCTCAACCACTGAGTCACCCAGGCATCCCCACCTTTGGTGATTTAATGGAAGAAACCATGCCAACTAGAGACAGCAGAGAGTCAAGTTGCATGAGTTCCCAGCCTTGCTTGCAGCCAGGCATAGGCATGTGGCCAACCATACCTTCCACATTCCTTCAAAGGAGAAGCAAGGAATCCCTGCACAGCAGGGAAGGGGCAGCAGCTCCAGCAATGCCAAGGAGCAGCAGAGGCAGCAGGAAGGTGGCAGCAGCAGATGGGTCCTCACGGGATGAGTTCTGTGGGATGATCTGGGCTGCAGCCTCATATCCCTGAAATGACCTTTGTCCTGGTCTGATTCTGCTGTCTCATCGGCAATTCTGTGAGCTCCCAGCAGCCCTCCGGTGATTTCCTTCTCGGCTTAAATGAGTCAGATTTTCATCTCGGTTGCTTGCAATGGATAATGCAGACTGGTACAGACAGCAAAAGATGTGATCAGCAATCCAGACCTTTGGGAGGCTCAAGTCTAAGACTTTTGGAGAAAAATAAAGTCCAAGTATCTTATTGCTTGGCAAAGAAGAGCCTCTGTGATTGTGCCAATGCCTCGTCTAGGCTGGTGCTGCCCTCTCTTCCACCCACTCACTCACCTTTCTCTGGTCTTCTTGAATTCCTACAGTTTATCAATGCTGTTCCTTCAGTTGAAGACTTTCTCACTCCCAAATCCCTTCTGGTGAATGACTATCACTCATCCTAAGGGCACCTTTTCAATGAATCCTACTGCCAAGTAGAACTGACCCCTCACACTCCCAATCCATCTTTTCAATGTATATTCTGCACAGAGATTCCTCAATAGCACAAATAACTCTACAAGTGGTTGTTTTTTCTTTCTTTTTTTAGAGATTTTATTTAAGAAAGAGAGAGAGAGAGCACAAGAGGGAGGGAGAGGCAGCAAGAGAGGAAAAAACAGATTCCCTGCTGAACAGGGAGCTCAAAGCGGGGCTCAGTCTTAGTACCCTGAGACCATGACCTGAACAGAAGGCAGATGGTTAACTGAATGAGCCACCGAGGTGCCCCAGTGGTTGCTTTTATTGGTCTCTTCCCGACTGTGAGTTCCCCAAGAGCAGGAACCACACATTACATTGCTTAAACCTCAGTTCAAGCAGGAATAAAGAAGTGAAAGGATGAGTGGGAATTATCCAGACACTGAGGAGCAAACCCCACGCAGCATGCCAGCCGCACCGGGAATTGTGCATTGCCCAGTGATATGTGGAAAAAGGAGAGAAAAGTACAGGCCTGAACCCCTTTTCTTTTCTTATGGGCTCTGTTAGATCGGATCTCAAAGAATGGTGATGAAGAAATACTGTGGGAATCTATGGGTATGTTATTTATTTATTTATTTATTTATTTATTTATTTATTTATTTATATTCATTTATTCATGAGAGACACAGAGAGAGAGGCAGAGATATAGGCAGAGGGAGAAGCAGTCTCCCTGCAGGAGCCTGATGTGGGATCTGATCTCGGAATCCTGGGATCATGACCTGAGCCGAAGGCAGACGTTCAACCACTGAACCACCCAAGCATCCTTCTATGGCTATTTTAATCTGGCACAAAGCTTGTTTGCAAAAACTGTAAATTTTATGGCCAATTCCATCTGAGATTTATTCTTTAGGGTCCTTAACCTCGGTGCCTAGATGTTAACTACTGACCCTTGGTATTTATCTTGCCCAGCATGGGACAACTTAACAAGGAATCTGCACTATCCACTGGTGAAATTTCTGCAGAAGGGAGACACTGGGGGCTTTTTTCTGCAGAGGAGAGACACTGGGGGCTTTTGCTGAAGCTATACCTCTTCTCTGCCCTGTCCTGGCTGGGAAATAAAGTGTTCACATGAGGGCATTTTTAGCCAAACTCTACCCCTCCCTCCTTTTAATCATTTTTTTAGTAGGAAGATGTGCAATATGCAACACAGTGCTGACTCCTTCATCATTTGGTCTGACTCTGCCCTTTCCCCTAAAAGAAGCTGCCATCTGGGAACTCAAGTCTAAGCACCGTGCTGGGTGGGGTAAAACTATCTAAAAATACAAATGCAAGTAGTTCTACTATTAGTCTATAAAATTCCCAGGCTATTATTATTTCACTTGTGTCATTTCTGATTACAGATAAGAGTTAACTAGCGGTGATTGTACAAACTGGATACGAAGAGGAAGGGAAGCAAAGTCCTGATGCAGAGGTTTTAAGGGCTGGGTGGAGAGGAGCTGAATTGATTGCATTTCCGTAGACTGACTTCTAGAATGGTCGATTTCATAGAATCACTTCCCCAAGATGTACCCAGAATGTTTACATTTTAGTTCCCACTCTGGGCCTGGCACAGTTAGGCAATTACATAGGCTATTCTTCACAACGATCATCTTTAAGTATAAATGTCATTTTTCTTTTTCTGCAGATGAAGAAACTGAGACCCAAGACCAGTCAAAGTGTATATTGAAGGTCATACAATCAAGTCTGTCTGACTCTAGAGCCAAAAGTGACCATTACATGTCCCCTGAATCCTGGACTCCCGGGCACTGAAGAGGGCCAGAGTTGTTTAAACGATGCATTCGTTAGAGAATTTTTGCCTGAAGCAGTGGAGCTGATGTCACTCACTGCAAAAAAAAAAAAAAAAAAAAAAAAGCTGGTGAGCCTACAGGAAAATAACACAGGATGCCCTCTCCCCTCCTTGAGGTTCTGGCTGTCCCTCTAAAAGAGATTGTGTCCTCAGCTGAAACTAACCCTAAGGACATGCTCGCAGAATGCACTGGATCCAAACACACTGCCACATCGTCTATCATAGCAAAGAACTGGAGATCATCTGAATGGCCTTGAGGAGGGAACACTGAGAATATTATGCAGCCATCAACAAGAACAAGATAGATCTGATTATGTTAATTAGGAGAGAATTACAAGAGTTATCATTAAGGAGGGGGAAAAAAGGGCAGAATAAATGAATAGTTTGATTCCAGTGATACAAATTAAGAAGCATAAGCATAGGCACACTACATGATAAGTCATTTATAAAAGTTTTTAGAAGTAGAATAGTGCACAGAGATCTTTCACCAGTGGCTATCTTTGCAATAAGAGATCAGAAAGGCTATAATTTTTAAATCATTGTTAATCATCATTTCATAATAAAAATTCTTTTTTTTTAAAGACTTTGTTTATTTATTCATAAGAGACTGAGAGAGGCAAAGACATAGACAGAGGGAGAAGCAGGCTCCCCACAGGGAGCCTGACACAGGACTCGATCCCAGGACCCCAGGATCATGCCCTGAGCCAAAGGTAGATGCTCAACCACTGAGCCACTCAAGCATCCCTCATAATAAAAATTCTTAACATTTATGCTATGTTTATATCATCTTTGCGCTGTCCCAAGCTTTTCGTATATTTTAATGTATTTGATCCACATGATACTATCACTATGAAATTGGTATTATTAGGTCCATTTTGTACATAGGGAAAGCTAGTTCAGAGAAGTTAAATAACTTGCCCAATGGAAAAAAAAATAATAACTTCCCCCAATGGTGATCCCTGGGTGGCTCAGCAGTTTAGCCCCTGCCTTCCGCCCAGGGTGTGATCCTGGAGTCCTGGGACCGAGTCCCATATCAGGCTCCCTGCATGGAGCCTGCTTCCCCCTCTGCCTGTGTCTCTGTCTCTCTCTCTCTCTCTATGTCTCTCATGAATGAATAAATAAATAAATAAATACATAAATAAAATCTTAAAAAAAAACTTCCCTAAAGAAAGCCTCCTAGCTGTTAACTGACAGAGTAGGGGGGTTTGAGCTCAGGCACTGAGGCTCCTGAGTTGAGGCTTATAACCACTATAATACACTGCCTTCCAGAATAATATAATACATGTTCAGAAATTACAAAGGAAATATTGATAAAAGGATAAACCTAAGGAGGAGTAGTCCACTGACCCCCACATTACCTCCTGAGGGACAAAATTTTCAAATTTTTCTAGCTATCTCTTCTGATTATTATCTCCCTATTTTTATATGTGTATGTTGCTGTTTTTGATTTACCAATTCTAGAATAATCTATTGATGTCATGTTATGGAAGATAAGGACTTAGCTCTCTTCTACTGCTATTCCTTACTTCCTCCAATGCTGCCTTCCCCCAGATTTAACTGAATGCTTGAATTTCCATGACCATGTACATATTTTCACAGTTTAGCCAAGCCATCAGCTATAATTGCCTTGCCTTTTTTTGTCTTTCTTAATAGTTGGCTTATTTTTTTCATTTGTTAAACTTCCTATGAATCCATCCTTATATTTTTCTAAATGTTCAATCAGATCTGTTTAAAAACAGTAAATATTAGTTTTCAAGCAACCATATATATTCAATATTCTAGGAAGTCTATTTTTCTGAGAGAACTCTCTCTTGAAGTTTTTAATTAAATTAAATTAATTTTATATACTGTTTGAATTTTTTGTCATGTGCTAATACTGCATTAACAATACTAAATAAGGGTTTAAAGCAAGTTTATTGAGGTGTAATGGGCATGTGATTAACTGCACATATTTAAAGTGTGCAATGTGAGACATTTGGCATATGTATACATCTGTGAAACAATTACCACAATCAAGATGTCTGTTACCCCAGAAAGTCTTCTTGGGCCCCTTTGACAGCCATCCTGCTTATCTTCATAGCCCACATCCCCAAGCAACCACTGATCTACTTTCTATCACTATAGATTTGTTTGTATTTTCTAGAGTTTCTATAAATGGAATCATACAGCATGTCCTTCATTTGTTTGACTTCTTTCATTTGGCATAACTATTTTGAAAGTCATCCACATTATTGCATATATCAATAATTTCTTCTTGTTGTTCCTCTTCTTCTTCTTTACTTTGTACTTTTCCATTGCATAGATACATCATAATTTGTTTATCTATTCATCTTTTGACAGTCATTTGGGTTGTTTTCAGTTTGGGGCTATTATAAGTAAAACTGTTATAAACATTTGCATGTGAGTCTTTGTATGAACACATACTTCCTTTCCTACGGATAAGTATCTAGGAGTGGAGTGCCTGGATCGTATGGTAGGTGCATGTTTAACATTTAAAAAAAAAACAATTTTCCAAAATAATTATACCATTTTACGTTCCCATCAGCAATATATGAGAGTTTCAGTTCCTTCATGTCGTTGTCAACTGGGATGGTTAATTTTATGTGTCAATTTGACAGAGCTAAGAGCTGCCCAGAGAGCTGGTAAAACAAATTCTGGGTGTGTCTGTGAAAGTGTTTCTGGAGGACATTAGTATTTGATTCAGTAGACTGAGTAAAGAAGATCTTCCCTAGCCTCACCAGAGTGGACAGGAATCATCTAATCCACTGATGGTGGGGATGAATAAAAGGGTAAAGGAAGGGCAAATTCCCTCTCTCTTTTCTTGAGCTGGGACATGCATCTTCTTGAGCCCTTAGATATTCCTGGTTCTCAGGCCTTTAGACTAGGACTGAATTAGACCACAGACTTTCCTCCTTCACTAGCTTGTAGATGGTGGATTGTGGAACTTTTCAGGTTTCAGAACTGCACAATCCAATTCCCATAAGAAATATCCTCCCATATGTCATATATACACCTGATTGGTCTTGTTTCCCTGGGGAACTCTAACTAATACACCAACATACTTGCTATGGTCACTCATGGTCACTCATTAATTTTAGCCATTCTAATAGCTATATTATTCTAATATAATAATAATATTTCATTGTAGTTTAAATTTGCATTTCCTTGGGGTGCCTTGGTGGCTCAGTCAAAGCATCTGCCTTTGGATCAGGTCATGATCCCAGGGTCCTGGGTTTGAGTCCTATGTTGGGCTCCCTGCTCAGTGAGGAATCTGCTTCTCCCTTTCCCTTTGCCCCTCCCCCCTGCTTATGCACTCTCTCTCTCTATGTCAAATAAAATCTTTAATAAAAAAATTTGCTTTGCCCTAATGATTAATAATATTGAGTATCTTTTTTTTTTTTTTTAAGATTTTATTTACCTATTCATGAGAGATACAGAGAAAGAGAGAGAGAGGGAGGCAGAGAGAAAAGCAGGCTCCATGAAGGGAGCCTGATGCAGGGTTCGATCCTGGGACTCAAGGATCACGCCCTGGGCCAAAGGCAGGCACTCAACCGCTGAGCCACCCAGGTGTCCCAATACTGAGTATCTTTTAAGTGCTTATTTGCTATCCAGAGATCTTTGGTAAACGGTCTGCTCAAATTTCTGTATGGTTTTAATTTGAGTGGTTTGTTTTCTTATTGTTGAGTTTTGAGAGTTCTTTATATTTTCTTACCACAAGTTCTTTATCAGATACCTGGCTTGCAAGGATTTTCTCCCAGACTTGGCTTGTTTTTCACTCTTTTAAGAGTTAGAAAAAGGAAAACTATAAAAAAAAAAAAACAAAAAACAAAAAACAAAAAACCCAAAACAAAACATGGTTATCTCAGATACAAAAAAAAAAAAAAAAAAAAAAAAGCACTTAAAATAATCCAACATCAATTACTAAGAAACACCCTCCCACCACCAATTTGGAATATAAGGGAACTTCTTTAACCTAAGGAAAAGCACCTATAAAATTCCTAAATTAAATACCATATTTAATGATAAAAGACAAAAGTTTTCCTCCTAACATCGGGAATGAGGCAAGTGTATCTGTCCTCACTGCTTCTATCCAACACTGTACTTGAGGGTCTAGCCATTTATTAAGAAAAAAGTTAAAAAAAAAATCTCAATTGAAAAGGAAAAAGTAATATTGTCTTTATTCACAAACAACATGATCACTTATACAGAAAATCCACTAGTATCTATGTAAATGTTATTAGAACTAAAAAATGAGGGGGCGGGGCAAGATGGCAGAGGAGTAGGGTCCCCAAGTCACCCGTCCCCATCAACTTACCTAGATAACTTTCAAATCATCCTGAAAAACCTACAAATTTGACCTGAGATTTTTTTTTTTTTTTTTTTTGTGACCTGAGATTTAAAGAGACAACAGCTGGAACGCTACAAAGAGAAGCGTTCCATCTTCTAACAAGGCTTCTAACAAGGTAAGAAGGCAGAAAAAAATAAAAAAGAATCCAGTGGGGGAGGGGCCCGCGAGGAGCCGGGCTAAGGGGGGCGGCGGGAGCCTCGGGACAGGAGAGCCCAGCCCCGGAGAGGCAGGGACTTGAAAAATCCGCACTGGATTCCTCCTGGACAGAAAGGCGCCGGCAGGGAACTCGGGCAGCACCGCAGGAGGCGCGGTGGAGCCCCCAGGTTCCCGGGGTCACTACCAGAGGAGGTGCGCCCGGGGGAGGGCGCCCCGCACCCCGCGGGCCCAGCGGGTAAAGGGCTGGAGCGCCGGGCGGGGCCCCGGGAGCAGCTCGGGCGGCGGCTCCGCATGGAGGGGGCTGCGGGGCGGGAGCCCAGGGCGCAGGGGGACACAGCCCCCGATCCTGAGCTCCCCCGGGACAGGCGGAGGCCGGGAGGGCCCAGGACGGCGAGGACCCTCCTGCCCCGGGCGCCCCCGAGCTGCGCAGATCGGCGCACCCGCCCCTGGAGCATCCAGGCCCGAGCGGACTGGGAGCTGCGGGAGTTACTGCGGGAGCTGACTCCAGGGCTGGAGAGCTGGCCCCGCCAGTGGTGGTGTTCCTCCTGGTGTCACCCTGTGCCTGGGACGGAGCAGGGCCGCCGGGGAGCAGGGGCCTCACGGGGTAAGCAGCTCCCACTGAGCCCAGCCCCCGGCGGGATGCGGGGCAGCTCCCCCAGGTGCACACACCTGAGAATCAGCACAGCAGGCCCCTCCCCCAGAAGACCAGCTAGAAGGACAAGGGAAGAGCAAGTTCTTGGAGGAGCAGCCCTGGAAAGCTCCAGTGCTGGAAATCGAGGGATTTATAGCATATAGAACCAGAGGGTACCCTTCCTTTTTTTTTCCTTCCTTTTTCCAGTACAACTCATTTTCATATCAGACTGTAAATTTCCATTTCTTTTAATCTTTTCCCACCTTAACTACAATATTTTACCACCTCTTCATTTTTAAGATTCTTCCTTTTTGACTTTCATATTTCTATAATTACAGGTCCTAGATATACTTTCCACCTCTAGATTCCCTTCAACGTACGCAACTTAATTTTGGGAGATATACAAGATATGCTTTTTTTGTTTCGTTTTGTTTTCTGTTTTTTTGTTTTCTCTGCCTCATTTTGTTCTACAATGGGGGAAGTTAATACCTACTAAAACATGACCCGTATGCACCCAGAACCAAGCAGTATATCATGCTGGTTCATTCTGTGAGATTCCTCATTCCCATTCTGCCCCCCTCTTTTATCTCATTTATGTTTTGGTGGTCAATGTTGCGGCCCTCTACAAGTATTTCTGGTTTATATAAATTTGGGACTGAGCATCTTCTAACATACAGAATTTAATATACTTAGAAAGAAGAGGACCACCCTCTAGAACCCCTCAGGTAGACTACATTATGCCTCCACTACAACTTCTTCACCACCACTATCTCGCAGTACCCCCCTTTTTTCTTCTCCTTTTTTTCTTTTTCTTTTTCTTTTTCTCTTCTTCTTTAGAATTCCTAGCATTTATTTTTTACTACTTTGTTTTAAAATTTGTGTTTTTTTTAAATAAAATAAATAAAATTTGTTTTTCACTTTAGTGCTCCTTTTGTTTTATTTCATTCTGATCTTTGTTTTCAATTTCTGGTATCTGACCTTGGCAGAATCATCTAGTGAGAAATTTACATAGGTCGTGGTTGATATTCTTGATGCAGCCCACTCATACAGCCACTTTGCACTGAGCAAAATGACTAGAAAGAAGAACTCACCACAAAAGAAAGAATCAGAAACAGTACACTCTGTCACAGAGTTACAGAATTTGAATTACAATTCAATGTCAGAAAGCCAATTCAGAAGCACAATTATAAAGCTACTGGTGGCTCTGGAAAAAAGTATAAAGGATTAAAGAGACTTCATGACTGCGGAATTTAGTTCTAATCAGGCCGAAATTAAAAATCAATTAAAGGAGATGCAATCCAAACTGGAGGTTCTAACAACGAAGGTTAATGAAGTAGAAGAACGAGTGAGTGACATAGAAGACAAGTTGATGGCAAGGAAGAAAGCTGAAGAAAAAAGAGGAAAACACAAAAGACCATGAGAAAAGGTTAAGGGAAATAAATGACAGCCTCAGAAGGAAAAATCTACATATAATTGGGGTTGCAGAGGGCACCAAGAGGGACAGAGGACCAGAAAACATATTTGAGTAAATCATAGCTGAAAGCTTCCCAAATTTGGGGAGGGAACAGGCATTCAGATCTAGGAGATAGAGAGGTTCCCCCCCTAAAATCAATAAAAACTGTTCAACTTCTAGACATTTAATAGTGAAACTTACAAATTCACTATAAGATAATGAAAGATAAAGAGAAAATCCTTAAAGCAGCAAGAGACAAGAGATCCCTAACATATATGGGGAGAACTATTAGAACAGAACTCTATTAGCAGAACTCTCCACAGAGACCTGGCAGGCCAGGAAGGCCTGGCAGGATATATTCAGGGTCCTAAATGAGAAGAACATGCAGCCAAGAATACTTTATCCAGCAAGGCTCTCATTCAGAATAGAAGGAGAGATAAAGAGCTTCCAAGATAGGCAGGAACTGAAAGAGTATGTGACCACCAAACCAGCTCTGCAAGAAATATTAAGGGGGACTCTGTAAAAGAAAGAGGAAGTCCAAAGAAATAATCCACATAAACAGGGACTGAATAGGTATTACGATGACACTAAATTCATATCTTTCAATAGTAACTCTGAACGTGAATGGGCTTAATGATCCTATCAAAAGACGCAGGGTTTCAGACTGGATAAAAAAGGAAAACCCATCTATTTGCTGTCTACAAGAGACTCATTTTAGACCTAAGAACACCTCCAGCCTGAAAATGAAAGGTTAGAGAACCATTTGCCATTCAAATGGTCCTCAAAAGAAAGCAGGGGTAGCAATCCTCATATCAGATAAATTAAAGATGATCCCAAAGACTGTAGTAAGAGATGAAGAGGGACACTATATCATACTTAAAGGATCTATCCAACAAGAGGACCTAATAATCATGAATATGTATGCCCCTAATGTGGGAGCTGCCAAATGTATCAATCAATTAATAACCAAAGTAAAGACATACTTAGATAATAATACACTAATCCTGGGAGACTGCAACACAACACTTTCTGCAAATGACAGATCTTCTAAGCACAACATCTCCAAAGAAAAAAGAGCCTTAAATGATACATTGGACCAGATGGATTTCACAGATATATACAGAACTTTGCATCTGAATGCAACTAAATACACATTCTTTTCAAGTGCTCATGGAACTTTCTCCAGAATAGACCACACACTGGGTCACAAATCAGGTCTCAACTGATACCAAAAGATTGAGATTGTCTAATATGGTCTGCATATTTTCAGACCATAATGCTTTAAAACTTGAACTCAATCACAAGAAGAAATTTGGAAGAAACTCAAACATGTGGAGGTTAAAGAGCATTCTGCTAAAAGATGAAAGGGTCGGGATCCCTGGGTGGCACAGCGGTTTGGCGCCTGCCTTTGGCCCGGGGCGCGATCCTGGAGACTCGGGATCGAATCCCACGTCGGGCTCCCGGTGCATGGAGCCTGCTTCTCCCTCTGCCTGTGTCTCAGCCTCTCTCCTCTCTCTGTGTGACTATCATAAAAAAAAAAAAAAAAAAAAAATTAAAAAAGATGAAAGGGTCAACCAGGAAATTAGAAAAGAATTTAAAAGATTCATGGAAACTAATGAAAATGAAGATACAACCATTAAAAATCTTTGGGATACAGCAAAAGCAGTCCTAAGAGGGAAATACATTGCATACATTGCAATACAAGCATCCCTCAAAAAATTGGAAAAAAACTCAAATACACAAGATAACCTTGCACCTAAAGGAACCAGAGAAAGAACACCAAATAAAACCTAAAACCTACACCAAGCAGAAGAAGAGAGTTAATAAAGATTCGAGCAGAACTCAATGAAATAGAGACCAGAAGAAGTTTAGAACAGATCAATAAAATCAGGGGTTGGTTCTTTGAAAGAATTAATAAGATAGATAAACCATTAGCCAGCCTTATTAAAAACAAAAGAGAAAAGACTCAAATTAATAAAATCACAAATGAAAAAGGAGAGATCACAACTAATACCAAGGAAATACAAACGATTTTAAAAACATATTATGAGCAGTTATACACCAAAAAATTAGGCAATCTAGAAGAAATGGACGCATCTCTGGAAAACCACAAACTACCAAAACTGAAACAGGAAGAAATAGAAAACTCGAACAGGCCAATAACCAGGGAGGATATTGAAGCAGTCATCAAATACCTCCGAAGGCACAAAAGTCCAGGGCTGGATGGCTTCCCCAAGGAATTCTATCAAATGTTTAAAGAAGAAACAATACCTATTCTACTAGAGCTGTTCCGAAAGATAGAAAGGGATGGAATACTTCCAAACTGGTTTTATAAGGCTAGCATCACCTTAATTCCAAAAACAGACAAAGACCCCATCAAAAAGAATTATAGATCAATATCCCTGATGAACGCAGATGCAAAAATTCTCAACAAGATACTAGCCAATAGGATCCAATAGTACATTAAGAAGATTATTCACCACGACCAAGTGGGATTCATACCCGGGATGCAAGGCTGGTTCAACACTCGAAAAGCAGTCAACGTGATAGATCATATCAACAAGAGAAAGAACAAGAACCTATGATCCTCTCAATAGATGCAGAGAAAGCATTTGACAAAACATGGCATCCATTCCTGATTAAAATTCTTCAGAGTGTAGGGATAGAGGGAACATTCCTCAGCATCTTAAAAGCCATATCTGGAAAGCCCACAGCAAATATCATTCTCAATGGGGAAACACTGGGAGCCTTTCCCCTAAGATCAGGAACACGACAGGGGTGTCCACTCTCACCACTGCTATTCAGCATAGTACTAGAAGTCCTAGCCTCAGCAATCAGGCAACAAAAAGAAATAAAAGGCATTCAGATTGGAGAAGAAGAAGTCAAACTCTCCCTCTTTGCAGATGACATGATACTATACATAGAAAACCCAAAAGACTACACTCCAAGATTGCTAGAACTCATACAGAGATTCAGCAGCATGGCAGGATACAAAATCAATGCCCAGAAATCAATGGCATTTCTATACACTAACAATGAAATTGAAGAAAGAGAAATTAAGGAGTCAATCCCATTTACAATTGCACCCAAAAGCATAAGATAGCTAGGAATAAACCTAACCAAAGAAGTAAAGGATCTATACCCTAAAGACTACAGAACACTTCTGAAAGAAATTGAGGAAGACACAAAGAGATGAAAAAATATTCCATGCTCATGGATTGGAAGAATTAATATAAAATGTCAATGTTACCCAGGGCAATTTACACATTCAATGCAATCCCTATCAAAATACCATGGACTTTCTTCAGAGAGTTGGAACAAATCATCTTAAGATTTGTGTGGAATCAGAAAAGACCCCAAATTTAAAAAGAAAACCAGAGCCGGGGGCATCACAATGCTGGATTTCAAGTTGTACTACAAAGCTGTAATCATCAAGACAGTATGGTACTGGCACAAAAACAGACACATAGATCAATGGAACAGAGTAGAGAACTCAGAAATGGTCCATCAACTCTATGGTCATATAATATTTTACAAAGCAGGAAAGACTATCCACTGGAAAAAGGACAGTCTCTTCAATAAATGGTGCTGAGAAAATTGGACAGCCACGTGCAGAAGAATGAAACTAGATCATTCCCTTACATCATACACAAAGATAAACTCAAAATGGATGAAAGATCTAAATGTGAGACATGGATTCATCAGAATCCTAGAGGAGAACACAGGCAACACCCTTTTTTGAACTTGGCCTCAGCAACTTCTTGAAAGATACATCTATGAAGCCAAGGGAAACAAAAGCAAAAATGAATTATTGGGACTTCATCAAGATAAAAAGCTTCTGCACAGCAAAATAAACAGTCAACAAAACTAAAAGACAACCTACAGAATGGGAGAGGATATTTGCAAATGACCTATCAGATAAAGAGCAAGTATTCAAGATCTATAAAGAACTTATTAAACTCAACACTCAAGAAACAAAAAATCCAATCATGAATGGGCAAAAGACATGAACAGAAATTTCACCAAAGAAGACATAGACATGGCCAAAAAGCACGTGAGAAAATGCTCTGCATCACTGGCCATCAGGGAAACACAAATCAAAACCACAATGAGATACCATCTCACACCAGTGAGAAGGGGGAAAATTAACAAGACAGGAAACAACAAATGTTGGAGAGGATGTGAAGAAAGGGGAACCCTCTCACACTGTTGGTGGGAATGTGAACTGGTACAGCCACTCTGGAAAACTGTGTGGAGGATCCTCAAAGAGTTAAAAAATAGAGTTACCCTATGACCCAGCAATTGCACTGCTGGGGATTTACCCCAAAGATACAGATGCAGTGAAATGCTGGGTCACCTGCACCCAAATGTTTATAGCAGCAAAGTCCAAAATACGCAAACTGTGGAAGGAGCCTTCCATCAACAGATGAATGGATAAAGAAGCTGTGGCCTATATATACAATGGAATATTACTCAGCATTAGAAACAACAAATACTCAGCATTTGCTTCAATGTGGATAGAACTGGAGGGTAATATGCTGAGTGAAGTAAGTCAGTCGGAGAATGACAAACATTATATGGTCTCATTCATCTGAGGAATATAAAAGATGATGAAAGGGAATAAAGGGGAAAGGAGAGAAAATGAGTGGGAAAAATCAGAGAGGGTGACAGAATGTGAGAGACACCTAACTCTGGGAAACGAACAAGGGGTAGTGGAAAAGGTGGTGGGTGGGGGGGATGGGGTGACTGGGTGACGGGTACTGAGGGGGGCACTTGACAGGATGAGCACTGTGTATTATGCTATATGTTGGCAAATCGAACTCCAATAAAAATATACAAAAAAAAAAAGAACTAAAAAATGAATTTAGCAAGGGTGCAGATTATAAGATAAAGATGAAATCACATTTTTGTATGCTGGAAACTAACAATCAGGAACTAAAATTTTTAAATTATACAATGAGAAAGGATACCTGGTTGAAAAAATAAATAAAACCTTTAAAAAAATAAATTATACAAAGGGTAACAGCGTTATCTGACATTTGTGTAAGACCTATAGAGTAAAACCTATACTTTTTTAAAAAAATTATTCATTAGAGACACACACAGAGAGAGGCAGAGACACAGGTAGAGGGAGAAGTAGGCTCCCTGCAGGGAGCCTGATGTGGGACTTGAACCCGGGTCCCCAGGATCATGCCCTGGGCCAAAGGTGGTGCTAAACCACTGAGCCAGCCAGGCAGCCCTATATCTTCTTAAGTTTAAAGAAATTTCTTCTTAAATTCTTTTGGTCTATTGATTCAGTGCAATCTCAGTCAAAATTGATAAGCTGATTCTAAAATGTATATGGAAATGTAAAAGACCTAAATTAGGTAAAAATGCTTGAAGAAAGAAACAAAGTTGGAAGATGTACACTATCTGACTTTGACTCATCTTAATCTTAAAGTTACAGCAATCAAGACAGTGCTAGGTTTGCAATTTAACAAAATGCTTGTTCAAATCTTTTGCTTATTTTATTATTGAGTTTTGAGAGTTCTTTTATACTCTGGATACAAGTCCTTTATCAGATACTTGATGTCCAATTTTTTTCTTTTTCTAGCCTACGACTTTTCAGTTTCTTGAGAGTGTCTTTTGATGAGCACAAATTTTAGTTTTGACCAAGGCCAATCTATATATATATATTTTCTCTTATAGATAGTGCTAGTGCATCATGTCTAAGAAATTTTTGCCAAACCTAGGGTCACAAAGATTTTCCCCTGTTTTCTTCCAGAAGTTTTATAGCTTTAAGATCTTGAATTAAAGTCTATAATACATTTGGAGAAACTGAGAAGCCTATGTCCCTTTCAAGTGATCTTGATCTCACAGCCAAGACAACTTACTTTTTAGCTCAATGAGCTTGAGTGATTGTTGATGGTTGTGTGTAGACTACAATGTGTTCAGTTGGGAGTATCAGAATAACATCTTTAACTGACTTAATCAATAAGAGTAACTGTTGGTTTATCAACTTCAAGCTTAAAGTTAGGTAGGTTACCAGTTTGGTTTAGTTCAGCAGCTCAGTGATGCCACCAAGGTCAGATTCTCTGCTGTCAGATGCTTCCTGATTTGCATGCTTCTTGGCTCACATGAAGATTTCCTTCACCTCTTCAGAGCTCAGTGAGAAAGGGGGATTGCTGGCTAGAAGCCCCTATCAAATCCCAAATTGGACCACATGTCTAACTCTGAGTGTACAGCAGTAGACAGCAGTTAGGAAGCAATTATGATTATTGTAAGTATGAGCCACATGCTTTACCACCAGAGGCAAGGGACAACCACTTCCCTAAATGCGCATGGACTGTGCACACCAGCTAGGGAAGGTGAAGTATAAATTGAGGTAACTTTTAGAAAAAAGGGGCATGTTGAGGCAACATCAGTGTCCATTACAGATGGATTTAGGGATGGGGACAACACAGTTTGGGTAATGTCCTATATCTGAAAAAAATTAAAATTTTCCATAGAAATGACTATTATTTGCAGATTTGTGATTATATATCAGGAAAACTCAAAACAATCAAACAAAATAATAAAGACACTAAGGTGGCTGATGGCAAAATTAACATGCAATCGTAGTTTTCCTTATATAAACTACTATCAGTTAGAAAATATAATAAACATAGGAAAATATCTCATACATATGGCAAACAAAAGGATGAAATGCTTAGGAATATTTTTAAAAATATTAAGGCTTTATGTGAAAAATACTTTCAAATTCTACTGAAGTATATTTTTAGGAGACTTGAATAAATGCCTTGGATAAGAAATTCAATGTTATGACAATGTTCAATTGTCCCTAAATGAATCTATAAATCTGATGCAAGCTCAATAAAAATATGAACAGGATTTTTCTTAAGCATGGGAAATTAAGACAAGTTGTTCCTAAAGTTTATGTGCAAAATAAAGAGGCAAGAGTTGCCAGAAAAATGAAAATTAAGAGTTACAAGGGAGGACTCATCTTTATCACAAAGTATCATGAAAGTGTAATAATTGAGTTTGTCCTTGTCTCCCTATGACTAAGCAATAGCCGTGGAAGAGAAAAGAGTCCACAAATACTGAAAATGTACCTTGAAATTCAGGGTACAAAAAGGGGTTTACTTAGGGGATCCCTGGGTGGCTCAGCGGTTTGGTGTCTGCCTTTGGCCCCGGGGTGTGATCCTGGAGATCTGGGATCAAGTCCCACATCAGGCTCCCAGCATGGGGCCTGCTTCTCCCTCTGCCTGTGTCTCTGCCTCTCTCTCTCTCTCTGTGTGTCTTTCATGAATAAAAAAATAAAATCTTAAAAAAAGGGGGGGGGAGGGTATATTTCTTTTCTTTCTTTCTTTCTTTTTTTTTTAAGATTTTATTTATTTATTTATTCATGAGAGACACAGAGAGAGAGGCAGAGAGACAGCTAGAGGGAGAAGCAGGTTCCTCGCAGGCAGCCTGATGCAGCACTTGATCCCAAGACGGGGATCATGCCCTGAACCAAAAGCAGATGCCCAACCACTGAACCAACCAGGCATCCCAAAAAAGAGTATATTTCATATAAGAAAAAAAAAATAGGTTTGGACACCTGGGTGGCTCAGCAGTTGAGCATCTGCCTTTGGCTCAGGGCCTGATTCCAGATACCTGGGATCGAGTCCCACATCAAGCTCCCTGCATGGAGCCTGCTTCTCCCTCTGCCTGTGTTGTGTCTCTGCCTCTCTCTCTCTCTGTGTGCCTCAGTAAATAACATCTTATAAAATAAATAAATAAATAAAATAAAAAACTAAATGCTGATAAATCAAAGATGTAAGTGTAAAAACTATTTTAAAAACTGACAGTCCCAGAAGGAAGACTGATCCGTTGTAGTATACTTTTAACATTCTTTAAATAGTGAAAAACTTTCCAAGCAAAACCAAAGCACAGGGGCAGTTTCACCATATCAAAGTTATAATTAGCTATAGGGGGAGACATACCATAAAAAATTGTTTTCATCTTAAAAGGATAAAGGCAAGGGCAGCTGGGGTGGCTCAATGGTTTAGCACTTCCTTCAGTCTAGGGAGTGATCCTGGAGACCAGGGATCGAGTCCTATGTCAGGTTCCCAGCATGGAGCCTGCTTCTCCCTCTGCCTGTGTCTCTGCCTCTCTTTCTCTGTCTCTCTCTCTCTGTCTCTCATGTATGGATAAATAAAATCTTTTTTAAAAATAAAAATAAAAGGATAAAGCCAAGAAAAAAAAATATTTAAAACACATTTCACAAAGAGCTAATTTCCTGAATATGTAAAGAGTCTACAAATAAATTAAAAAATCCTAAGAGACAAATGGAAGAAGCACATGAACAAGCATTTTAAAGGGTGCAAAATGAGTCATAAATGACAATGCAAGTCAGATTTCCATTTTTTAAGTGGCAGATTGGAAAACATCAATAAATCTGACAAAACATTATTGTCAAAAGTACTGTCATTATTGTCACTCTCACGCAAAATTGACTGGAGTGTAAATCGTTGCACTTTCTCTGAGGAGCAAATTGGCACTGTCCGTCAAGATAGCTCTGTTTTGACTCAGTAATTCCACTTCTAATATTTATTTTACAGATATTCTTGCACATATGTACAAGGATAGTCACAGAAAGTATTTGTAAGCAAAAGCCTGAAAAGAACCTGAACGTCCCTCATTAGGGAACCAGTTAAATAAATTATGATCCATTTCTACAGTGGAGCCTACTGTAGCATAATAATGATTTTGAAATATCACCCAGTGTATTTATTTTCCTGCTTCCTTTTTTTTTTTTTTTTCTTTTCTTTTCCTTTTTTCCTTCTCTGTGCCTGGGCCATTAAGGTGAGGCCTGGAGACCCAGGCTTGTGAGAGGTGCTCATACTGCCTCGGGGTAGGGAAGGCTGATGCAGCCTAGAGCACAGAAGTCATTTTTCAGCTTTGGTTTCTGGACCTTAATAAGGTTCAGGGAGAAGCCATGATCTTGAAAGTTCGCCATCTCCTAAAATAGAAAAGGGATTTCTCACAATTCTCAGAGCTGGATTTTCCTATTTTCGGAACCAGGGTTGCGGGGATAGGCCACAAAATGAAAGACAATAAAATGACATATAATGAATGACTGCGGGGTGACACTTGCCTAGTGCAAGAAGCAGTCAGCAAGGAGGCACTGGAGAAGAGAGGGAAGTAGCTGGGTAGAGTGAGTATTCAGAGGAGCTAGTCTGGCTCCCCATCCAGAGAGCATGAAGATAAGATAGGGGAGTCCGATCATCTTGGGGCTCTTGATCTGCTTTTCCGGGATAGGGCTATGAAGATGACAAGGCTTTAGCATACATCACGTCTCCCCTGACTTGGGAGTGACCAGGGGCCCCATCTGAAAAGTATGTAAACCTGAGAGCAGTCCTCAGATCCCACAGATCCCAGTGTGCTGTGGAGAAAGCACCCACAGGACCACGAGGAGCTATGGAGGCACCAGTAGACCAGACTTGGACACTGAGAAATGCTTGGGTTTAAGACAAAAAGCCAGGGGGTAGAATCTTGATTCTGAAGGCATTGGTGGTCTTTGAGCACAGTGACAAGGGTGGCAGGACTTTGTGGGGCTGGCCAATCTCAATGGACACCAGCAGGAGTGCTCAGGGCCAGCAGCCGACCATACTGCAGGAGATTCTACCAAAAAAAAAAAAAACAAGTATAGAACTGGGTCATCTTGTATTTGCAATGCCCACTTAGAAAAAGATGCGTAAGAAACGGATTCCAGTGGTTATACCTGGGGAAGGGGCTAACAGGATAGAAGGTCTTTCAGGGTCTGTGCAGACTCAGGACAAATGTAAACTCCCCAAAGCAAAGGTCAGTGTTGCCCCCATTAGACTAGGGACTCATTAAGCTCAAGGTCATCATCTCCCCTATCAGACTGAGGCTTCATGAAGGCAAGAAATGTGCCTCCCTCAGCAGGTGCAGGTCTGGGAGCTTCTTGATTGTGTCTATCAAGACCTTGGTGATGACCTCGCTGAGTCCTACCCCTGTGGCGACTAACCACCCCCTCCCAGACCTTAGCAAACTTAGTCTGAGGAGGTGACAAGTGTACTTCACAAGGCTTGTAGAGAGGAGAGTCTGGTTTATGCCCGTTGTTCCAGTGTGATTATTAGTAGCATCCCCCTTTACTATGAAAAGTGTCCTGGTTTTGATGATTAATCACATGGTCACTATTTCTAAATAATTTGCATAGCATCCCCTGGAACTTCTGGGAGACTTCTCCCTTTGGTCTCCCCAGTGCCTCAGCTCTCATTCAACAAACACCCATCATCTCCAGTGAGAGAGGTGGGGAGCATTCCACTCGGTCCCTGGCCTCAGGGGGCTTCTAGTCTAGCCAGGGAGGAGGCAGTAAGGCAGGCAGAGAAGTAACAAGGGCTGTCTGACAGGAAATGCATAGCTTCAATTTTTTGTAGTTTCCAAATTGATGAGAGAAATTAGCCAGGCACATCACCAAGAGATTGATATAAATTCTTTACAAAACTCTGTAAGATAACAGTCCTTATCCCCATTTTACAGACCAAAAAACTGAGGTTCAGAGAGGTGATATAACTTAGCAAGGCCATACAGGAATTGAGTGTCATGGCTGGCATTTGAACTCCAAATCCCATCATGATGTGGTTGGCAATGCAATTCGGGGAACAACTGCACCTATTAAATCTGTTTCCATCAAGAAAAAGACACCAGTTCTTTCACACCTCAAGAACTGCAGCCATTTCCATGCTCTGGTGCATGGTTGCAGCACACCTGGCACATGTCCCACCCACACCGGCTGCTATTTCCACAGAGGCACAAGAACCAACTCCCAAACATCCTCATCTGGAATCCAGAGCAGAGGCAAGACTGTCAGCAGCCACAGGAATGAAGCTCCCTTCCAGTGGCTCTGCCGGCCAGGGTTCCTTCTAGAATGATGGTCAGATTTCCTCATCTTGTTAATTTTTAAATCTTGTTAAATTATTCGAGTATTTCTGTGAAGACTCAAATATTTTTTGGAACAAGTTGAGAGAGAAAGCCACTGAAAGAGAAATAAATAGTGAGCCAGGTATTTGAGGAAGGGCTAATCTGGGGTCTGCAAGTCCCCCTCCTCACATCTCTGACCAGTATCCAGGATGTAAGAGCCCTGGTTGCTAATCAATATCCTATAGTGTTCTGGTCAAACATACATGAGTCAACAAACAACACCATCCTCAAGCATTTGCTCAGTCTGGAGTGTTAGGCACAGAAAAACTTAAAACATCATTCCCCGACCCAAGGAACTTGTAATTTTGTTGGACAAGTATCTAAGCTCTGAAAAAGTCAGGGGTTATGTATAAGATGATGTGTTTTTTGGAGTAGTTGTTGATGGTGGTGCAGTCCGGAGCCAATGGCCAAGAAAGAATTCTTAAGACATCTTCTGTGCAAAAAGGTAATTTTATTAAAGCAAAGAGAGAGGACCGGTGGGCAGAAAGAGCTGCTACTGCTTCTTGCTGCCTGCTGCCTGCTGCTCAGGAATCGTAAGGAGCCACACTGATTCTGTACTTTGGGGGTGTTGGGGGAAGTAAAGATAAGAGAAGTTCCAAAAGGACTTTAATATGTTAAAGAAGACTCACAGGATCCTGGAGGCCTGGCTATTGTCAAGCTAAGGGTGTTTTTCTCTCCAGCAAAGTATTAACGTTAAGACCGGTGGGAGTTTCTTGGGAGAATGTTATAATCTGACTGTCTCAAGTATTTGTCAATGGGCTGCAAGATTATAAGGATATTTAATTTTATTTACATTTCCTTCTGTCATTGTTTCTCACATCTTAAGGGAGAATGAGGGAGCAAATAAAAACTATTTCCCTTTTGAGAGGATTTTTCTTTACTCCAGAACAAAGTTGGAATGATGGAGGCAGAACCTAGGCCACGTATCCCTGGGGGATCAAGGATCCTGCTTTGGCTGCCTAGAGACCCATCCAGAGTGCCCAAACACACTGATCTAATAAATCAAAATTCTTCTCCTTGAACCTGCGGACCAGCCTTGGAGGCTTCTACAAACCCTCAGATGTTGAGTACTGAATGGGTGGAGGTATTTGGCTGAACTTTTCCTTATTCCAGCAGGTGTTCTAGAAGCAGAGACAGTGGATGGGGTACTTTGGAATGCTTCAGAGGCCTTCAGTCTCTGTGGGAGCTAGATCTTTTCCCAGTCTGGACTCAATATCTGCTCTTGTCTTCTTCCTAGGTCTGTGAGGCATTTACCACTCAGCCCCTTCTCCCCCCTTATTTCGTTGGCACCATCAGACTAGTTCTGGCTAATGGCCTATGAGTACAACTTATATGTAGTTCAAAGCTGTTGTGAGTATTCCATCATCTCTCTTACTCCACGAAAGTGCCTCAGAAAAGCCTCATGTAAAGAGAGTAGAGCTATAGGATAGAAAATGTATAAACTGCTCAGTCATGACATGGAGGACAACTGCCCACTAGAATTCTATGAGCAAGAAACAAACGTTGCTTGGGTTAAGCCATTGAGATTTCATTATCAATTTGTTGTTGCAGCATGACCTGACCTCCCTTGACTCTGAAACATCCCAGAGTACTGATGGGAGCAGAGGCTGGGCGAAGGGAGAGTCTGGAAATCCTTTAGTCTTTTGGAGCTCTGTCTCTGCACAGAATGCTCTTGTGTACCCTCTCCCTGCCCTGCCCCCACCCTCACTACCTCCCCTTGGTTATCCTAAGATCTGCCATGTGTTTCCCCATTGGTCTGCCACTATAGACGAGGGGACTTACCTGACCACCTTGCATCATAATCTATTGTGATCCAGAAAGCGTCAGGCCCAAAGGGAATCCTGGAGACTACCCAGTTCAACATTTTCATTGAACACAAAGACTCTGGTTTAGGATGTAATGTAACTTGCCCAAGGTCATCCAACATCTTAGTGACAGGATTGATACCAGGTCTCCTGGTTCCCAGGCCCAAACTTTCTCCCCTGTCTCTTCCCATTGACTTAGGTCCCAGTCTCACCTGAGGGGTGATGCGCTTGTTAGTCCACATTTCTTGAATTAAGAAAAAATCAAAATCTTGAAATCAAAGGAAAGTAAACCATGCCCTTCAAAGTTGTACCAGGGCATTGTTTAACAAGGCCACTAAAGGTTTATTAATTTTCTGGGAGAATGTACCTGCGCTTCATATTATTTGATCAGAGCCTAGACACTGTGAGATTATATGTACAGCTATAGATTTTTGTCTGGCAGAAGAAGATGGTCATTGGGATCCCTGGGTGGCGCAGTGGTTTGGCGCCTGCCTTTGGCCCAGGGCGCGATCCTGGAGACCCGGGATCGAATCCCACGTCAGGCTCCCAGTGCATGGAGCCTGCTTCTTCTCCCTCTGCCTATGTCTCTGCCTCTCTCTCTCTCTCTCTGTATGACTATCATAAATCAATAAAAAAAAAAAAAAAAGAAGATGGTCATTAACCAGTTTTTATCTACTCTGGTAATCTGTTTCTTCCTTCCTTCCTTCCTTCCTTCCTTCCTTCCTTCCTTCCTTCCTTCCTTCCTTCCTTTCTTCCTTCGTTTTTAAACATACCTTTCTTGATGGACTATACCAATCTAAGTTCCACAAGTGTTCTTGGAACTAGTTTTATCACCTTACTGGTTCTTTCAATCATTCATTAGTATGTTGAATAAAATCTGTAACACATATATATTCTGTATTTGTAAGAGAAGTCACGTTTATAACTTTTTAAGAATTATCTTTTGACACTTGAGAGAAATGTCCACTGCTTTCCAGTTTTGTAGCATAGGGCCTGACCTAGAACTGGAAGTCATTAAGTGTCCACCTAATGAATAACTAAATTACAGCCTATCCGTCACCATCATAGCTCATACATCTGCATTTTATCAGGATCGTTGAAGTCTTAACTCAAAAAAGAAGCTCTGATGTAGGAATCCCAGGGACTAGGGGAATCCATCGGGGAAATGTCTGGGCTTTTATGAGCCTTGGCTGATCATCCTCAGAAGCACTCCCTCCATCTTCACACAGAAGTTAGGTCCTTCTGTCCTGATACACTCAGGGACACACCTAGCTCAGCAGGGGCAGCTGGGATAGGCATATTCCTCCAAGCCCCTCAGACAGACCCAGTAGTGACATATACATTGTCTCTGAAGTTAGGAGGGAGAGTCGGTCTGTAACTCCACTCACTCATCCTTCCCTGCTATATTCCACTGGCTTAGCTGGTCATCCCTAATTTTCAGAGAAACCCCACCAGTCAGCCGGGAGCCAGAACAACCTACCCTGGCCCTCTCCTATGCGCTATAATTATTGCCTTTGTACCCAGAACTCTGTCTTTCAGAAAGACAAGGCTTATAATGGTGCCGTTCCCTCCAGAAACTTCTATAGGGGCTTCTAGGTTAGTTTTCCCTCCCATCTACAGGCACTGCCGGGTCCTCAAACACTTCAGGCAAATTAGCGTCCCACTCTCTGATAAGCGGACCCTGATACCCAGAGGAAGGTCTAATGAACACGGCTGAACAGAGTTTCTTCATAAAACGCAATGTCCTTTCCTTGTCCAGGAACTTCACTCGAGCTGAAGGAAACAATTCGTTTTGACTGTCATGATTTATCCTTCCCGGCAACGGCCCAATGTTTATCATTCAGCACAAGGCTTGGGTAGGACTGAGTGGTTCGGAACTAAAACAGCTGATTTATATTCAGAGAGGAGTTTAAATTAACTGTGCAGAAGTCAAATCTCTCATTGCCCATGTTTGCTTTTTCTGAGCAGTGCCGAGGACTTAGGCTTCGGTCCATCCAAATTCCTAATGGGCCAAGTGTCCCAATTACAGATGCTTTTGTGAACATCCGGAGCTTCTGAGAGCTGAACCAAGGATGATTCAGGAGAAGGCTTGGTGTCCTTCAGCTGATTGTGGGCAGGTGACCCCGAGTGACTGTCACCATCCTCCATGGCCTTACCCTCACTGGGTCTTCAGAACACAGCAGACCTTCAAAGAAATTTGTGTGCTGGATAGTGCTTTTGAATGGGATGGATACTGGGCAGGGGCGAGTGGGTCATGCTCTAGATGAAACAGGACTGGCTTGTTTGGATTAGTGTATTGATAATGTTGCCGCTCTGAGAGATGAGTACCAAGGGGCTATTATACCATTCTTTGTACTTTGAATATGCTTGAAATTTCCAGAGTCAAAAGTTGTTTGTTTTGGTTTTAATGGAAGGGAATTTTGTAGGCCAGAGACTTGAGAGAAGCAGAAGAGGGGAGACCTTGAAAGTTCATACTTAGACAAGCCCTTGAAATCCACACAGATCCCACTGTTTCCTGATGATCTTCCCAGTGGGTTAATAACCTGCTGGAGGAAGGAGCCAGGTATTTGGAACCAGACTCAGCTGCTGATTTCGAGGGGCAAACTGCTTGAATGGGAAGTTTCTGGGTGGCTGACACATTTGCTTGCCTATCTGACAGTCATTCCCCCTTTGTCCTCGCCGGCAGAAGTTCTCTGCGTTCAGCATCATGCTTGGGGAGGTAGGCCCAGACCTTGGGAATGAATCATATCAGTGATTGATTTAGGGGTAGCCATGAGACCTTGTTCTGATCAGTGAGGTACAAGGAAAAGTCTTTGGGTTGGGGCTGATTGCAGATAAACCCTTTCCTCTCCAATGAACAAAATAGTTGCATTAAGAGAGAAACCTTTCTTTCCTTGATTCTGTTGCATGTTGTCATGGTGTTCCAAGGACCTGAGGCCTCCGATCTCATTCTGACCTCACCTCCTATGAGATTCTTCCACCATCACACCTCTCAAGCCACACTGGTCTCCTTGCTTTCCTAACATGCAAGCAACTCCTGTCACAGGGCCTTTGCACTTGCTGTTCCCTCCACCAAGAACACTCTTCCTCTAGAGCCTCACTGGCTCCTTCTTTCACCTCCTTTAGGTCTGTTCTCAAATATGGGCTTCTCAGTGAGCTCTTTCCTTGTCACCATTTAAAAAAAAAATCCTTATCTTTTTCTTATCTCCTCTTCATCTTTATTCTCTCTCTCTTTCTCTCACTCTCTCTCTTTTAAAATATTTTATTTATTCATGAAAGACACAGAGAGAGAGGCAGAGACATAGGCAGAGGAAGAAGCAGACTCCCTGCAAGGAGCTCAATGAGGGACTCAATCCCAGGGCCCTCGGATAACGACCTGAGCCAAAAGATGCTCAACCATTCATTGAACCACCCAGGTGTCCCTATCTTTTTTTTATTGTTCTCCGTGGCAATACTACTAACATGCTGTGTAGTTCTCCTCTTTATTTTATTTTTTATCTCCCCTTTACCCATGGGAATGGAAACTTCTTGAGAGCAGGAATTTCTGTCATTTGTATTCATTGTTGTGTCCTCAATAGTGAGAAATGTGCCCCTTGCACAGTAGCACTTATTAAATATTTGTTGAATGAATGGATGGATGGATGGATGGATGGATGGATGGATGCTGTACTTCAAGCTCCAACAGCTATCTTGTGACCACGAGGACAAATAAAGTACATCCCAGAGAAACAGACACATAGCCCCATCATCATTAGCTGCTAATTTAACAACTCTACCTGAGGAATTATGGTTGTTGAAATAATGATAGTCTAATATTTTAAGTCACTGTTGGCTGGGGAATTGTTTACTTGTGAAGGACATCATCCTGGATGATAGACCCTTCAAAGATGCTAGGGTGAGAGCCAAAGAAAACTTTATCATTCCATTGTAAAAAGATTTAGGCACAGGTTGTCCAGGGGAGGAATAGGGTATCTGGGCTCTAGAGGGTGTGGAGTGTCATCAGTTGAGGAGGTACACAGCCTGACCTCCAGCTGCTCCCAGGCATACTCACTGCCTCAGTGATCCCACCAAGGCAATGGTCATTACAGTACACCCTGTCATTCCAGATACCAGGTCTGGAAACTTCATCCAGATTTCTAGCCTGGGTGTTCAAGAAATAGCCTGTCAGCATGCCTGTTTTATAAATGAAGTGACAGAGGTTGGGTGGCATTGGGCTGGGTCCCCTCTAGCCTCATAGCTCATGCAGGACTGGACAAGCACTGAGGACTCTTGCCTCTTCTGTTGGTCTTCTTACTATTTCCAGAATCTGCTGTATATCTGGGAGGCTGAGGAATCTCACACTGCCTCTGTCATACCAAAGGGGGAAGTGAGATGTTGCTAATTATCTGGTCATCTGGACTTACCTAGACAGGTAAAACAAGTCACTGGCTAGAACTTTGGGACAACCACCAACAAGGTTAGAAGACAGGGTTCAATCTGTTCTTCATGAAGTAACCAGAGGGTTTTTTGACAATGTAGATCACTTCATGTCACTGTCCTGCTCAAGAACCTTCCATGGACTTTCATTGCTCTGAAATGAGAATCCGAACTTCTTAGCAAGGCTTACAAATCCTTGCTGGATCTGGCCTCCTGCCCCTCAGACTCACCTCTCATCACCTCCCACCACCTCATCATCCCCATCTCACCAAGCTCCAGGCACAAACCTCTCCCTCTTCCTTTTTTTTTTTAAAGATTTTATCTTTTTAAGATTTATTTATTCATGAGACACACAGAGAGAGAGAGAGAGAGAGGTAGAGACACAGGCAGAGGGAGAAGCAGGCTCCATGCAGGGAGCCTGACGTGGGACTCGATCCTGGGTCTCCAGGATCAGGCCCTGGGCTGAAGGCAGTGCTAAACCGCTGAGCCACCTGGGCTGCCCCCTCTCCCTCTTCCTGTCCCAGGACCTTTGTACACTGTTCTCTCTCCTTGGGATGCTCTCCCAGCTCTTCACTTGACTGAGTTGTTTTTGCCTTGAAATCTCAATCTCTGTATTTCTTTAGAAAAATATTCTGACTTCCCTCCTTACCTGAAGTGGAAATATCCCATATCCCAGTTCCTCCACATATCGACCTGGTATTTCATTCAGAGTTCTTACTACAGCCTGCAATTTTCTTAGTTGACTATTTCCTTATTTATTGGATGTGTCCCCAACTAGACTGTCCTTCCTTCTTAGTTGCCTCTACAGGTGCATCTACAGGCCCTCGCTCAATGTCCAGCATGGAATAATGCTCAGTAGCTGTGTTGAGTAAATAAACAGATGAATGAATGCTTCTATTCACCTTAAGCACAGCCTCGGACAGCCAGTCGTCCATAGGACCTTGGTCCAAAGACCCCATGGTGGCCCTGGACAAACCAGGAGCATCATAGCCACAAGATAGTGATGCTCCAACTCAATCCGAAGGAGATGGCACAAGCCAGCCTACTCTCCAGGGTGTGCAACCACTTCCAGGCATCACCCCTAATCCTGCCCTGAGCAATCTTCAGACTTCTGACCACAGGTGAGCTCTGTCTCCTCAGGTTTTCCCCACTGCTCGTTGGAGGAAGTAAGGCCTGGCCTCCTTAGAGTCAGTGAGGCAATCCAGCAATGACCAAGGAGCAGCCACTGAGAGGTTGGGACAGTACCAGCCAGCGGTCGTCCCAGGAGTCCGCCTGGGTCTTCCTTGTGATTATCTCATGGGAATGTGGTTAGAAGAGTGTCCCATAAATCAAGTATGTTTGGGGAATTCCGAGGAGGAGGGAAGTGGAAACCCTCACCTTATAGAAGGATAGAGTTTGCAGTATTAGAAAGATAATTGGTAAGGTCACATCCACCCTTCCTCCTCATGCCCAACCCCAGGGAGGAAATGGCTCATACACACACACACACACACACTACACATGTGCACACATGCACATGTGCACAATATACATATATATGCACACATGCGCATGCATACATACAATCACATTCAGAAATACACAGTTACTTCCACAAAAAGATGCATTTCCCTCTCTTTAGAAACATTGACTGTTTCTGGGAAAGTTATTCTCAGAAACTCCCTGGCCTGATGATTAAGGAGGTCAGAATAGCCATGCCAGGTCAGCCTCTTGGCTTACACAGGCCAAAATTCTGTCTTTGCTGCAGATCTCAGAGAAATGGTTAATGCAATGAGAAGGATGTTTTTCCTGATACCAAATTCTGAGTGTTCCTAATGTCCCCAAACATCCAGTTTCCCTTAATATGTTCCAATCTAGGTCTGTCATCCTTGTCTTAAATCTAGTTATAATTTCAGCTGTCAGTTTATTTCCCAAAGTGAAAGTAGTAAACAAGACTTTAATGAATCCATCAGCAAGTGCTGTTGTGCAAACGGGAGCTGGGGAAGGATGGATATTGCAACCGAGAAGCAGAAGTCCTGGATCTTGGGCCTTTGCACCACTCACTGGCTGAGAACCTGGGAAGTTACAACCTCAGGGGAGTCTCACTGTCAGCAGCTGCACATGTAAGAAATATTAATACCACCCTGCCTGGAGATGGACTTCAGGTTCTCTGCAGTGCTGAATTGTCTCCATGGCACTGCTTCTGCCATGGAGGAGCATACAAGACACAGCTCTTTCCCTTGGGGAATTCGCTGGTGGATCGGAGGAAGTTCTGAATCTTTCTGTGCTTACTCACCAAGTGTCAGGGTAGCACAATCAGTCCTTTCTCCTAACACTTGGAGAGAAAGATTGGTATAGAAGACACAGCTTCCAGGATCACCTCTATAGTAAACACTACAAGGTGGCCTCGTACTTCAGGGGAGGATGGGTCGCACATCTGGCTCCAGGGGAGGAGTGCTGAGTCTAACAAATCAATGTTGATTCCTAACTCCTTGACAATTTAGTGGACACCAGCTAAGGTGGCTTGAAGTAAACTCCACTGGGGAAGGAAGGGAACTTCTAGAGAGAGTATGCTCACTTTCGAGGAGGGAAATTCTCTCTTCTCACCCCTGGCTATTACTGAGAGAGGCTGTGATGGCTAGCACAGCTGATGCTACTTTGCCCACTGAGAGGAGGAATTAAAGTGCCGAGGATAGCAGGTAGAGAAACACGAGGTCCTTGGGGACATCACTGAGCCCTGAAATCACCCTAACTGGGAGCTACAGACTTTGTGCTATAAGAGATAATAGGTGTCCTTACTGTTAAGCCATTTTCTGATGGATATTCTTTTTTCCTGCAGCTGAAAGCATCTTAACTGTATTCGTCAGGATAAGTTAGGTCATGCATGATAATAAAACGACACTCCTTTCTTCATGGTTTTGATACATGTTAATTTTCACTGAGGTCAGATGCCCCTTAGGGTTGGCAGGGAACTCTACCTAGCACAGCCCCTCAGGGACCCGGCTGCTGGAGGCTGGGAAGAGAATCCTGTGAATGGCACCCTGGCCCTAGAAGCTTCTGTCCTTACGTGACATCTATAGTTTCCTCTCACATTTCATTGGTTAAAGCAAGTTGCATAGATATGCTTTCCTTCAAAAAACCACTGGGAAGGACAATCCTGACATTTGTCCCAAAAATGGGAAAGCAAAACTATTTGGTGAATGACACTAATGTCCATCACATTCAGTGGCTTTATTCATTCACATTCAGAAACTTTATCGACAGGGAGTCACATGGCCTCAGACCAACAATCTTATTTCTTTGAACCTTGGCTTCCTCATTTATAAAATTTCATTACTTTGAATGTTTCCTCCTTTTCCTACTGTTGGGAGGATACAGGGAATAATAAATGTGAAGATATTTTTTTAAAGCATAGCAAAGCCAATTTGAACGAGTGGCTGAGGGATCCCTGGGTGGCGCAGCGGTTTAGCGCCTGCCTTTGGCCCAGGGCGCGATCCTGGAGACCCAGGATCAAATCCCACGTCAGGCTCCCGGTGCATGGAGCCTGCTTCTCCCTCTGCCTGTGTCTCTGCCTCTCTCTCTCTCTCACTGTGTGCCTATCATAAATAAATAAAAATTAAAAAAAAAATGAACGAGTGGCTGAGTGGGTAATCATGCCTTGTCGGCAAAGATCACTGGCTGGTTCCAGCACCTGTTTGCTTTAGGCACACAACTTTCCTCATCTCTGCTGTGTCTATAGCTCGTTCACTTGGTAGTGAAGACATGGGCTGTTTTCTAGTTTCGGGATAAAATAGACAAGGCTTTGGAGGTGGAAGTGGGAGACGATGGATAAAAGGGGATGAAGTTAGAGACAATTTTCCCCAAGGCACTTTAAGGAGGCTGTCTCAGTAGCTCAGGCTGCCAGAACAAGACTGGGCAGCTCAAACAACAGAAATTTATTTTCTCATGGTTTTGGAAGCTGGAAGAACAAGATCAAGTTGTCAGCAGAGCTGATTTCTCTTGAGACTTCTCTCTCCTTGGCTTGCAGATGGCCACCTCTCTGTCCTCACACATGGTCTTTCCTCTACATGTGTCTCTGCCCTAATGTTCTCTTCTTATAAGGACACTGTTGGATTTAGACGCCCCCCCCCCCCGATGGCCTCATTTTAACTTAAGTACCTCTTTAACTACATAGTCTTCAAATAGGGTTACACTCTGAAATGCTGGGGGCTAGGGCTTCCACGTATGAATTTTGAGGATGAGTTTTCCTTCCAGTGAGAAGTAGTCCGCAGGAGAAACACATACTAATTTCTACTGCAAGTGAAGAAAGAGGGAGAAGATAAAGGAAAAGGAAGAAGAGAATAAGGAGAAAGAAGAGAAGGAAGAGACAAGGGAAAATGAAGAATAGAGGGATGCAGGTGCAGAGGGGTCTGCAGAGGGATTCAGCATGCAGGCACCATCCAGCTCCGAGGGTCTGTCCACCTGGACATCAGTGCCAAGTCTGCAAATGACAACAGACACGAGGAGCAAGAAAAGCCAGCTCAAGCCATTTCTGGCCAGTGAATGTTGCCAGCTTGCTGTGTGCAGAGGGATTGGTGGTCTAAATGAAACCCAGCACTGCAGAGTTTACTTACAGATACAGTCGTAGAAGATATTCATAATTAATTGTGTAGGTTTAAATGCTTGTGAAAGTTTATTTATCATCTTAACTGGAGTCTGCATTAAGTTCATCTTAAACAGAATCCTAATTTAGGGAAGTCAGTAAGATACGAGTCATAATTAATATATTGAAACCTGGGCAAATGCTACTCTTCGTCTGAGCTCCTACAAATCCTACCCACTGAGCAAAGAAGTGGGGGTATAGAGAAAGAACCATGCAAGGATAAACTATTATTGTGATGTGCTCCAGGTGAATAATAAATGTACTGCCTGCATTTACTTTTCAGTCCTCCCTGCTATGGACTCAGTTCCACGACCTAGAAGAGACGGCAATAAGCAGCCAAAGGAATACATTCAGGACAAGACAGAGAGAATGTCCATCCTTTCCACTGTGCTCAGACGTGGCTGCCTGATAGACAAAGCACACCCTTGGGCAAAGGCAACATAGGTCAAAAAAATTATCTTGAAAGTGCTTGATTTTCCATTTTTCCTCCCAAAAGAATTCAAGTGGCCATCTGGGGGAAAGGGGGATTTTGTTGGACCTTCTTGCAGTTATTTTATAGTTTAGTTTGGAGTTCAGGGCATCTTAATTACTATCAAGGCTTCCAGGAGGGCTCTCCTCTTAAATGAGGCTGGTGAGTCCATAGATAGCCCATGAGGTAAAGAGCCAGACGGATGATTCAGTCAAATCAGGCCCCAAACATTCAATTCTGCGGAACATCCAAATGAACAGGTATTTTTGGCATGATCTCCAAGGGCAGCCTCAGCCTGGTGCTGACTCACGGAGCGCTTTGTCTGACTGCAGGCACAAAGTGAGAATGAAGCGATTTTTATTGTTATTGTCATCATTAATCCTTTCATTAAAGTCTCTTTTATTCATGTCAATATCCTGACCCTCTCTCCCTTCCCTCTCCTAAATCTCATTCGTTGGGCTGGTTTCTCCAAACTCTCTTAGCTCAAATTTTAATTAAAGTGAGCCACAAGCCTTGAATCTCTAATGAGCCCCTCTTCCCGATTCCATTAGAAATTAGAGTTGCCACACTCTCTGAGGTGTCGTTCATTAGCATGGTATTATTTCTCAAACACAGACTGCCCCTGTTGTGCAACTTTTTGCTTTAAGCTGACATTCAGATGTGAAATTGTCCCTTTCTCACATTTTGCATCCATCTAAGTGGCAATGTCATTGAGGATATCAAAGTGAAACAAGCAAAAGATTTGTGAGTGGAGCCAAACTCATCCCCAGAGAGGAGTCACTACTTAGTCTGCGTCATCGAGTCTGAGGGTGTGTGGGGGGGTTGTTCCCTCCTGGGGGGCTTTTCGGATGATTGAGACCTCTTCTAGATATCAAGACTTCTTTTGTTTTACTCAGTTAATACAAGCTTTCTCTTCTTAAACAGAGATCAATGCTTTCTTGATGCTTCAGACCCATCATTATGATGCATAATCAGCCAAGGTTTGTACTAGGCCTCCAGCAATCACATGCTAAGTTACAGCCCTGCTCTGGAAAGTGGAGGTTTCCCCAAATTGGACTTCTAGAAGTCAGCAGGAGTGGAGTGCCAGCAAGGAGAAAGCAGGTTGCTGAATTTGCTCTTTATCCTTTTGTAGAATGTGAGCACTGGAGAGAACTGCAACCATCGAGGACTCCAATGCCGTAATTTTACAGTTTAGGGAAGACAGATAAGGTGTTTGCTCAAGGTCACAATGGAGTTTTGGTCAACATGGGCACAGAGTGTTTTTCTGTGAAAAGCAGGGAGTAGAGAGATCCAGAGTAGGAAGGCCACCACACATGCATCTTCCACCACAGACAGTGGTGGCCAGTCCTTTTTCTGAACAGGTGCAAAGAAGTGGATCCTCACCAAGGGTCTATCAGTTCCAAGGCAGGTGAATGGGCTACTCTATGACCTTGACCAGATGATCCTGGGGGGAGAATCACATTCCTCTTGGTTCTCTTGTCTAAATACATGTTTCCTTGTCACCAGTTCCTCTTCACATATTCACTCCATGATTATTTATTAATATTTTATATACTTGTAATTCATATAGTTCTTTAATCCAAGTTAATTTTAATTTTTTTTTAGCTTTTATAATACAAATCTTCCAGCATGTGTAAATGTGAAAGAATAGTGTGAGGGATCTCCACGTAGCATCCCACACATGGTTCATCTTCCATCTATTTCTTGCCCACTTTCCAGCCCAGGACAGACATTGTACCATGCCATCCGAAAACACTTCAGTGTGGATCTCTAAAATCCTGCTATTTCTGTTGCCTTGTCTTCTAACAATAATTTCTTAAAGAAAAAAAAAAAGACTGTATTTATTTACTCATGAGAAACAGAGAGACAGAGAGGTAGAGACACAGGCAGAGGGAGAAGCAGGCTCCATGCGGGGAGCCCGACATGGGGACTTGATCCCTGGTCTCCAGGATCAGGCCCTGGACTGAAGGCTGAGCCACCCAGGCTGCCTCAATAATTTTTTTTTTTTTTAAGACAGATATGGTCTTTCTTCTGCTTTATTTTGGTTTATTTTTCCCCCCTTTTCCAGGTTTTTTAGTTTGTCTTCAATTTATTTTCATGTTTTCATTTCCACCAATAGAGATAGGCAATAGCATAAATTTCCTTATGATAGCCTGATTTTACAGAGAACTCTAATCTAATATCTATTCAGCAGACTGTAGAGAATCTGATATATGGCATTTTCATTATTTTTAAGACATTCTGTAATTTTGTTTTGTCTTTCTCTTTTTACTCAAAAATTATTTAAGGGCAATTTGTTCTTCTTTTTAAATTTGCAAGTGTAAAAACCTTTGATTCATGATAAGTTTCTAGTTTTATTGCATTATGATCGAAAAATGTTATTTTTATATCTTTTTCTTCACCTATATGGAGGTCTCCTTTGAAGCCCAAGACATGGTCAGTGACTGTGGAAGTTACATGTGTACTTTCTATTTGTCAGGCTTCAGATTTGATACATTTCTTTAGATTTATCTTATTAATTATGTTGTATATGTCTTCTACATCTTACCAATTTTTGTCCATTTTATCTTTCTTATACTGAGAGTGATATATTAAAGTCCCTCTGGTAATGTGTCTACTCATCCTCTTATCTCTGGTAGCTTGTGCTTTATAAACAGTTGACGTGTAATTGGGCATATAGATATTAACGCCATTCATCAGCATTATGACGTGTAGACTTTAACACAGTAAATAGTCCTGTGTTTCTTTGAGGCATTGTGGTACAATTTCTACTTTGTTAGGTATCAAGTTGCAATTCTTAATTTATTTTATTAGGAATTCTCAATATAGCAGTTGCCTGTTCTCCTTCTGTCCCACCTTTTAACCTTTCTGAATCTCTCTGTTTTAAGTGTATCTCTTTTAAAAACCATCCCATTGGATTTTGCTTTATTAGACAAATATATGATCCATATATCTGGCCTCAGCTCTGTTTCATTGAGTGTTTGTGAGTTTCTTTTTTTTTTTTTTAATTTTTTATTTATTTATTTATGATAGTCACACAGAGAGAGAGAGAGAGGCAGAGACACAGGCAGAGGGAGAAGCAGGCTCCATGCACCGGGACCCCGACGTGGGATTCGATCCCGGGTCTCCAGGATCGCGCCCTGGGCCAAAGGCAGGCGCCAAACCGCCGCGCCACCCAGGGATCCCTGTTTGTGAGTTTCTTAAGAATGGTTTACTATGCAGTCTGTTTTATTTGCTCTCTTGTTAGTGTATCTTTGTTTTTAGGAAGGCTGGCATCTTTGTTCTGCAAGTTACTATATTTGATTAATTATCTTCATATAATACTGCTAGTCCCACCCCTCCTTTTTTTTTTTATCATGTCTTATATGTCAGTTATCTCCTATAAACAATATTGAAATTAGCTAGCTCAGTTTTTTTCCCCTCTTCCTTTCTCTACCCTCCAGCATTGATCTGGGGGATGGAAGTATTTTTGTAGTCTCACTTAATAAGTCCAAGGCAATTAGCAAGTTTATTTTATTTTTCACACATTCTTCCCATCCCCTTTTAAATAGTTGTACTTATATTGTCAGAGCAAATAGTCATTACATACTGCACTGCCTCCTGCGTAAGCATCCTTTACTTTAGATTCATATATTTTAATATATATACATATTAATACTTACCATCCATCCTTGCATTGATGGCTTCCCAGGCAACTAAATATTTTAGTTGTTTAACGATGCTTTCTAACACATTCCTGAAAAACAGACCTTGAGAACAATATGATTCTTGTTGCTACATGGTGAAAACAATGGGTTCTGGTCTCTTCCTCAATGGTGGGTTTGGCTGAATATAGAAACCTGCAGTGTTGACATTGAAAAGTCCAATGGCAATCTGATTTTTTTTGCCCTTATGTAAAGCATTGTTGTTGTTTTTTCTTTCTGGATTCCCAATGGATTATTTTCCCTTTAAAATCGGAGAGTTTGGGCAGCCCCGGTGGCTTAGCACTTTAGCGCTGCCTTCAGCCCAGGGCCTCCTCCTGGAGACCCGGGATCGAGTCCCACGCTGGGCTCCCTGCATGGAGCCCGCTTCTCCCTCTGCCTGTGTTTCTGCCTCTCTCTCTCTGCGTGTCTCTCATGAATGAATAAATAAAATCTTTAAAAAAAATTAAAAAAATAAAATGCAAGAGTTTTACTAGAGTAAGTCTCAGTGTTGCCATTTTGGGTCACTTTTCCTAGGTTTGTGCTGTGGCCTTAAAATATAAGGTTTTGGGTCTTTTTCTTTTCTTAACTTCAAGAATGTTTGTTGATTTATAGATTACAGTATTTGTTCTGTCCTGTGGCTTTGGTATTCTCTGTCAACGCTTCTTACACAAAGGTTTGATTTTCTTTCCATTTCTTCTGTATAATTTTTTTTCTTGAGTACTCTAAACAATTTTTTTTCTTTCTTCTTCATATTTAAAATTTTCTACTTTCTATCTTGTTTTCGTCCTAAGGCACTATCCACTGTCATTTGTTACTCTGCTGCCCACTTTAATTTATTTATAATTTATTTCTGTATTTTGAATTCTTTTCTGAGTATTTATTAGCCTCTCTTTCCAAATCTTCTTTATCTCTAATGACCTCATTTTTGGACTTTCTTACTTTGTTTTAATGTGGTCTTTTCTACCACTTTATTTATTTATTTTTAAAGATTTTACTTATTTATTTGAGAGAGGGAGAGCATGTGCACAAGCAGGGGGAGGAGCAGAGGTGCTGAGCAGGAAGCCAGTTGAGGGGGAGCTCAATCCCAGGACCCCATGATCACAACCTGAGCTGAAGACATATACATAACAGACTGAGCCACCCATCTCTATCACTTTTTTTAAAAAAGATTTTATTTATTTATTTATTCATGAACTACAGAGAGAGACAGACAGAGAGAGAGAGAGAGAGAGAGAGAGAGGCAGAGACATAGAGGGAGAAGCAGGCTCCATGCAGGGAGCCTGATGTGGTACTCCATCCTGAGACTCCAAGATCACACCCTGAGCCAAAGGCAGATGCTCAACCACTGAGCCACTCAGATGTCCCCCATCTCTACAACTTTAAAAATTATTTTAGCTCATTCAGAATATTAGGGTGTAGTCTACATGGTTTTTAGGCATGTCTTGTAGATAGCTTTCATCATTTCTGAGGGCACATTATTTTATTTCTTTTTTTTTCTTATAGTTACTTTGTAATTTTTTTGGCTTCCCTCTTGTGTTATTTTTATGAAGGAATAGAAAACATAGTTTTGATTTTGCAGTATCTGCCTCCTGTACTTCCTTCCCCTTGGATCTTTTGTTTCCTTTGCCTCTATTGTCCATGTTTTGCTCAATTTGAATTTCACCCCCAGCGCTTCTGCTCAGGGGAGGGCTTTTTCCTGGAAGTCATACTTTATTTGCTTTTGATGAGTTCACAGCGCCCACACTACTCCAATATGTTCAGGCCTTCTGAGGTCTCTCTGTGCTCACCCATAAATCAGATTCTGCAGAACCCCCTTCCTGGCTCAGCTGCTATTCTAGGTTGGCGCACTGTGTTTTCCTGTGAGTGCCTGTGGTGACAGGCTAGGCTCTTCACCCTAATAGATGCTGATCAAACAGGTCTTATCACTGTCCTTGACTTATATCCACCTACTCATGCTTTGGGTTTGTAAGCAGATCTTTTCAGAGTTTTGTTATAGACATGGTCTATGCGTTTTTGTTTTGTTTTTAAAGATTTTATTTATTTATTCATGAGAGACACAGAGAGAAAGGCAGAGACACAGGCAGAGAGAGAAGCAGGCTCCCTGCAGGGAGCCTGATGTGGGACTCTAACCTTGGACTCCAGGATCAGGACCTGAGCCAAAGGCAGACCCTCAACCACTGAGCCACGCAGGTGCCCCTGGTCTATGCATTTAAAATTTTGCTATCCTGGTTATTAAATATGCATAATGAGGAACTTCCAGAAAGTTTAAAACTATACTGCTACAACATCTTGCCAGAATTCACTCCAAGTCACTTGGAACACATTTAGGTTGCTGGTTCTCCGTCACAAATTCCTTGAAGATGGGGAGAGTGATAATCTGCACCCAAAAGCCAGACAGAGAGTTGCATATGTGCACAGGTTCACATTCTTGAACAGCTTATAAAGTCATTCCCCCAAATTTGGAAACTACAGAATAGTGCATAGGAAGAAAATTAATATCACTAGTCATACTCCCACCACAGAAATACCCACTGTAGACAAGCTGATGCTTTCTCTTCCAGTATTTTCTCCAAGCAATTTAAAAATATATATACACATTGTAATTGAGATCATCGTGTACACTGACATGTTTTTGCCACAACAACTAGAGATTCACTTAATTTACTTTAGGGAGAGGAGATTATTGTCAGGTTATTTACAAACTGAAGAGAGAATTAATGTAGCACTACCAGCAACTCTGGCTGCTTTAGGGACTGGTGGTTCCCATGGTTTCTCTCCTGGGCTCCATATTCTTCTCTCTGTCTTCTCTATTTCTCTTGAGCCCACTCTATTACAACTTCAGATTATCTGTGGTTTGTCTTGACTTCTCTCTACATCATAGTCTATCAGCCTTATAGTAATGGGCTTATTTTATAAACATCTCTTAGTCCAGATTCCTCAGAGAGATCTGATTATCTCAGATTATCTTTTCTTCCAGAGGCCCATTTTAAACAACCCATAGATCAAAGAAGAAATCACAAGCAAAGTTAGAAAATATTTTGAGACAAATTAAAATAAAATGATACACTAAAACTTATGAGATGCAGGGAAAGCAGTGCACAGAGGGAAATTTCTAGCTCTATAGGCTTACATTTTAAAAAAGGTAGAAAAAAGAACTCAAATCAGCAACCTGACTTTATTGCTTAGGAACCTGAGAAAAGAACAAATTAAACCCAAAGCTAGCAAGAGGGAGGAAAGAATAAAACATTAAAGCAGAGATAAATGAAATAGAGAATAGAAGAATAATAGAGCAAATCAATGAAACCAAGAATCGGTTCTTAGCACCGATCAAGAAAATAGACAAAGCTATAACTAGAATGACTAAGAAAAAAAGGAAAAGGTTAATCTCAATTGATACAAGAAAAGCATCTGACAAAATTCAACATCGTTTTATGGTAAAAACACTCAGCAAAGTAGGAATAGAAGATACTATCTCAACATAATAATATATGGGCCATTTGTGAAAAGCCTATAGCTCATGTCATATAGATGGTGAAAGACTGAAAGCTTTTCCTCTGAGATCAGGAAGAGGAGGATCCCCACTTTTGCCATTTTCATTCAACATAGTAATGAAAGTCGTAGCCAGAGCAATTAGACAAGAAAATAGAAATAAAAGGAATTCAAATAGAAGAAGAAACAGAACTATTCCCGTTTGCAGATGATGTTATTTTATGTATAGAAAAATCCTAGAAATTCCATACACACACATACAGAATCTGTTAGAACTAGTACATGAATTTTGTGGGAAAAGCTGCAGGGTACAAAAATCAATGCACAAAAATCAGCTACATTTCTACACATGAATGGTGAACAATTTGAAAGGGAAATTAAGAAAATAATTCTAGGGATGCCTGGGTGGCTTAGTGGTTGAGCATCTGCCTTTGGCTCAGGGCATGATCCCGGGGTCCTGGGAATAAGTCCTGCATCAGGCTTCCTGCATGGAGTCTGCTTCTTTGCCTGTGTTTCTGCCGATCTCAATCTCTCTCTGTGTCTCATGAATGAATAAATAAAATCTTAAAAAAAAAAGAAAATAATTCCATTTACAATAGCATTCCAAAAAAAAGGGGGGGAATAAAATGCTATGAATAAACATAACCAAGGAGCTGAGAGATCTGTGCACTATAAGCTATAACTTATTGATCAAATAAATTAAAGAAAACACAATAAATGGAAAGACATTCTGCATTCATGGATTGGAAGACTTAATATTGTTAAAATGTCCATTCTACCCAAAGCAGTCTACAGATTCAATAGACTGGCTTTTTTTTTTTTCCCAGAAATGGGAAATTCCACTCTAGAATTTGTATGGAGTCTCAAGGAACCCCAAATAGCTAAGACAATCTTGAAAAATAACAAAGCGGGAGGTCTCACACTTTCTGATTTCAAAACTTATTACTCTGCTACAATAACCAAAACAGTGTTGTACCACCATAAAAACAGACATATAGACCAATGTATTGGACTAGGGAGCCCAGAAATAATCCCTCATATGTAGGGTCATGATTTTTAACAAGGTGCCATGATCATTCAATGGGGAAAGGAAAATCTTTTCAACAAATGGTGCTGGGAAACTGAATATCTACATGCAAAAAATGAAGTTGGACCCTTACCTTACACAACATACCTAACTCAAAAAGGATCAAAGAACTAAACATAAGGGTTAAAACTATAAAGCTCCTGGGAAAAAAATAGAGGAAAAACTTCATAATACTGAATTTAACAATAATTTCTTGGATATGACACCAAAAGCATGGGCAACAAAAGTAAAAATAGATTAAGTGGACTACATCAAAATTTAAACTTTTATGTTTCAAGGGACACAATTAACTGAGTAAAAAGACAATTTACAGAGTGGGCAAAAATACTTGCAAATCATTTATCTGATAAGGAGTTAATATCTAGAATACATAAAGAGCCACAACTCAGCAACAACAAAAAATGAACAACTTGATTACAAAATGGAAAAAGGATCTGAAAAGATACAAATGATAAAAAAAAAACCATATGAAAAGATGCTCAACATCACTAATCATAATGGAAGTATAAATCAAAGCCACAATGAGAAGCTATCTCATCCCCATTAGAATGGCTACTATCAGCTCTGCAGTTCTATGATTTTAAGAAACAAGTTTGATTAGGTCATAGTTTCTAAACCTTGGAACTACTAACATTTGGATCAGATAATTGTTTCCTGGGGGGTGGGGAGTAGGAACTGTCCCTACTGCATTTTAGGATGCAAGAGCTGCATTTTAGGATGTTTAGCAGCAGCTCTGGCCTCTACCCACTAAGTGCCAGGAGTATTCCCTCCATTAAGTGTGACAATCAAAAATGTCTCTAGGCATTGCAATATGTCCCTTGGGGAACAAATCTGTCCCCAGTTGAGAGGCACCGAATTAGATTATGCAAAAGGAAATGAAGAGCTTGCTTAGTCCATCAGGTGCTTGAGATATTCGGCCTTAATAAATGTCCTCAATGGGAGCCTGGGTTGCTCAGTTGGTTGAGTATCTGACACTTGATTTCGACTTGGGTCATGATCTCAGAGGAGTAGGATTGAGCCCCAAGTCTGGCTCCATGCTCAGCAGGGAGTCTTCTTGAGACTCTCTTTCTCACTCTGCCCCTCCCCTGCTTGCATGCACACTCTCTCTCTCAAATAAATAAATAAATCTTTAGAATGAATGAATGAAAAAATAAATCTTTAAAATGATTTGGTTTAAGTAACTGCATGAAGCTATTTTGCATTCATCATCGGCAAGAGGCAGTTTGCCTTCAGAATTCCCTTAGCCTCCCATTCAGAATCTTTTTGTATTTTTCTACTATAAATTATGACTTCCCACCCAGTTACCCTAGGAATATGGTAACTTCTATTCCCATTGCTATTCAAACATGATCTCAAGAAAGTAAGTGATAAAGAATTTATTTTTATTTTTTTTAAAGATTTTATTTATTTATTCATGATAGAGAGAGTGAGAGGCAGAGACACAGGCAGAGGGAGAAGCAGGCTCCATATAGGGAGCCCGACATGGGACTCGATCCCAGGACTTCAGGATCACACCCTGGGTCAAAGGCGGGCGCTTAAACTGCTGAGCCACCCGGGCTGCCCAGTGATAAAGAGTTTAAAAGATGGTACCAGAGCAATATGGTTCAAGAAACAACTGCGAGTCAGGTGACTTGGGTTTTAGTCCTAGCTTTGTCACAACCAATCCCCTAGTCCTGAGCAAGTCAATTAATCATTCTGGGCCTCCATCATCTCCTCTGCAAAGGTTGAGTATTAGATCAGATGATCTTCCCACACTTATTCTCACTCAAAGGTAAAGACTAATACAACAAGCGTTGTTGGTTACACACTTGTTGCAGCAAGACAATAATATGCTGCAAGGTGGTTGCACATTCATTGGAAATGATCCTTTTACTAAGGAAAAAAAAAGAAAGAAAGAAAGCTAACTTTGAATGCCAGACTGAAGATGCTATATCTGTGTAAGATGAAAAAGTATAGAAGGTTCTAAAGCATACATTCAGTCATGGACTATAATACTTTCATATCTTAAAGGTATGTTAGAGAATACCTTATCCTACCCTCTCATCTTACAAAAGGAGATCCTGAGGCCTAAAAAGAAAGGTGACTTGTCTACTTATTATTACCAAGTGGTGTCATCAACACCGTTTTAAATACTGGGAACTTGAAAGCAGAGGGAGAATTGCTTTTTGGAGGCTATATGCACTTTCAGAGTCACTTATCTGAAACCACTTAGCACACTCACTCGTCTCCTGCCCTTGTTGGAATGAAAGAATTTCTTTCTGGATGTATTTCCATAAACAAGTCCATGATACATAGGGCAAACACAGTACGAATATCAAGAGCAGATAGATACTGAAAGTCAAAGAGCTTTCCGTGATTAGGGCAAGAGACCAAAACTACACAGGATTTTAAAAAGAGAAAGTCAAGTAAAAAATTATTAATTAGTAACAGAAAAATGTAGTAATAGGGCATTGGCTGCTAATAGTCAGAACTCTGAAGAATCCAGATTGGCAATATAGGGAGCAGATCTACCTGAGGGCTCAGAGTATCCTAGGTAAAAATAAACCTGGGAGACCACCCCCTCCAACCATAGAGACACACACACACACAAGGCTGAGATTCAGAGCTTGTTGGAGAGGACGGGGCTGTGGCCCACTGGATGGTGCAGTTTGCTGAGGTTGACACAGGTGGAGACAGCCAAGCAGGAAACTGACCCTGGGGTGACAACAAAACTTTCCAGGAAGCTGCTGAAGGGAATGCTGTTGAATTTTCTGGAAAGCTAGCTGGGGCATTGGTGAGATTGACCAGGAAACTTCTGGGAATCTACCTCTTGGGGGTTGTTCTTGAACTCACTGGAAGTCAGATGAGGTGCCTTCAGAACTCTCCGGAAAGCCACACACACAGGGGTGGAAAAGGCTCCACGGGGGTCCTGCCCAGGCGAGGAGCGAGAAGGAGAGAGCGAGGGGCTGGGGAAGAGACGCCCCTTCCTCCTGCAGCGCACCTCCTCTGCCCTCTGCTGGCGAACCGTAACTTCGTGCCAGTGGGCAAAGGAGAAAGCTTGCAAGATTCAGTTCCAGGGTCATGGGTAGGCCTGCAAACAGCATTGAGAGGCGCGAGGCAATACACTGATAAGGGCACATTCACAGCCAGGAGCCCTATCAATGAGGTGGTGCACGCACACACTACACACACACACACACACACACACACACACACACCCCAAAGTAACACAACACACACGTGGCCGTTCAGGTAAAAACTGTAAAACAAGCACTCCTCTTTGGATCACAGTCTTCCCAGATGCACAGAATCTCCACCAGCCTGGAATCACAGGTTAAGGCACACCGCGCCCCCCTTGGTCCAGGGCAGTACTCCAAGGTCCAACTTTTCTAGTTTTCTTACTCTCCTTCCCCCAGATCTTCAATTAGGGCTGCATTGGATATCTCCCAAATGCATGAAAGCTGAAAAAAAAAAAAAAGATTAGAAGAAGTCTTGCTTAGGTCTCAGAAGCCTGGGGTATTAGAGAGGAAAGATAACTTCTTAGCTGCGGTGCCCCTGTGTGGGGTTTGCACCTGTTGTCCTAGCTACTGTCAATGAGCGCTCCTCCCCACTCTTCAAAGTATCTTCCTTCAGGCAAAAAATTGTATAGCTCTCCCCTGCTCCCTCACCCCACCCCGTGAAGCCAGCAGTCAGTCCACTCCCCTGGGTTTATAGAACGAGGAACTCTCCCACATTGATGATAAGAGGCTCCTTGGAGTTATGGAGAGGACTGGACTTGGATCCACGGTGTGACTTTGGCCAGCTACTTGGCAGCTCTTTAAAATGGCTCAACAAGGCAGGTGCTGGTATGGTCAAAGGAGAGACTGTGGGGAGCGTCAGGCACGCGAGTCAGGGCCTGAGAGATGTGCCATTCCCACCACATGTTCCTCCACCTGCCCACCTCCCCATTTCCTATCACGCATTCTCCGTCTATCTGTCTTTCACACCAGGATGACAGGATGTATTTTTGTAGCAGTGGAACACAATAACTCTTCAGAATAGTCCTGCCAACAGGGAGGCTGAAGTGGGGGCTGTAGGTGCCCAAGACTCGCTAAGCAAGAAGGGGATGCTGGATACCATGTCTCCAGTTTAGGCCTCCTTCTGGGCAAATTCCCTCTTCTGAAGCTTACCAGGTGCTTGGAACAATGGACCAGGAGCCAACGCCACCGTCTGGAGATGCCTGTACTCAAGTACAAGTGTACCTGGGAAAGAGCATCCCAAGATCGCCATCTGGTGGCCTCACTGTAGAACACTTATCCTGGCCACTTGAATAACCAACCAAGTTGGCAGCTACCTTGAGGCCATTTGTAAAAAAAGAACCACAGGCTGGGACTCCTGATGTGGGACACCTCGTGATGTCTGCTAATGGGGGCTGCTTGGGAGCAGGTGTCTCTGACGTACATTTCTCAGGCCATACTTTGACATGGAGTTGGAGACAGTCCTGCCAGGCTTGCTGCCCTGGATTCAAGATAGGTTACTCCAGGGTTTCTTAACCTCAAGTCTATTGACATTTTGGACTGGACAGTTTTTTGTTTGTTTGTTTGTTTGTTTGTTTTTGTCATGAGGAGCTGTCCTGTGCTCTGTAGGAAGTTTAGCAACATCCTTAGTCTTTGCCCACTACAAGTCAATAGCACCCCAGCCCAGTTCCCAGTCACGTCAATCAAAAATGTTCCCAAGTGTTACCACAGGTCCTCTGGGGGAGTGGGAGGAATCATTCCTGGTTGCAAACTATTGGGCTGATCAACCAATGAATAGCAACCAATGCTATTCATTTAACAGACATTCCCATTCTTGGCATGTCAAGAACTGGAAGAACATGTCAAGAACATGGCAGAGGGCAGTGGTGACTCTTAAAATAGATCGGCAGCCGTCCCCACAGGTTCAGGATGCTGAGGTTCAGGATGCTGAGATAAACCAGCAACAAGCCCATTTTCTAGGGCACCCCTCCATAAAGTTTTACTCGTGGTGTTCCTCATATGCGTGCTCTGGTATAGTGAAGCTGGCTTCTATTTTAGATCTGAAGGTGCTCGCTTCGGCAGCACATGTACTAATATTTTAGATCTGAGGTCTCTCCTCTAAACCCCAAAGGAAAACAAAATCTATCCACATGAAGATTAGGTGCGTTCATCATATAATCCTCAGAATCAGGAGGGTCTATAGTCATAAGAACAGCTACTGTTTTGTTTTGTTTTGTTTGACCAACACGAAAGAAATGCCAAGCCCCATGGTCAGCATTTTCCTGCCTTCATTCCTCACTATAACTCTGTGAGGTGGGTGCCATTTTATAGGTGAGAATTGGACCACAGATAAGTCACTGGGCCAAGACCATAGAGCTTGTACTTGTAGAGCTGAATTTTGAACTTGGGTTCCACACAGCCTTCTACAAGTCCCTGCCATCCCCAGTGATCTGATTTCTGAGAAGCCATTTGGAATTTGTCATCAGTACATCGTGGTGTAGGCTTTGGTGAAGTTCTCCTTTTCCTCTGCCTTCGGCATGCTTACTTTGTCTCCTTGAGCATCTAGTGGCATCTCAAGGGAAGGGATTGTGCCTGCTGCTTTCCTTGGGGTGCTTTCAGAGCCAGCACAATGTTTGGCACAGAGGTCCTCAAAAGCACCCAATAGGCTCACCAAGGCAGCTCCCCTCCATGCAGAGCAGGCCCTGCCTAGAAGCCCTCAGAGTTCCACAGCATTCCTATTGGCTCCTCTTTCCTTAGAACCATACCTAATGAAGAGATCCATCTCATCTCCACCTACATCTCCCGCCGGTGGCAATCTAATTAGGTTCTCTCTACAATTAACCATTCGTAATTAAAGAGGAGCAAAGCCCATGTGTCATTCTTAAACTTCATCCATTAAACAACAATGTCCAATTTTGAAATCCCTTTTCAGACAAGGAGAAGCGGTACATGTGTGGGATAAGAATTCTCCAGATATGCTAACCTAAATTTAATTATGCAAGGAGAACAGAGGTTTAACTTCATTCTTCCTGAAAGTGCTATAATTAAAACTCAATTAGGGGCAGTGCTGGCCAACATCATTATTTGAGTGTCACCCTGTTGAAGAGACAAATAGCTCAGTGCTGCTCCCAGGGATGTTGGGCTGAAGCCTTTTCCAGGAAAGGGGTCACTTGGTCTATCCACTGTCTTTCAACAGTCTTCTAGAAGCACCATTGGCTCATTTGCTTCCTCTTCATTTGTGATTTTTAAAGACTATTCTATCAGAGCATCTAGATCAAAGGAAGAAGCAGCCATTCAGATGTCCTGTCCATTAACAATTCACTTATGATGGGCCTACTGTTTCGCATACAATATTTTGTTTAATCTTTACCTCAACCACAGAACGTAGGTATTGTCCTTATTTAAAGACAAGAGATTTATTCTTAAGTATCTTATGGTTTTTGGTGCAATTGTAAATGGTATTGATACTTACCCCAAAGATACAAATGTAATGATCCAAAGAGGCACATGCACCCCAATGTTTATAGCAGCAATGTCCACAATAGCCAAACTATGGAAAGAGCCCAGATGTCTTCTGACAGGTGAATGGATAAAGATGTGATATATATTCAGTAGAATGTTACTCAGCCATCAGAAAAGATGAATACTTACCATTTACATTGACGTGGATGGAACTGGAGGATATTATGTTGAGCAAAATAACTCCATCAGAGAACAGTTATCATATGATTTCCCTCATATTTGGAATATAAGAAACAGCACAGAGGATCATAAACGAAAGGAGGGAAAACAGAATGAGAAGTCATCAGAGAGGGAGAAAAACCATAAATTAAGAGATACTCTTAACTACAGGGAATAAACTGAGGGTAGCTGGAGGGGAAGTGGGTGAGGAGATGGGATCACTGGGTGGTGGGCATTAAGGAGGACAATTGATATGATGAGCCCTAGGTATTATATGCAACTGATGAATTATTGAACACCACATCTGAAACTAATGATGTACTATATGTTGGCTAATTGAGTTTAAACTAAATAATAATAATAATAATAATAATAATAATAATAATAATAAAGACAAGAGAGTCAAGGTTCAGAGAAGTTAAAGAATCACCAGTCACGCCAGTGTGAAATGGTGAGACCAACCAGGCCACCTCCAGAGTCTGTGCTTATTATGTTGTAAAAAAAGCATTTTGAAATAGTTTTCCAAATATCTGATGTTTTGACATTAGAGGCCATTTTACTCTGTTTTTGAATGTAAAACAGACATATGAAAAGCAAAAATGAGGGTTCTGAATTCTCGAATGCATTATGTTAGCAAGAAGGCCAGTAAGCTTCCCATCCTAAACCCTTGCCAGTAATTCTGTGTAGTTTGGGATCAATCATAAAGGAATTATGGTGTTTCCATTGGCTTTGAGGAGACAGGACCCAGACCATACACCACGGTTAGAGAAACACAGCCCATATACGATCCATATCTTCGGTGGGGCTGTCTGCACAGACTACCCATGTCACCAGACAATCATGGCTCCCTCTTGGAATTCCCACCAAGAATCCATGTCAGTCAGGCACCTCGCCCAGGGCCACCACTTATAGTTGGTAAATGATGCCCTTCATATGGCAGAGCACCTGCTATAGGACACATGGGCCTGAGATCCAGCTCACATTCCACTCCTGACAAAGAAAGGGTATCTCTTCTCATTTGCCCCAAAGTGCTGATAACAATGGCGTGATCCTGCTGGTTTCAGAGTGCCCAGGCCCACAGCCCACTGGACATGCTGCCTCTAGATCTTTTCACACAGAAAACAGGATAAATTTGAAACCTCTGAAGGTAAGCCTCTAGATCTACTCCTATTTCTCTTCTTTTTCTAGCAATCCAAGATCCTCTTCACTCATAGCTTCTCTAATTTCATTCTACCACCCATGAGCATCTGCCTCTTGCCCACCTAGTGAATGGAATTTTGTTTCCTTAGAGGTAGCTTGGCTGGGTTTTCTGTCAACACATCTGCAATAGGAATGTGGTTGAAAACCCAGGTGGGGCTTAGGTGGGTAGCCCAGGAGTGCTTGGTGACTGGAGCAGCCACTAATTGCAGAAAGGCAGTGGGATGAGGCCGGTGAGCTGTGGGCTTCCACTTGGCTTCATATTAGGTTGGCAGGTAAGTAGTTTGTTGGGTCATTCATCTACCCGTTCATTTCAAATGACGTAGTCCCGAAAAATACTTGAGATGATTTAAAATATATGTAATATCAAAGGTGAAACAAAAGAGAACATGATACGACCACTTGAGAAAACTGTATGGAAGTTTTTAACAAATGTAAACATGTACCTACCCTTCGACTGAGCAATTTTATTCCTAGGTCTTGACCCAGGAAAAATAAGACTATGAATGTCCATGAAAGACTTGACGAGAATATTTGTAACATCTTTATTCATAATCGCCAAAAAAAAAAAGTCCATGTACCTATCAGAGGACAACGAATAAACAAACTACGTGTATTCGTATGATACATTTCTATTTAGTAATAGAAGGGAATACATTTTAGATAGGTACAATATAGACGAGTCACACAGAAATTATGCTTGTGAAAGGAGATAGACATAAAAGCATTTGTATTGATGAATCCGCTTACATGATGGTAAAGAAGCAGCAAAACTCATCTGTGACAACAGCAGTCAGAATAGTGATTGCCCTGGGGTGGGTTGGGTGGTAGGTAGAAGGCTGAATGAAGAGGGCACGAGGGAACTTTCTGGGATGACAGAGATGTTGTATACCTTGAATTGAGTGTGGATTACATGGTATATGCATTTGTCAAAACTTATCAAACTGTACACTGAGGACCTGTATGTTTCACTTCAGGTAGAAAATACCTAAAAAAAGCAGAACGATCAACAAAAACCTCCAAAAGTTTCATAAGAAACAAATAATAAAAAAAAAAAAGAAACCAAGCAAACAAATGGAGAGACCGTCTAGAGCCAGGTGATGGGCTGCATTCAAACCCTGGTCCAGCTCTTACCAGTAATGGGATTTCAGTCCCATTTATGGGGTGGTGAACTCTCAATGCTATCTATTTTTTCAAAAGATTTTATTTATTTATTTGACAGAGAATGAGAGAGAGAGAGAAAGCAGAAGGAGTGACAGGCAGAGGGGGAAGGAGAAGCAGACTCCCCACAGAGCAGGGAGCCCAACGAAGGGTTTGATCCCAGGATCCCAGGATCATGACCTGAGCCAAAGGCAGACACTTCAACAACTGAGCCACCCAGGTGCCCTCTCAATGCTATTTAAAAGAGATACTAATCTTTCAGGAAACTTACCTTTCCTTGGAGACCATAAATGGAGGTCTCCAAGATGGGACTTTAGGAAGGGGCTCACAAACCTCTCAAAAATGTCCTAAACATCATGCACATTTGTTTTGGGAGCAGGTTCATGGTTTTCCATGAGACCCTTAAGATAACTGCTCCAGGACCCCAGGGTGAGGTGATCCTCAGAAATAAGCAACCAGGTCAAATACTGAGCCTTCTAATTCCTTAGAAATGAATCACTAAATCCAGTTCCCCTAAGGAAGTAGAGTACACAGAACCTGGCCCTCAGAGGTACCTCCCAACCAGGGGGAAGGAATAATAAACATGGCTTCTTCGTTCTTCTGGAAATAAGGCCAAGCACTGTGCCTTTCCAGCTTCATAAAGGCCATGATCCTCATCTGTGTGGACCATTGAACTACCAGGGACAGAGGGCACATGGGGCAGTGCTGGGCCATGGGAAATGCAGGTGAGAGAGAGCCTCCAGCATGTAGGGAAGCTGTGGGAAGCTGTGATTCATACTTTCTGGAAGGAGTGAAAGGCTCCTGAAAAGCTGGGTGAACTATGAGTTGGAAAGTCAAGCCCAAGAACCGGCAGCTCCTCCTCCCTCCCCCACCTTCCCATTCTCCTCCAGCATCTCCTCCAGCCTTGCCTCCAGGCTTCTTGCTCCAAGAGAAAACTGTTGGAGTCTCTCTTCAAGGCCCTAGCAGTTGCTTCTACTCCAGAAATGAAGAATGACAGCAAGTGGATCTTGGTGCAGCCCTACTGTGAGGGGAAGGACAAATGATTGTTCTTGAACAACTGTGCAAGACAGAAATGACAGACTCTGGAGGTGGGAGGACTGAGATTTGAGGGCGCCTCCACTGTACATTCACTGGGTGACCTTAGAAACACTCTTCACGGGGCAGCCCAGGTGGCTCAGCGGTTTAGCGTCCTCTTCAGCCCAGGGCCTGATCCTGGAGACCCGGGATCGAGTCCCACATCAGGCTCCCTCCATGGAGCCTGCTTCTCCCTCTACCTGTGTCTCTGCCTCTCTCTCTCTCTGTGTCTCTCATGAATAAATAAATAAATAAAATCCTTAAAAAAAAAAAAAAAGAAACACTCTTCACTTCTGTGTGCCTCAACTCATTATCTATGATAAAAAAAAAAAACTCTCCTTCATATGGTGTCATAAAGTCTGAACTGGACAGGGCCTGGTGCTTAGCAGGACTCTGTACACAGTAGGTGGCACATTAAAGCTTCTACAGCTACTACTGACCCACTGGGAGCATCCGACTTCCTTCCATCTGATGAGTTCGGTGCATGCCATTTGGATTTATTTATTCATTCAACTCTTAAGCCATGAGCCCCTACTGTCTGCCAGGTGCGGTACTAGGACCCTGGAACATGGTGGAGAATCAGTGGGCATGGCCCTATCCTTCAGGGGCCCACAAGAGACAGAAGCCAGAAGCCACTGGGACCCATCTCTGGAGCCAGTGCAGTCTGCCAGGGTCACAGTAGCTTCTGCTTCCATCCAGGGACTCCTCAGGAGAGACTCTGACGCTCTGCTTCCTCAGCTGGCCTGACACACTGGTGCCCATAGGGTGGGGGACTGCTTACAAGCATCAGCAGGTTCCTGTGAGTTGTGGCTGGTGGCACCTCTGATGAAGTGCCAGAAGCAATCTCTTTGTTATCTGATTCCTTGTGATTCATCACTGCTGGGTGTTGACAGCCACCTTGGTGTCTGCCCGGCTCTGCCTGGGGCCTGGAACCACAGTACGCTCTACAACCCAATGGAAAAAGCCACCACAAGCACGCAGGCTGGGAAAGCTGGCACAGTTCTAGGGGCTCTTGCCTATGGAGTTGGTCCTGGTTTTGGCTTTGGGCGCTGGCAATGGTCTGTCCTGAGATGCAGCCAGTGCAGCCAGCACAGTCCATCCAGCAGCTGTGGAATAGTGGTGTCTGAGAACCAGAGATTCTCAGGTCAGCAGTTAGCGGGGGAGGGAGCCAGTAGGGGTCTGCGGGGGCACACCCCAACACTCCTAGATAATAACAGCATTAACAATCATTCTTGTCATGAGGCCCATGATCCTTTATCCAAAATTCTGGGAGCCATATGCATTTGGAAATTCAGCATTTGGGGAGTGGTTTAGGAAGATATATGGTGTAAATACTATGTCTTATCTGATGTCCCCAAGGGGTCTGGGGCAGCACCCCATAATCAAATACACTAAATGGATGAGTATTCCAAACAAGGCAGAGTAATAAAGACTATAAGTGATTTCACATTCATTTTGAAGGATTCACTGCCAAACAAATTATGCAAAAACATGGTTTTTTGAGCCCTTTTTGGATTCATGATCACAAAGAAGGGATTGTGGAAAAGCATAATTACAGGAACAGTTATTAACGACAATAATATTGTCTCTGCAATTGTTTTCTTGATCCTATCCAAGTGGGAGGGAAAACACCTCTAGAAAATGACATTTGTACTGATCTAAAACAAGCGCTTTAAATATAAACAGCATTTTGCTAGGTCAACGTGCTGCTGCGCACCCCTCCCCCCGCGCCCCCAACGGCCACTGCCATACCTCCAGTACCTCCAGTACCTCCAGTATGGAAATTCTGGACCTGCCCCTGCAGAAATGCCCAAGGGAAGGCCTGTATGAGGAGATGCCTAGAAGTACTTCGGGTATCAAGCACCTGCTCCCTGAGGCAAATGGGGACCATTGGCAGTCTCAGCGATACTCTAAGGGCCAGCCTGCTGCTTCTGCCAGAAACAGAGAAAGAAGATATGCAAGGGCTGTTTCTCCCCAGCTTAAGGTGATCCCAGGTGTAAGTGAGTGCAGGAGGTGTGGACATGGTGTCCTGGAGCAGACATGGGCACAGGGTTGGATGGAGAGCCTGCAACAGGCCTCCTGGTCCTGGGACAACACCTCACAGAGCATCCAGCTGCATGGGCGAACTGCATATTCCTGTCTGCATAAGTCCTTTCCATTATCCCTGACCTTATCCTTGACCTTGAGCAAGGGCACTCAGAGCAGAGACAGACTCCATGCTCCTACAAGAGCCTCAAAGGGCAGTCAGTGCTCTATAGGCCCCAGCACTGCCCCCCCACCTCACAGGGAGGCACTGCGGGGGCGGGGGAGTGTTATAGATGCATCTCAATCGCCTGGGGGCTGATCCAGAAACTTAATGTTCAACCTCATTACTAGAGGACATGTTCTTTTTTAAAAAAAGATTTTATTTATTTATTCATGAGAGATGCAGAGAGAAAGAGGCAGAGATACAGGCAGAGGGAGAAGCAGGCTCCATGTAGGGAGCCTGATGTGGGACTTGATCCTGGGTCTCCAGGATCATGCTCTGAGCCTAAGACAGACACTTAACCACTGAGACACCCAAGTGTCCCACCAGAGAACATTTTCTTGCTAAAGTTTAGGAACTTCTGACAAAAGAGAAGAGGTACCTCTGAGATGCAGGGAGCTAAGAATGGCAGGTCAGCCTACCACGGAGTTCTTCACCATTGCCAATCTTGGAAGGGCATCCTTAGGGAGAATGATCATTTCATGAACAGACACTATGCTCCCACAATTATTGTATTGAATCATCAAACAATCCTCTGAACAGGGTGCTGTGGTTCATTTCATATTTGCATCTGGAAAGGAGTGAACCAGTGGTGGAGTTGGGATTTGAACTCCTGTCTGCTGAATTTGAAGGCTTGGGGTCAGTGTCCTGTTGCTGTCTGGATTATAGTAACCACAGGAGCAATGTGGAGTCTCTACTGCACTTCTCTCCCTATACCGGAGTGAAAAGGGAGTTTATGATATAACCAAAGAATCCTGGGAACCTACTTTACCTCCTGTTTTTAAAACAGTCAATGCAAGGGCTGTTAATGCAAGTAACACTGCCAAGCATTTGTACATAAGTTATAGTTCACAAAGTCCTTGTCCATGTCGCATGTTTCTATCTGATGAGGCTCACTGAGAAATGTGCACCCTCCCCAGCTAGCAGGCAGATGGCAAGGAACTAGAATACTAGGTTCCTTTATGATATGTGTGGTGCCCATCAGCCCCTCTCATTCTACTTCAAACATCCTTCCCAGGCTTCCTGACATGGTTAGCCTCTACCCAGTACATGCAGGTTTACTGCTTTGGGTTCCAGGAACTTAAAGATTTATATTGCCATGATTGATTTATAATGTCATAAATAATTGCACTCTAAGAGTTAATTTCAGAAAGTTGACATCAAAGGATCACCTAGCCTAAGTGTAATGTTTCCTGACTCCAGGGACAAAGAAATACCCACTGGGGAATTCTGCCTCCAACAAACCAACTTCACTTCCACTGTATTTTTTTTTTAAAGATTTTATTTATTTATTCATGAGAGGCAGAGAGAGAGAGAGAGAGAGGCAGAGACACAGGCAGAGACAGAAGCAGGCTCCATGCAGGGAGCCTGACATGGGACTCGATCCCGGGTCTCCAGGATCATGCCCTGGGCTGAAGGCAGCTCTAAACCGCTGAGCCGCCCAGGCTGCCCCACTTGCATTATCTTTAAAAGAAAATCCTAATAGGGAAAAATGAGCTCACATGAAATCAGAAGGCAGGTGCCTTCCCATAGGTTATACCTGTTTACTAGTTGATGAGTTCATTTGGGATCTCATTGTTATCTTTTATTTTTTCAATTGAAGATCCCTACTCTAACCTACTATGGGGCACAAATATTGATTCAAATACATGCAATGGCGTAGCTTCTGTGCATATTTGCACTCATCCAGTGGAGGCAAGCTGAAGCTGGGTATAGGGTACACTTCCATCCCGCTGCTGGAGGCCCAGAACTCCTGTCCAGCCTACTCTGTTGGCTCATCTCCTTTGCTTTATAAACCTCCCACCAGTGTGATCTCACATTATGCCATTGATTTAAAAAAATCTATTTAAAAAATTTATTTATTCATGAGAAACAGAGAGAGAGAGAGACAGAGACACAGGTGGAGGGACAAGCAGGCTCCATGCAGAGAGCCCAACATGGGACTCGATCCCGGGTTTCCAGGATCACGCCCTGGGCTGAAGGTGGTGCTAAACCACTGAACCCCCCAGGCTGCCTGATTTAAAAAAATCTTTTGATCTGGGGGCTCCTGGGTGGCTCAGTCAGTTAAGTGTCTGCCTTCAGCTCAGGTCCTGGGATGGAGCCTCACATCAGCTCTCTGCTCAGTGGGGAGTCCACTTCTCCTTCTCCCTCTGCCCCTCCCTTCACTTGTGCCCCTGCTCTCAAATAAATAAGTACAATCTTAAAAATTTTGTTCAATCCATTTAGCACCTACAGTGGAATTTTATTCATACATAATCTAAAACAAAAGTTTCACATACCAATTCTTACCCTTATTTATTAATGCACTTTGAAGTTTTTCCTCTCTTATTTCTTTGTTTTTAATAATATAAATTGTTTTTATACTCCACTAATGGGTTCAGATTTACTGTTTGAAAAACATTGGCCTAGGTATTCTCACTCACCCTCTTGTGTCTGATTATCACTTCTCTGTGAGATGAGCCACTCCTCCCGAATCCCTACTTTCGGTTTTTATCACACTCCTGAGCTAGAGACTACTCCCCAACTGTCTACCCAGTATAGAAAGAAGAACTCAAAGTGGATGTAGCCCAGGAGGAAACCAATACCTTTTCCTTCCTCCCACCAAATTTTTTTTCCCTTGTGTTCCTTGGGTTGGATCACTCTTGATTCAGGGAGCAAGCCTGGTTGGTGTCTCCCTCTGCCCCCTCCGACTGACCATATCCAATCAAACATTGAGCCTTGTCCAATATCCTCAACAAATATCTCTTGAATCCACCTACTCTTTCCAACACATCCCCTACATGAGGCCATCATTGTCCCTGAATTAATTACCCAACAGTCTCTAACACACTCTTGTTGCTTTCCAGCATGGTCCGCTCCAACCCACCCACCATAGCAGGAGAGGAGTCCTTTTCCAGTGTGAATCTGATCAGTTCACTCTTTAGCTTAAAAGCTTTCTCCTGGAACTTGTGGCAGTATGGCTCCCTTTGCCTAGAACCCTCTTCCATCCCCTCACCCCAACCCCACATCTGCCTCTGCTTAGCCCCCACCCAGCCTTCAGGGCTCTGCTAGGCCTTACTTGCTGTGGGACCCCCTACTCCACATAAACAGGGAATGCAGGTCAAACGTGATCCAGGTACCACTGTCTGTATTTCTTTAGCATCTTTCCCTCACTTGTCCCAGCACTCAACACCCTGCTCTGTAACTGCACTTTTTTTTTTTCTCTCTGGAAGCCTCGTAAAGACAAAAAGAAACGACCACATCTGTCCTGTCTACTTCCCCACTGCCCAACCAGTGCCAGGCAACAAATATTGCTGAAGGAAAAAAAGGAATTCTGGTACGTAATCTATTATTTTCATTCAATATCTTGTAAAACATTCTTCTACTACATCATTTTAAAGAAAAGATCCTATTATTGCATTTCAAATATACAGAGATTTACTTAACTATATGTCAGGCATTTAGATAGTTTTCCAGATTATATACATTTTCCAGATTATATATATTATTACAATGAGCATCTTTGCACACCTTTCTCAACCCATAATCTTAATTACTTCTTAGGCTGAAATTCTTAAAAGTGGGTTGCTAGGTCACAATTCATGCATGTTTTAACAAGTTTTGTTTTATGTTGCCAGACTGCCCTGCAGGAAATCTGGGTTGATTTGCAGTATTACCAACAATATAAAAGAGTGCTCATGTTCCCTCATCCTTAGCAACACTAGGTTTCATCTTAAAAAAAAAAAAAAATCTTGCCAATTTAAAAGGTAGAAAATAACTCCGTGTTGTTTCATATGAAATATTAGCATTGACAGTTTTATAACATTCTTTCATGTATTGTTCCTCATATAACAGGTTACAGTGTTATACATGATAACAGCTGTTTAAAGAGTGTCTACTGGGGGGGGGCTGGGTGGCTCAGTTGGTTAAGCATCTGACTCTTGGTTTCAGCTGAAGTCATGATCTTAATGGTTGTGAGGTTGAGCCCTACATGGGGCTCCACACTCAGGGCAGAGCTTGCTTGAGATTATCTCCCTGTGCCCCTCCCCACACTTCCATGTGCTCTCCCTCTCTCTCAAACAAATAAATAAATCTTAAAGGAAAAAAAGAATGTCTACTTGTAAGTGCTGTCATACAGAGAAGAGGAAGGACACTATTGAGGACTTTCCACAGATAGGCATTCTATTTACATGTGACTCCTCACCAGATCCTCACAAAATTCTGCAAGGTGTGTAATATTGCATCTGTTTTACAGAAAGGCTAACCAAAGTAACAATAAATTATAAATTAATAATGACAGATGATTATAAATGTGAAAATATATCTTGTGCAACTACTATGTGCCAGTTATAGATGCTTAGAGCTTTCAAACTTTCATTCAATTTTCACAACAACCCTATCATATATATACATATATAATTTTTGGACAAAGATGCCAAGGTAATTCAGTGGAAAAAGGATAGACTTTTCAACACATGTGCTGGACCAACTGGAATTCCATATGCAAAAAAAGTATTTTTCAACCCTTATCTGATGCAATAAACAAGCTTTAACTTATAATAATCATAGACCTAAATGTAATAGGTAAAACTCTGGCAATTACAGAAGAAAATATGGGAATACACTCTGTGGTCTTGGAGTAGGCAAGAATTTCTTAGATAAAACACAAAATACATAAACTATAAAAGAAAAAGAGTAATAAATTGGACTTGACCAGAATAAAATATCAATCTGTGCTCTTCAAAGACACTATTAAGAAAAGGAAAAGACAAACCACAGCCTGGAAGAAAATATTCCTAAAGTATATATCTGATAAAAGACTTATATCCTGAATACATGAAGAATTCTTACAACTTAATGAGAAAACGACTTTTAAAAGAGTAAAAGATGTGAACAGCACTTGAGCAAAGAAGATATTCAAATGGTCTATAGGCATAAAACAAGATCATTAAAACCAAAACGAGATACCACTGTATATTTCTACAATTGGCTAAAATTTAAGATTGACAATACTAAGTGTAGGTGAGGCCATGGAGGAACTGGAACTTTCATACATTCCTGGTGGGAAAGCAAAATGCTACAACGTCTTTGGAAAACAGTGTGGCAATTTCTTATAAAGTTATATTATACTTACCATGTGACCCAATAACACTACTTTTAGGTATTTATCCCAAATAAAATAAAACATAGAGGCAAAGAGCTATAACAAATATTGATGCAGATTTATTTTTTTTAAAGGTTTTATTTATTTTAAAGATTTTATTTATTTATTCATAGAGACACAGAGAGAAAGAGAGAGGCAGAGACACAGGCAGAGGGAGAAGCAGGCTCCATGCAGAGAGCCTGACGTGGGACTCAATCCAGGGTCTCCAGGATCACACCCTGGGCTGCAGGCGGCGCTAAACTGCTGCGCCACTAGGGCTGCCCCTGATGCAGATTTATTAACAAAAGCCCCCAAATAGGAAAAATTTCCCAAATGTCTATCAAGAGGTAAATAGGAAAATAAAATGTGGTATATCACAATGAAATATGGATCATCCTACAAATAAAAAGAATTTAATTATTCACATATGAACCTCAAAATGATTATGCTGAGTGAGAGAAATGAGACACAGAAGACTATAGAATGTCTGGTTCCATTTATAGGAAATTCTAGACAAAGCAAAATTATAGTGACAGAAATCAGATGAGTGGTTGCTGGGGGCTGAGGATGGGAAAGTGCAGGGGGCATGGAGGATCTTTTAGAGTGAAGGAACTGTTGTTTTATATTTTGATGACAGTGGTGAGTACATAACCATACACTTTTGTCAAAACCCATCATGTTGTACAGTTAAAATTGGTGGGTTTGACTGCATGTAAATTGTACCTCTATAATGCTGATTTAAAAAAAAAAAAGAAAGAGGGACAGCTGAGTGGCTCAGCGGTTGAGTGCCTGCCTTCGGCCCAGGGCGTGATCCTGGAGTCCCAGGATCAAGTCACACATTGGGCTCCCTGCATGGAGCCTGCTTCTCCCTCTGCCTATGTCTCTGCCTCTCTGTGTGTGTGTCTCTCATGAATAAATAAATAAAATCTTTAAAAAATAAGAATAAAAAAAGAAAGAAAAAAGAAAAGAAAAGAAAAGAAAAGAAAAGAAAAGAAAAGAAAAGAAAGAAAATATAATGCCTGTCATAATGCAGAAATTTGACTTCCAGTTTCATACCAATCTCAGGTTGTGCACAAGGGCACTAAAAGGCATGCTCAGTGATGTTCACAGCAGTCTTATTTGTAATAGCTCCAAACTGGAAACAACCAAAATGCCCACCAGTAGTAGAATGATTTGTGGCATATCATATGATGTGTTTTTATGCAGCAGTTAGTAAGCAAACTATAGTGACATGTAACATCCTAGACAACTCTCATAGAGGTAATGTTGAACTAAAGAATCCATACACACAAAAAAGCACATGTCATCTAATTCAATTTATAGGAATTTCAGAACAAGGCAAAACTCATTTATAGTGACTAAAGTCAGAATAGTAATAGGTTCCCTCTGTGGGAGAATGTGACTGTGAGGGGCATGAGGGAGTCGTCTAGGAGTGGGAAATGTTGAATAATGAGTTCTGGGTGGTGGTTACACAGGTGTATACAGATATAAAAGATTAGTAAGCTAGGTACTCCAGATTTGTAAACTTACTGAATTTAAGTCATACCTCAATAAAAAAATTTAAAGGCATACCTTAAAAATATTAAATGCCAGTTCATTCCAATTCTTTGATTTTAGGCTTGGCAGACATACAGACAAGCTGGGTTGTGGTTTTTAACTGCTGTCTATGAAAACAAGGAGATTGGCATTATATACAATGAACATGTTGAGCCTCCTTATGAGTGAAGACTTGTTTGGGAATTATCTTGATAGTCTGGAAGATTACTGTATGTGTAATCACTGTGTTCACATTGAATGTGCTAATTATAAGTATTTCTTATCTGTTCATCAGATCAGATTTCCTAACCACTGCTTCAAGGGGCCCTGGAGCCTTGTGAAGACCTGATTGCCATCTCCATGAGAACCTGTTAAAAAGAGCTGTAAGCAAACACTTGAGCTGCAGGAGGCATGCTGTGAACTTCAGAGGAGCAGGGCGCCCTCTTCTGTTGTCATGCCACTCTGGGTCCACTGGTAGATCTTCAAGTTTGTTCTAGTCAGGAGCCCTCTGTCCATTAAAGTCTTTTTTCTTTTTTTAAGATTTTTTGTTGTTCTTTTTAGCATTTTTTATTTTATTTTTTTATTGAGATATAATTGACATATATATTATATTAGTTTCGGGTGTACAACATAATGATTCAATATATGGACATATTCCAAAATGATCATCATGATAAGTCTAGTTAACAACCATCACAATTCCACTTCTGGGTAGGGAAATAAAAACACTAACCCAAAAAGATATCTGTATCCTATTTATTGCAGTAGCCAAGACATGTAAATAACTTAAATATCCATCAATAGAATAGATGGATAAAGAAAATGTAGTATATATAAATTAAAAAAATATTTTATTTTTAAGTAATCTCTACTCCAATGTAGGGCTCAAACTCACAACCCTGAGATGAAGAGTCTCAGGCTCTACAAGCTGAGCCAGCCAGGTGCCCCTGTCCATGAAAGTCTTTATTGCAAGGGAGTGGACTGCTGAGTCCCAGCTGCCCTGGAGCCTGGATGGGAGGGGAATCTCAGAGCTCATGAGTGAATCACAGTATCACTGGATGAACACTGGGTACTGGGCCAAGAATGTTACATGCATCATTTAATTTGATCCTCACAGTGACTTTATCTGGGAGAAATAATAAATATTCCTCCTTAGAGTTGAGAAAATGGTGCCTCAGAAAAGTTAAATGACTTGCCCAAGGTCGCAGAGCTAGAAAGTGACAGAGTTGGGATTCAAACTCAAACCTTCTGACACGTGGGTTTGATTAATCTAAATCCTAAATCAATCCCTTCCCTCCACTTTCTTCTGTTTGTGTACAGTTCCAGCTCCTCCCATGCAGATTTTGTGCTGAGATAAAAACTAAAGCCATTCATCCATGTGCCATGGATCAACCAAGGGTATAGAGACTCTCCCTTCATCATACACTCTCCTCTCCTGGGAAGTGCTCATGTGTTTGTTTTGGCATCTGGTCAATGGGTTTTGAGACTGTCCTCTCAGGCTCATGCCTGACACCCTGCCATAAAGGGCAATCAAAGAACCTGTTTATAAGGGATTAATGTCCAGGAGAAAGGCCTCCCAAAAAACAAATTCATAGTGCAGTCTGGCTGTTCAGAGCAAGGATTTCTGGAGTAAAAATGGCCCTGGGTAAAAATGGTGGCTCTTCCACTAAAGTAGCTGTGTGACCTGGGGAAAGTCACCTAATCTCTTTGAACTTCATTTGTTTCCTCTTCTGTAAAACAAAGATATTAAGAGACATATCATGTGTTCACAGATAGGAAAACTCAGTAATCTGAACATGCCAATTTTTCCTAAGCTAATCTATACGTTCTGTGCAGTCCCAATAAGTTCCCAGGGAGGACTACTTTTCATGAAGCTTGACAAGATGATTTTAAAGAATATGTGAAAGTCCAAAGGATTAAAAGTAGTCAATACTTCCTGAGTAGAATAGGTTGGGAATAATTTGATATTAATATTTATCATAATGTGGGGCACCTGAGAGGCTCAGTGGTTGAGTGTCTACCTTTGGCTCAGGTCTTGATCCTGAGTCCAGGGATCAGAGTCCCACATTAGGCTCCCTATGAGGAGCCTCCTTCTCCTTCTGCCTATGTCTCTGCCTCTCTCTCTGTGTCTTTCATGAATAAATAAATGAAATAAAAAAAATTTATCATAATGTTATAGATTACATGACAAATAAAACAAATGAAACATATCATTAGACTAACCTCTATATAAAACTGTGACATGAGATGGGAACATTGCAGACAGCAGTGTGGGCACTAGGGCCAGGACTACTGGTTATCCAAAAAGAAAACAATAAAATTAAATCATTTCCTCGTTTATGTATGTTAGACTTTGTAAATTCCAGATGTACTGAGCACTTACAGGTGAAAAGCATAACTTCAAAATTTTTCAAAGAAAATACAGGAAGTATCTTTCTGCCTGAGTGTCTCTCTGTGGGAGAATTTCTTCACCAAGACCAAAGAAAAGCACTAACTACAAAAGGAAAGACTAAGAGATCTGACTATATTGCATTGAAGAACTCTCTTCATCACAGACACCAGAAAGGAAGTGAAAATACATGCCATAAACTAGGAGAAGGTATTTGGAACATTTGTAACTGGTAAAAGATTCATATCCAGACTACATAAAAAGCTCAAGCTAATGCACCAAAAAAAAAAAAAAAAAAAAAAAAGACACAACAGAAAATGAGCAAAAGCCATGAACAGGCATTTCTCAAGAGAGAACACAATAAACAAGCCCATTAGAATTAGGGAAATACAAAACAAGAATGCAATGAGATGCCACTTTAAAAAAAATACCAAATTCCAGGCAAGAGGCAAGATATCATTCAAGAGGAACTTCTATGTTAATACATTTCTGATGGGTGTTTCTTTGATGCAGTCTCTTAGGAAACAATTGACTTTTGGATGCATGTGGTATAGCATTTTGTTTCCAAGTATATATGAACTGGGTCAATAAACCAGAGCTTATGGGCCATTTTGGCTTTGTTTTGTTTTTGCTAAATAAAATCTTGTTGGAACCCCACCAGCTTACCTGTTTACATCTCACCTATAGCTGCTTTTGCTCTGTGACAGCAGAGCAGAGGAGCTGAGACAGAGACCATAAGGCCCACAAAGTCTAAATATTTCCCAAATGGCTAATCCTGATCTAGAGACATTTCTTAAAGCCTCATTTTGTTCTTGCCTATCACTTTTTTTTTAAAGCCACATTTTTCATAGGCTTTATTTCCTAGAATGGTTTTAAATTTACAGGGAAATAAAAAAAAAAAAAAACAGTGCAAAGAGTTTCCACAAGCCTCCTTACTTAGTTTCCCCTATTATTAACATCTGACATTAGTCTTATTCGCTTGTTACATATTCATATATTATTACAAATGAATGTCCGTGGCTTATTCACTTTTCCATAGATTTTATGTGTTATCTTCTTCTATTTCAGGATCTCATTCAGGATGCCACATTATGTTCATGTGTCATATCTCCTTCGGCTCCTCTGGGCTGTGGCAGTTTCTCAGACTTTCCTTGTTTTTGATGACCTTGACAGTTCTAAGGAGCACTGATCAAATATTTTGTAGGATGTCCCTCAGCAGAAATTTATTTTATGTATTTCTCCTGACTAGACTGAGTTTATGGGCTTTAGGGAAGAAGACTAGGGAGGTAAAGTGCCATTTCCGTCATTTTATCAAGGGTGCATACTAACATGATTTACCTCTGCTGATACTGACCTTGATCACCCGGCTGAGGGAGTGTTTGTCAGGCTTTGGCACTGTCCTGTGATTCTCCTCTTATCCCCATCCCTGGGTGCAGAGGGAAGGAGTCACTGTGCAGAGCCTACACTTACAGAGTGGGGATGTATGCTTCTATTCCTTGAGGTTGAAATATGGATAAAAATTATTTGGAATTTTTCTGCAAGGAAGATTTGCCTCTTTTCTCCTATTTATGTATTTATTCAGTCATTTATATCAGCAGGTACTCATCAGTATTTATCTCATACTTTGAGTTTAGGATCCAATCCTATCTTAATTTGTAACTTAAACTGTTTCAGCTTTACCATTGGGGATTCTTTCTGTTGGCTTCTATGTCCCTTTGATATGCCTCTATCAATGCATGTTTTTAAGGTTCTTTGTATACTTTGTTAGTTTCTAACACTATAAGATTCTCCAGACTCATCTTGTATATGTCCTGCCAGGTTCCGGAATCAGCCCCTTTTTCATGGAACCCTGGTTCCTTAAAGGAGAATGGTATTAGAATCCATGATATGGGTGCCAGTGTGCTTATTGTTACTGGGGTGACATTGCTTCTGGGCTCTCTCAGTTGATAGAACAAGAAATATGCTTGTGTGTGTACTAATCTGTATACAGACACATACCTATGTAGCTTTCTATATATAACCATCTGAATTAATATTAAGCTAAATGTGATCTTTTACCAGTGTCTCCAAGTTGGACCCATTATCACCATGGGTCATTCTGGCTTCCTCCCCTTGATTTACTAATTCCCATTCCAACAATGAGAAACCAGTCTCCCACTCACTGCCATCCATTTATTCAATTGTTCGATTCCAGCATACATGTTTAGCAATATCAGAATAATTATTGCATGCCCCATGGGAAACAACTTTACTAAGCAGAGTGCAGTGTTTTCATGCACTTCCCTTTACCCTTAGTCCTATTTATTTCCAAAGCTGCTTCTTGAGTCAGCGCCTTCCCTCATGCTCTGCAGTGGGTTAAATTCTCTCCTTATTATCAGCATTTCTTCATTGGATCCCTTGACGTCCTAATTTTATTTTTTTATAGGAGAGAGAGCGCAGAGGGGAAGGGAGAGAGAGAATCTTTAGCAGGCTCCCTGCCCAGCATGGAGCCTGACTCAGGACTTGATCTCATAATGTTAAGATCATGACCTGAGCCAAAATCAAGTCGGACCCTTAACTGACTGGGCCATCCCAGTGCTTCCATCCTTCTAAGTGGTTTAAAAAATATATATATATATAGGTTTATTCTTTGTGCTGTGAAGTTCCATGGATTTGATAGATGCATGATGCTGTGTACCTATCATCATGGTATCCCACTTCCAGGTGGTGAAAGTCTTTAAATAGTTCTGCTGTTTATTCAATAACAGTTTTGTCACTCTAAAAAATGCCCTCTCTACTTTATCAGTTCACCTTTCCCTCCACCGATCTTTCTATTGTCTTCTAGAGATATTATTACAAATGTATAGAAAAGACATGAATAAGAATGTTCACAGAAAGCACTAGAAGCACCCCAAGTGTCCATGGACAGGAGGATGGATAAATAAGTTGAAGTATATTCCAATAGTGAAGTCTGATATAACTATGACCATGACCCAAGTCCTGTTACAGGTAACATGGATGAATCTTAAAAAAGTAATATAATGTGAAAAAACAAGTCCCATAAGACCACATGACCACTCTTTTATGAACCCCAAGTGTAAGCAAAATTAAACAATAATGAATTAAAAAAAAAACAAATGAAAAACACCAATTTGGGTTAATAATGACTCAGAGCAGAGGCAGAGGATAAGATGGAGGAGGAGGGTAAACTCGTAGAAGAAAGTCGGCACTGATGCTCTAGTTCTCCGGGTAGTTCAGAGTATGCATCGGAGTACTATGATTTTAAATTTACACATTTGTGTACACACATATAGTTTATCAGTATAGTATTAGTAAACATTTTTTTAAAGATTTATTTATTTATTTATGATAGACAGAGAGAGAGAGAGAGAGAGCCAGAGACACAGGCAGAGGGAGAAGCAGGCTCCATGCCGGGAGCCCGACACGGGACTCGATCCCAGGTCTCCAGGATTGCGCCCTGGGCCAAAGGCAGGCGCTAAACCACTGAGCCACCCAGGGATCCCCAGTAAACATTTTTTTAAGCTGACATGATAATATCTAATTTGTGGGATGCTATAAGGATTAAAAGAGAGAGTGTCTGTAAAGTACTCATTTCACAAATGGTAACCATTGTGCTCATGATGAGCACTATTACCTTCTTAGGAATCATTGTCAGTCACGCCAAGGAATCACCTCCTTGATCCAAAGCCTATAACTTACTTTCTTTTTCTTTCTTTCTTTCTTTCTTTCTTTCTTTCTTTCTTTCTTTCTTTCTTTCTTTCTTTCTTTCTCTTTTTTTAAAGATTTTATTTATTTATTAGAGACACATAGAGAGAAAGGCAGAGGGAGAAGCAGGCTCCATGTGTCGAGCCTGACAGGGGACTGGATCTCTATCCCGGGTCTCCAGGATCAGGCCCTGGGCTGAAGGCGGTGCTAAACTACTGAGCCACCTGGGCTGCCCCAGCCTGTGCCTTTCTTGTAGGTCACTAGCAATGAGGCTCTCCATCGATGCCTCAAAATCTATCATGAGACTCATGGATTTGGGGAGCCAGAAGTGAGTTTAGAGGCCATCTGCTATCACCTTTTACTTTGCACTTGGAGGAAAAGGGGACTCAGAGAGGTTGAATGGCTTTCCTAAGACTACTTGAATCTTTAGTGAAGTGGCCAGACCTGCATGTCTATCTTCCAGTAGACTGTCCCTCTGCTAAAAAGGCAAACCTCCCAGTGAGTTAGTAGGTGAGACCCAATATTGCAGATATGGCAATATTGCTGAAATGGGGTGAAGAGGATAAAGAGGACAGATGAAGGGGAAAGACAGCCATCTCCAAGTTTAGGATTTCTGATTTATTGGCTCATTCAATGTGGGTCACTACAGTAGGGGACTGGGGACTTGCACGCAGCCTGTGGCTGGTGTAGTACCCAGAAGTGGCCACGCGATGTCGCCAGAAGCCAGTATTTGGAGATTAATCCACTAAGGCTTCCGATTTTGTCAGCCCTTAGGTTCCCATCCTGCAGAAAGGATTTTACTGAGGCTCAGAGAGCCTCCATTCATGTGGATAACAAAAGAACTAATTAGCAAGTCCTCAAAATAGCTTCAGAAGGGAGGGCATTACCTAGGCCGGCACTGTCAGATAGAAATAAAATTTGAGGAGTGGCTGGGTCATGAACCCGAGGTGCTGGGATGGAGCCCCCCACCTTTCTGCTGCCTGCCAGTTGGGGAGTCTGCTTCTCCCTATCCCTCTGCCCCTCCCCTTGCTCCTGCTCTCTCTCTCTCAAATAAAGAATATATTTTGTTTAAAAAAGAAATAAAATGTGAGCTCTGTATGCGAACTGAGTATATAATCTTAAATGTTTTAATAGCTATTTTTAAAAATAATTTTATTTGAATTCAATTTGCCAACATACAGCATAACACCCAGTCCTCATCCCATCAAGTGCCCTCCTTAGTGCCCATTAGCCAGTTTAAATGTTTTTATAGCTATTAAAAGATATTAAAAATAAACAAATGAAATAAATTGTAATAATGTTTTATTTAACCCAATATTCAAAATATTATTGTATTTAAATACAATAAATATTTTAAAAATTGATGAGATACTTTATATTCTTTTTGTCGTGCTAAGTCTTTGGAACCTGGTGTGCGTTTTACATTGTCAGCACATCTCAGTTCAGACCAGCCACATTTCAAGTGCCCAGTGGCCACTCTGCTGGCAGAGCTGAGACAAAGTCACACACACCAGCTCTGAGAAATAGTTTACATATAATGAAGGGCTATTGGGACCAAGGAGAATTCATCCCAAGTGCAAGGATGATTTATCAGCTAGCACAGAGACAGCTTGGATTCCCCAGAATCTTTGCCACCTGCTAGATAATGCCTGAAATTTCACCATCAGCTCCCTGTAATCTTCATAACTGTGACACACTCTTCTCCTTTTTCACTCACAGACTGGAGACCTGGGATATGGGTTTACAGAAGGATGTGGGCCACAAGGTTTTCCCTCCATGGGAAAAACTAAGGGAACACAGGAAAAGTTACTCTGGCTCACCAGAGATGTGTCATAGCAAAGCGAGTTCAAAACCTATAACTCTCTTCCACCTTCCCACTCACATTAACCGCCCTGATTAGTTGAATTTGCCAGGCTTCCCATCAAACCAGCTTCCCTGGGACATATGCTGGAGGAAGGCCAGCCTGCCTGTTCTGGAAGCCCTGGTGCTCTCATCCTTTGTGCCACTCTGGACCTCACACCAGGCCAGGGCATCTCATCTAGACATGCTGGAGGAGTGTCCACTGGACAGAAACGGGAATGTCTCAGGGAGCTATTGCTGCCCCCCAGAACCCCCACCCCGGGCCCTACAGGCTTAGGGAGCATTTCAGTTTGGTGGTTTCTACAGACCTTTGACCCACTCTACTCTGTGGACTCCTGAGGAGAGGCGGAAGGGGAACCTAATCTCCCAGGCTATTGTGGGACCTGCTAACCTGCTATTATCTGAAGAAAATGCTGAACATTTCAGATCTCAGAGCCAAACAGCCTACAGTGTGGAAACATCTGAGTTTCTGGAGGGATTGTTTTTCAGTGTCTGGCACTGTGTTGACAGCCCATGGAGGAGGTGGGGGAGAAGGACTTGTAACCCCAGAATAGAAGCCCCATTTCCTGAACAGCCTGCTTGAACCAGAGTGTTTTTAAAGTTAACCCAAATTATTAAATAAGATGAGTGAGTTCCCACAGCTCACAGACAGCACAGCACTCAGCATAGAATTACAGACGTCAAATAAAGATTGGGAGTCCTGGGGGCACCTGGGTGGCTCAGTGGTTGAGCCCCTGCCTTCAGCTCAGGGCGTGGTCCAGGGTCCTGGGATCATGACCCACATCAGGCTCCCTGCAGGGAACCTGCTTCTCCCTCTGCCTATGTCTCTGCCTCTCTCTCTGTGTCTCTCATGAATAAATAAATAAAATCTTAAAAAAAAAAAAAAAAAGATTGGAAGTCCTGTGTGTGGTGGTGGTGAAAGCACCCAGTAGAGTGGGCCAAGCTTCCACGCTCCGGGTGGCATGGGTGGGGGTTTGCCAGAGCCTGGGGTGTCTCACTACAGAGCCCCATCCTCTCCTTGCTTCCTCCCTGTAATCTAGAACCAGGCCCCCTCCGTCTCCTCAGCTCCACCCCCAAGCTCCCCTACCACCAACCAAGGAGAACCAAAGTGCCAAAATGTGAAACAAAATGTTTGCTATGAAATTCCTGGGGGAGAGAATATTTTCTGGTGAACAGTATCTTTATGAAAACACCCAGGCTGACTCCACAGCTGTTGTAAAAATTTATCTGCACCATCAAGTGTGTTTCACTCGGTGACTTATCTGATTTGGAAGCAGATTCTTCATGATGCATCAGGAATCTCGGGAGGGAGCTAAGTATACCAACAACAAAACAAACTTGTTAAAAAGTTACAAAAGTGATGCCGTGCCTACTAACTCCACTCTTTTCCCCAAAAGTTCTCAGACCACAGCTCGCACTCCTGTGCAGTGATGACTGGGAGGAGGCTGGAGGCGGGGGTGCCCCCTCAAGCCAGAAAACAAGTCAGGGCTGGGGAAGAGCCACCACGCTTCACTAACCCACTGTCCCAGATGTGTGACTATACAATGTACAGCCTGGAAGTGCCTGCCTGCCTTCCAGGTCGCTTGAGAGGTTGGGGGTGTCAGTGGGATAATCACAGTTTTGAATTGCAGGAATTGTCTATTCCTAACGTTGGCATTTGGGAACTGTGAGGGGTTTCACGTGTGAGGGGTTTCGGGTAGAGATTCTCCTCATCCAAGGAAGCAGCAAGCAGGATGGCATGGCAGGCAGGGCGGTGGCCTGAGGTCGGCCTGCTGGCCTGCGAGCCTGTGTCACAAGCATCACCATTTCTCAACTAGAACATATGTGAGGAGGCTGGGCATGGGGTCCAAAGATGAAATAAAAAGCAAAGCCTGTATTCGGACAGGGAAGTGTGAAATGCAAACTACAGAATTTCTTTGGACTCTGTGTGTGTGTGTGTGTGTGTGTGTGTGTGTGTTTGTGTGTGGTCAGTGTCTGACCTCATAAACCTCCTCAAAGTTTAACGCATCTAACATGCCCTAAACCCCAAACCCTAAAGCTGCCACAGTTGTTAACCATTCGAGTGCCTTTTAAAAAAGGAATTAGCTGGGAAACCACCTGTTTCTATATGACATGTAAAAAGGGTTATTTTTAAAGGTACATTTACATGACACTTTTATTTTTTTTAAAGATTTATTTATTCATAGAGAGAGAGAGAGGCAGAGACAGAGGCAGAGGGAGAAGCAGGCTCCATGCGGGGAGCCCGATGTGGGACTCAATCCCAGGTCTCCAGAATCACACCCTGGGCTGCAGGCGGCGCTAAACTGCTGCACCACCAGGGCTGCCCTACATGACACTTTTAAACGTAGGGCATTTTTGAGTTACCGAAGCCTAACCTAAATAAAACAAAGCATTTGTTTTTCAATGTAGATAAGAGGGGCACCTGGGTGGCTCAGTCAGTTAGGGTCTGACTCTTGATTTTGGCTCAGGTCATTTTATCTCAGGGGCATGAGATCGAGCCCTATGTTGGGCTCACACCTTGGGCAGGATTCTCTCTCTCCATCTCCCTCTGCCCCTAACCCTCCTCTCTAAAAAAAATATGTAGACAAGAATTTGCTTCATTTGAATAATAAATTTATTTTATTGAATAATAAATTTTAAAAGTCAGCTATAGGGATGCCTGGGTGGCTCAGCGGTTCAATGTCTGCCTTCAGCTCAGGGCATGATCCTGGGATGTGGGATCGAGTCCCATATCGGGCTCCTTACAGGGACCCTGCTTCTCTCTCTGCCTGTGTTTCTGCCTCTCTCTGTGTGTCTCTCATGAATAAATGAATAAAATCTTTAAATAAATAGTCAGGGCACTATCACTATCAAAAATCAGTCACTTCCCAAATGGGAAGCGGTATGTCATCATGTTGCAGTAAAAGCTAAACCTCAAACCAAATTGAAGGAGACCCAAGAACGGCAGCTAGAGGAACCTAAACTTGTAACTACTCTCCTAGTCACTAAGAAATGAAATTAGGGCAGGTTCAAGGGTGAGGAGTGTCATTAAAGTATCTAGGTGATTGTATAAAACCCCTCCAAGACCCAGCGATTTCTGGGGTGGAAATTCCCAAAAGCCTCCATCATGACTCACCATAATTTGCTACCTCAAAGTCCCCACTGGTTTTGGCAGACCTCAGTGCTCCAAAGCTCCAGGCCAGCGGTAGTGGCAGCGGTATCTGGAAGCTTCCGTTTGGAGAAAATGGGGGTGAGGGATGGGTGGTGGCAAATTGCCTTATAAGGAAACTGTAAATTCTGGGAGGGCCTGGTGTTTCATCAAACTAGAAAAATGTTGAAGAGAAGATCCAAGAGCCCCAATGCCCCTCCCACCCAGAGTTCAGAGTTGGGGGAAAGAGAAGCGAGGGATATGTGTCCTTAAGAGAACATTCTTCTCTTTCAATCCACCTAGAGGCTCCGCGGCAATGTCTTAACCAAGCTCTGGAAACCAGAAGGCATCCAGCCGACAAAGGTCAGACCTGGACAGGAATGTACCATGGAGCCTGTCGGGTGCGCCCCATTGTGGCTACTCCCCCAGAATTTCCGATTCCCCACTCTACTGGCCTGATGGGCCTTCTGTAGCAGAGAGCGCAGTAAATTAAGGACTCTTGCCCACCCCACCCCCTCACTCTGCCTCTCTGGAGATGGGGGCGTTACCTGGGGCTCCCATCTTCCACCAGGCCATTCTGAGCTGGAGCAGAAACGATGGGCGTTCCATAGGATCCTCCGAGACGTGCACATTTGGGCTCAGTGCTGGGCTGTCTGGGATGCGTTTCCTGGCACATAATTACCACCATCAAGATTATTATTAGCATTAGGCATTTACATGACACTTAATATTTTCAAAGCATTGTACTGCCGTTTAATTAGTTTTTCCTTGCAACATTCCTGTCGAGTCCACACTTGATAGCTGGGAGACTGACAGGAGGAAGAGAGAAATGCTAAAGGTTGGTGGGGAAGAGGGGATGCTGAATAGTTACTTGGCTTTTATTCTCTCCGGTGACCCAGGTAAGATCACTGCCCCCCAACTCCCTGCAAATTCTGCATCCCCAAGCCCCAGGGCCTGTCTATCAAGGCACCCATTAACCTCCAGCAGTGTGGTGGGGGTGGAGTCTCTTCCTTGGTATATTGTGATTGAAGGTCCAGACACCTTAAAAAAAAAAAAAAAAAAAAAAAAAGGCCTGTGTCAGTCAAGTTCAAGTTCACTTTTATTCAAAACTGCTGACACCCTTAGTCTCATTCCAAACCTCTCCATTAAAGTAACTTTAAAAATCCCAGGGTGGTGATTCCCAAACCTAAGGCCGCTCTGATAGGATGGCTTTAGTGTTTGACAAATCCTAATTCTAATTCGGTCTGTTAAAATTAGGAGTGTTGGGTGCAGGCCTCTCTGCCTCTCGATGGCTCTGGAGGCTTCTCTCTGGGGTCTTAGAGCCCCAGAAGGGCCATGAGAAGCCATAGGTTCTACTTCGGAGACAATAATACCTTTTTTGGTACAAGGCCTCTCATTTCCCTCCCTGCTAAAGCTTCGGGAAAGAGAAAGGGGAGGGATGCAGCCCAGGCTCAGGCTCAACGCAGGAGGGACGCCTGAAATCTTGGGCGGTTAGCTGTGGGTTCCCACCACCCTGGGGGAGCAACCCCAGCCCCACCTCGCACACACCTGTGCTTTGCTAAAGCGAGCCAGGCACCTCCATTCTCTCCGCCTCCCTGAAAGTCCTTCTCCGTGGCCCGGGGTGGAACCACCCGAAGCCCCTTTTGCATAGGACCGAGGCACGTTCGGCGGTAGGGACGGGGTTACGTTTCCCTTTGGCCTGCGGGCGACCTGGGGTTAAGATCGGGCGGTAGAGCTGTGTCTCCTGGCAGTGCTGGTCCAGAGTCCCCTCCTTCCCTCCCACAGGCTTCGCTTCCTTTCCTCTCTGTCCCCACTCCGGGTGCTTGTCCGGGCTGCTCCCCGCGACTTGGTGGGCGACCCCTCGATGGACTGCCAGGACCGGGAGAGAAGCGACCTTGAGGGGTGATCGCCCCGGCGTGATTGGGAAGCGCTGGGTCCTGGAGGTTTTGCCACCTGCCTCAACCGCCCCCGGGACCCACCCACCGTCCTTATCCGCACTGGGACAGTTGAAGCGCGAGTCTGGGGAAGCTCGGAGGCAGGCTTGTCTTTGCGGGACCTGAGTTCCTGGTACATCCCAGTCGGGTCCTCGCCGGCTGCTGGGGGGTGGGGGGAGGGGAGGGGAGGGGGCAAGTCTGAAAAGTCTGGGCTTTGGCGACCCCCTAGTAGACGCTGAGCCCAGCCACTGAGCCTGGAGGCGGGGTGGCGACGATGCCGCACCCCAGGAGCGGGGGCGCCCCAGGAGCGGGGGCCTGCGGGCCTGTCCAGACCAGCATCTCTGCCGCGTCCGCCAGGGCAGGCACCGAGGCCGAGCCGCTGCTGGCGCTTCCCGGGATCCCTGCGCTCGGGACCGCGCGCCTGGAGACAAGGCGGACGGTGCGGGCCGGGGGAGGCTGCGGCCTCCGCAGGGCTCTCGGGCGGGGCCCTCGGTGGACGCAAGCCGGGGTCTCCCCGCAGCGGGCCGAGGCTTTGGGATTCCCGTTCTCGGTCCCGGGCGGGGGCTGGCGTGCAGGGCGGGCTGGGGGCTCCGGGACCGACCCCCGCAGCCAAAGGCGCACGGCTGGCGGGACGCGGCCGACTGGAGGCCTTGGGGGCGCCGAGGCCTCGCGTCTGTCCGTGCGAGGGAAACTAATCTCCGTCCTCCGTGGGGCCTGCGGGGCGACCTCAAGAGCTCCCGGAGCCCACCGGTCCCCATCTGGCTCCTCGGGAGCTGGGGACAGTGGGTTCTCCATTTTCAACGGACTAAGGACAGGCCCTTGGGCTAGTTTGGGGCTATATCACCCTCTCCAGCTTACAAGGGAGGAAACCGAGGATGGGTTGCAGTGAAGATGGAAGGAGCTAACCCGGCCCGAGAGAGGGAGAGCCTGCTCCGAGCAAAAACCCGATAAATACTGGTTATCGACTCCGCCATCCTTCCCTCACTTTTTGGAGGAAGGGCTGATCCGCTGGTTTGCTGGCTCTCCGCCCCCTTCCCTCCCCATCCCTAACCTTTCTCCCTCTCCCTCCCTCTCCCCTGTCTCTTCCTCTCTTCCCCACCGATCTCCCCTTCGTAGACCCTCAAAGTCAGAGTGAAATGTAAGAAACGTTTAAAATAAATCCCTTCGTTTTCCGATGTCAGCCCTACCACCGAAGTTGGAAGTTGGTCAGAGCAGCGCAAGCTGGAGCGGCGTTCGCTGGCTCTGGAAGGTTCCTGCCTCTTGGTCAGCTCCTGGCAACGCACTCGCCCGGTGTCTTGACCTTGATTCCTGAAGTCCAGGTTCCGTGGTCGGCCTGGGAGAGTCCCGACAAGCAGACCCAACAGGATAGAAACAGAATCCCTGCTTTCCCGATCTGGCCGGCAAGGAGGGTGTCCACACACCCACCCCGCTCAGCCCACAGTGTCTGCCCCAGGCTGGCCAGAGGTCCTAGGATACCCACTGTGCTAGGCCCAGGCCTGGAACTCCCAATTTCCCAGGCCGACCTGGCTTAGTGGGGAGGCAGTTGACCCCAGGACTGCTATACAGAGGCCAAAAGGCAGGCGCCAAGTTCGGAATTCCACGTGTCAGGGCTGAGGGGCTGGAAAAGGAAGCGCTGTCACAGGCTGTATGAGTGAGTCCTAAGGCACCAAGAACCAGAATCGGCAAACCTGAGGCCACCAGTGGTACTGTGCTTCCGGAGAGACGGTGAAAAACCCTGAGCCACACAGACCACCGGGACGGGAGTCAGGGCCAGGACACCAACTAAGACTTCAGGCCTCAGTTTGTATTCACACTGCCATTCACAGGACAGATGATCAGACCTCCCCATCTTGATTTTTCTATCTCTAAATAGGACCACTAACCCCAAGCCTGTATCACACTCGGGTGGGGGGTTGTGGGGGGTTGTTGAGAGGCTGAAATTCACCACCACCACCACCACCCCCCCCAGGAGCCAGCCATCGCATAACTATTCCTGGACTCACAGACCGAAAGAACAGAAATGTCCCCTTCATTGGGAAAGTAAAGGGTCCAGGGTTTAAAGTGGCAAATGCTCTGATTGTCCCCAGGGGAGTTTCTTAGTCCCAGGGGAAGGGATGTGCGGCCTCTGCTCTGCTGCGGATAAGGGGATAGGGCCTTGCACAGCCACTCGGTGGGGAAAGCTGAAGACCCAGGTCGGGGGCCCCATCTGCTGTTCTGTCAGGCATGGACCGATTGCGGCTGCCCAACCAGCCTAACTCGGCCAGGTGGCCCCACGTTTGGGCGCCAGGCGTGGCAGAACAGCCCCATCCCACAGAATCGGGCTTTCCTGGAGGGCGCAAACCTGGAACTCCAAGCGCAAGTTATACCCGATCTCCCGGTAACCTGAGCAACATTTTGCTCCCTCCGCCTGGGTTTCCATGCTTTATTAATTTCGTGGAGAGTTCAAGGGGAAGTGGTTTGAGGTTTAAAGCTATCCTACACTGGTCTTAACGCTTGAGTTTTCTGTTCTCTGTGACGGGGCCTCTGGTTGGGGGCCAGTCCACTCCTGGCAGTGGGGATGGACCTGCAGTGTTCCTAGCCTCACCATTCTTTCCAGGTGTGGCACTTCTTCAGTCCTGTTTTGACACTAACCCACATCCAGGGCCTGCGTCTTCTCATCTAAGCCTTCCACAGTGGCATCCATTATGTTCTCACTGGCCCCGTGACATGAGTCCTCCCCAACGTGTTCACACTGCAAAGTGAACAAAGTTCACTTGTTTTCTTTTTTCTTTTTAAAAAGATTTTAGTAAATGGGCACTTACCAAGGTAATTCGGGCCAAGAAACAATCTGACTCTCATCAAATGAAATCCTTGGACAACTGAGAAAACAATAGTATAATCAAAGCAGCTATACATTAAATATGTATAAGAGATTAGGCTATAAATGGCATATAAAGGTCCGGGACCTATGAAGAGTTAGAAATGGAAATAAAATAAGACACAAGTGCCTCTTGACGGGATGAGCACTGGGTGTTATGCTATATGTTGGCAAATCGAACTCCATAAAAATAAAAAAAGATATGGTATATATAAAGAAGATATAAAAAAAGACACAAGTGCCTACATTTATGGCTCAGATTCAATGCTAGATTCAAGGTCAGAGTGGAGAGGGGATCCGTTTAATCTAATACCCTCAGTTTAGGATAAAGAAACTGGCTCAGCGGGAACCAGGGCCTGCTCGAGGTCACTTTGCAGAGAGAGGGGGCTAAGGAACCCAGTCCCTGACTCCCAACGCAGCGCATCCCGCTGTCTGTCTCAGGCATTTTCTACTTTTCTGAATCACAGAGCAAAGGGCCCCACGTGGGTTTTTTTCTCTCGGGCTTTGGCTCTCACGAGGCGAGGGGATCCCAAGAAGGATCCTTTCCCGGAATCCCGTCGTCTACACTCGGTCAGGCGCTGGCTGACAGGGAAAAAGGCCAAAATTCTCCCCCTCGGATCCGGACTTGGATCATAAACCTCGGTCTTGAGCACCACACAGCTGCAGTTCTCCAAAGGCACCGACAGGTGGCGCGTTCCCCACAGCAAAACGGGCCGGGAATTCGACAGCGCCGCCTCCCCTCGGCCCCTCGCCCCAGCCGCTGGCCTAGGGTCCCTCTCCAGAGAAAGGGGACAATAAGGGGTGTAGCGGGGGAGCTCAGGCTAGGTGCCTAATGCTTTGAAAAGACAATCCCTAGAAACTCTGGTTCCAGCCTTGGGCTCAGAGAGGCCTCACGCTCCGTGGAAGGGGTCAATGAGCACGGGGTGCAGAGGGCAGGGCTCTGCCCGCGGGGTCGAGAACACACCGAGACCCTTCGGGGTCGCCCCTAGGGGGCGTCAACTCCCCTCAACCGACCCATCCCTGAGCTCGCTCGTTCACGCGCACTCGGCTGCCGCCTTTCTCAGCCACCCGCCCCAACTCCCATCTTTCACGTATTTTTTCTTTTTTATTTGAAGGGTGGGGGGAGAATAAGGGAAGAATAAGGGGAAGACGGCACTTTTTCAATTGCGACAATAATTATCCGAAAGCAGGTTTCTTAATCTGCTCACCCGTTATTGACTTCTCTTCTAATATTTGGCTTTGTTGCTTTGATCACGTACTTGACTCCTTTGCATAACAATTTTGGGGCGGGCGTCCTTGGGGCGGGAGGGGAGGGACGTGCAGGCAATAGCCCCACTCTCCGCAGGAAGTGAGGCCAGCCGACCCCCCATCCCTAACTGTACCGTTCAAGCCTGGAAAGTTCTGAAGGTGAGTGGGGTTGGAGAGGAAGCTGCTTACCCCTCGGGGAGGAGGTTGGGGAGGAACTCTAAGAGCCCGCAGTGAGACCCTGCCACAGGAGGGATTGTGTCTCCCCCTCGTGTCCCACTGCATTCCCAACCCCAAGAGACCCTGCCTCAGGCCCTCTTCCCCCCAGGCACACACACACATACTGGGGAGACAGCAAACCTCACTTCGAGGGGAATGGAATGGGTTGACAGCCAGGGAATGGAGACTATTACTATCTCTCATCTCCTCCCGGCACTCTCATCTGGGACTTAGGCCACTGGACAAAACTCAGGCTTCTATGGCTCCAAGCTGGGTTTGGTGAGCTCTGGGACCAGTGACGGCCTCTGTGGGACCCTGACCTTCTCCCTGTCTCCGTTGTGTGATCTGCAGAGTGGGTTTTGTGTCTACGCACTCTTTGAGTCCCTTTGATCTTGCCTTTGCCACAAGTTGCCCACCTCCCCTCCCCCCAACCAGGGTTAGGACTTCAGGGCTGCATAGGTGTTTCTTCCAGAGGAAGAGGAAAACAGTGGCTGTTTTAATCTATGTTTAAACAACTGCCTCCTCCGCCTTTGCATAGTTCCTATCAGGGGTGAGAGGTGAACAGTTGGTTTGGGGTCAGAGTCCCCGAGGGTGCTTGCGACTTAACACTCCATACTTTCCAAAGCCTCCATAAAGGGAGTTGCTCTCATTCCCAGCTCACACAAAAACACACACGAGGAGACTCTATACACATGGACACGCACAGGCATGTACAACGGTGCAGAGCCCATCCATACACAACACTTGCACACGTGAACATAGCGCAAGCACAGGAGGATTAGCGGGACACCGAAAATCCACACAGTCCTTCCGAGCACACCCAGACACACTTGCCCACTCACTCACCTGGAGCCTCACACACAGAGTCACGAACAAGTACGCACGCGCGGCGCACACTCGCCCCTCTCCCCTGTTTCTGCAGGAGCTAGCAGATGGGGAAGGTGGCCCGGGAAGGCCTCGGCGTTGCAGTGACCCCTCCCCTCCCTCCTCACCCGCACGCGATCCAGGCTAGGATAGAAGGAGGTGGGGTGGGCGTGGGGGAGACACAAGGGTCTCGCCCCTTTGCCTCTCCACTACAGGCTCTGGAGACTGCCCTTCCCCGTCCGCTCCCCTTCCGGACTAAACTTTTTCTCTCCCTTACCTCCCCGCCAGCCTCCCGCAGCGCCGACCTCGGCTGGAGCCCGGAGCAAGTCCCGCATCCTCTCCGGGGTGAGGGTCCGCAGGCTGCGTCCCCAAGGACGAAAGGGGGGCGCGGCCTGGCTGGCGCTCCGGGGCCCGCCGGGACGGAGGCGGGAAGGCGCGGGCCAGGAGCCAGAGCAGCGGCGAGAGCTGGGTGCGCGGACTTCTGCTTCCTTTCCCCGGGTCAGTGGTAGAAGATCCCAGGGACAACCTCTCACCCCTATGGGAGTCGGGGGAAGGAGAAGGACCGTTTCCTCTGGGGCAAGCAGTAAGAACGCTGTTTGGAGCTGCAGGGGCATTCCTATGCAAAGGACTTGGATGCTGCGGTTTTTCTTCTTTTCTCGAGTTTTGTTTTGTTTTTTTTGTTTTTTTGTTTTTTTTTGTTTTTTGTTTTTTGTTTTTTGTCCGCAACTTTGAAATTGGGTCCGGACCTCCCGGGGAGCACGGACTGAGCCGAGGGGGCAGCAGAACCCAGAAGCCGCGCTGGCCCCTCCTCACTCGCTCCCACACTGGTACCCACCGGCGTGCACACGCTCGAGGCCAGTCGGTGTGGACTCCGACCCGCGCCGAGCAGGATCGAGGTGGGAGCCGCCACTTGGACAGGTGGGGACTGAGGTGGGCCAGTGGCCCCCTCGGCCTGAGGGTGCCTGGGCTCAGGGAACCTCCTAGGGAGGGGGAGGGGTGAGAGAGGAGGAACAGCAAAATAAAAGAGAAGAAAATTCAAGCGTAGACGCTGAATTTACTCTGGGTTTTCTTATTTTTGTGGGGAAGGATAAAACATTAGCGTTTCAGTTTTGGCGTTTGGGTGGAATTCCGTGTAAGGAGAAAAGCAGGATGTCTGATTAAAATGAAGAAAAATATGGAGAGAGAGTGTGTGTGGTTGCTTTGCTTTTGGGAGCCATGAGTTCTAAAATCCTCGGCTCCAGGGGCCTGGCTTGCTTGGTGGTACAGCTCCAGAGTGGTTTGGGGATACAGAGAAGGGGAAGGCATTCCTTGTAATCGGAAACCAGGGGTCCTGCATCTCACCTTCCAGCATCCCTGCGCAGCCCTAACCCAGCTAGTCAACCCGCCAGCAGCGACCAGTCGGGTGTTTGCGAGCTAGTGTCCCGGGCGCCCGGCGCCGGCCCCGCAGGCAGTCCGCAGGGCTCAATAAGGAAACCAGGGCCCCGGGAGCCCTTTCCAAATCCTGACCACCACGTGCAGTTTACAGAAATCACTGAAATGTTTCCCCCATTTCCACACAGTCAAGTGAAGAAAGGGCTTAATTTTCTCAGCTTGATCAGGCTTGAGAGGAAAAAAAATCTTCAGACAAAAACCCAAACCATTTCTAGAACAAAAAGGTGCGTGCTGTGAACTGCTCCCTCGGATAAGAGGGGAAAAACCTTGTGAAAGGCAGAATGGTGGGGACAAGAATCCAAATATTGAAATCCCCAAAGAGGACAACCTCCAACAGCAGACACCTTCCTTCCTTCCTTTCCTCCTTCCTTCCTTCCTTCCTCTTTCTCTTTCTCTTTTTCTCTCTTTCTCTCTTTCTTTCTTCCTTTCTCTCTTTCTTTCTTTCTTTGAAATTTCTAGGAACCTGGACATTTACCAGTGTATTTCACGCACGCAGAAAGAAAAAAAAAAAGAAATTCTCCCTGGATCCCCCCACCCACCCACCCAGTGTTCTGGGCCATCTACAAACAAAGCTGCCACCCCAATTTCTAGAGTCAACAGAGCATTTTATTTTCCATGGTTTGCCTCCCACGCACCCCCACCCATCTCAGCGTTTACCCTTCCCCCGCCTCCCCCAGTCCCACTCCAAGCTTCGGGCAGAATTGCTTAGGATCCCTAACCAATACCCAACGAATCCCCTTGCACCCACCCACCCCCCACATTATTATCGCTTCCAAATGAAGACCAAAACCAAGAGCGCTAATTGAATTAGTCTATTGAAAGGACTGTCAGGTACAATGACGTGGCTCGAGGCCCCACATTTCCCAAGGTCTATAGGCTTTGGGGACCTGCGATGTATAGTCTGACCTTCTGGCTCATAATAATACCGCGGCACTTGTAGCAGAAATCTCCTTGCATTCACTCCCAACAAAACCGCTGGTCACCCAGTCCCCGTAGGAAGGCTGCACGCTATTGTGTTGCGACAACTCATTCATGTCCCGCGCCACGAGGCCCCACCGCCATCTGATCTACACTCGAAATGCGATTACCACCGTGTGCATGCAACACGCTCGCACTCTCGGCCCATCGCGCACACGCCTGGCCAGGCTGCAAGAGCTTTTCCTTCACAATTCTCCTCACACCCATCCCCAAAAGAGAGGTGGAAGCAGGCAGAACCATGACATTTGTCTCTGCCTAAACGAAATCCAAAAGTCTGTGGAAATGCAGGTTGGCGGGAGATCTCTTTTCCGAACTGCAGGCACCCAGACCCTCAGCAAACATTTCTCCGAGCCCAACTGGCTGGTGGGGCAGACTTGGGTGGACACGCTAAAGTGTACAGACACGAGCCTCCTGCCATGCACACAAATACAGACACACAAAAGGGTTTTTTTTTTTAAATAGACTCTCTTTGTGATTCTTACATACACAAGCAAATAGACACAGATATAGGCTTCGGCCCCCACAGCCATGGGCAACTCTGCAAATTGTTAAGTGGTTTTTTGCAAGAATGGGGAAGAGGAGAAACAGGTATAATTTCTCAGCCTTCACCTTGAAAAGCACTCATCAGTCTTCCTGCTATATGACCCTCAGACTTCTCTAGCACCCCCCCAAACACATAAACATACTTCCTATCTGTTTGGCCAGGTGCCTTTTTGCTTAGTGGAAGCCCCTGTTAGCCGCAGAGAATGCAGAACATAGAGGAAGTAATCTGGGACTGGGAGAGAGGCAGTAGGATTGGGGTCTCTCTCTATCCGGCTTCCCCCATCCCCACACCACCACCAGTGAAAGCCTCTTTGGGCCCCCTCCTTCCCCCTCTCCCTCCCTCCATCCCTCAAGTGGGGGAAATAAACCATAGGGGTTCTGCCCTTCCACATTTAAAACAAAACATCTTTTTCCCTATTCTCTGCTTTAATGTGAGCTGGTTATGGAAGTGGAACTTGGGGACCATCTATTGCAAAGATGTAGCTAGGTCATTGGCCTTCTGTGGAGCCTCTTACCCTGGGAAACTGCACCACTCAGAACGTCAAGGCAACGGAAATGGGCACTGCCTCCAAACTTCCATACCTTTGGCTCAGAAGCAGAGGGCTTTTGAAGAAAAGGACTCCATTCTCTTCCTTGTAGATTTCCCTACCTGCTTCCCGACAGTCAATCTCCTGGCCATCCCCACCTGGATATCTATCAGGTTGGAAGAAAAATCCTTGAATTCTCAAAGGCAGAAAGGAGTACCCCCAAATGCACAGCCACACAAGTGTATTCAGACGTGTGCACACACACCGCTCCAGTCACACCCAATCCCTTCACCCAACATACTCACAACTCGCCCAGTCCCGAGCCCACTCCGAGTCCTCTGGACCCCCCTCACACCCCCATCTCGGGCCAACATTTGCTCCCTCTCAGCACTCACACACCTCACTTCCCGGCTGGCTTGCTGGGACACCACCCCGCTAGCCTAGTGTGTTCATTTTCAGGAAGGAGAGGAGGGCGTGGGGCCGGGTGGGGGTCGTGGAGAGCTGAGGGTTCTGGATGCGGCGCATCCGGGGCGCAGGCCGGCCTCGGGGAGGTGGGTGGGTGGGTGGGGGGGGACCAGGCAGCGCGCGGAGCGCCGCCTAATCCAGCCGGAGCTCGTGGGCCGCGGGTGCATTTATCATCCCATTACTGTAACAAATCCGGGCTCTACTACATGAAAGGTAAAATGAATTACCGACGTTAAGCCGTCAATAAAGTCATTTCTGTAAATGGTGTCTCCAAAGGGCCGCCGCATTATTCAGCTGGCTTTATCAGCTGGCTGGAAATTACGTGGAGGAGCCGGGCCGCGCGGCGCGCGGGGCCGCTCACTTTGATTAAGCGTTTTGCCAGCGCGATGTGACAGAGCTTTTGACCAGGGTTTTATTCACAGGCCTGTGATGAACGCCAAGCTGATCAGGCGGAATGAAGAGTAATTAAAACCTATAAATTATCTTCCGCAGCCCTTCTCGAGGCGTCTCCTGCAGGCGAGATAAGGCGTCGAGACCCTATTTACGGCGCTGAAAGGGACCGCGGCGCACAAAAGCTACGCGGCTAAATAGGATATTGATAGTGTCCTAATTAGAATTTAATTAAGTACCCACGCTCGCTTGCGGGATAAAGATTTCAATTTTGCGAACTTAAATATAAATAAAACCCCACCCCCCATTTCGGGGAGAAAAGGTGGGGGCACCGGGAGATTTTCGGGGAGCCTTTGGGTGTAGAACTGAAGAGGACCCGGCCGACTCCCAGGTGGGGCTGGGGGTCGGGCTTGGGAGGGCCGAGGAGATCACCCCGGCCGGCTCAGCGCAGCACTCCCCAAAGTGGTTCGGGCAGCCCCCAGGCGGCCGGGAAGGTCTAACGGGGAGCTCTGAGAACCCCAGTAGAGGAGGACCCCCGGCCGACCCGAGGATGCAGCCAGCAGCACCAACTCCCACTCTCCACCAACCTCTAAACTTCGGGTCCTGGGGCGGTTCGGCCTTTCGCGGTTTTCGTTTTATTTCCCTTCCAACCCTCTGTGACTTTTCTGGTCACGGGGGAATTGTTTTGTATGGTCCTCTAAGACAATATCCCCCCCCCAGAGACCCCTTTTCCGCTCCCAGACGAGGATGGGGCCAGAGAGAACAGGTCCCCCGGAGCCCCACGCTAACATCCCTGAGAAGGCCTAAGTTGCCCAAGCCACTCTGGCCACTCTCCGGGACCGCAGGCTGCGGGATACAGTGTGCACCTGGCCCTCTGAAATAGCTCGGCAGACAAACCCTGCTGGTGTCCAGCGCCTCACCTCCCCCCACTCTCCATCCTTGGCGTGGGAAAACTTTTAGGGTGCCTCGACCGACCAGGAAACAGCGAAAAAGAGCCCAGCGGACTGGAGACGAGTCTCCGTGAGTGTGGAATTGGCATGAGCCTCCGCGATCCCCCAAAGCTTGGGAAGAACACGCAGGGCTAGAGCCAGAGGCCTCCAGGGAGTTGGGAGCAAGTCCAGAGACGTCTGGGCAACCGGGTTAAACTCGTTGTACACATCGTCAGCTGGCTAGGGCAAACACTCGGGGTGCAGTGCTTTCATTGGTTTGATTTCACTTTGCAGGGAAATCTAACTGGAGGTGGCCCTGAACCCAAAAGCCGTGCCTCGCGTGCATCTGCCCTCGAACTTGCTTGGCCCAGGGGCCCGCCCTGGACAACTCTACGAGGCCCGGATGGCTTCGACTCAGGCGGCCAGGGAAAGAGCAGGCGCCTGGTGCGACCGGCTCTCCGGCTCTCTCGCGCCCTCTGGGCTTAATGGCGCCAGGACAGCTCCCGGGGGGTTGTCGAAGGTCCGGACAGGGTAGGATAGGGCAGGACAGGAGTAGGGATACTCCGGAAAGGACACGCAATGCAGCTGGCCGGCGTGCACTGCAAAACCGACAAACAGACGGTGCTAGCTAGGAGCAAGTCGCCTCCGGGTTTGCTATTTATGAAAAAATAAACTGCTTATCTGCAAGTAACCAACTCTAGGTCTATTTCACATCTCTGACCCTCTTCGTCTCACCCCTTCCCTACACAGACACACAGACACATACACACACACGCACAGACAACATTTTACCCGTCATAACAAGAAAAAGAGAGAGAGAAAATAAAAGGCTGAGTTTCTTAGGCATAGGGATGTAAAAGAGCCGAGGCTCCTGCCTCCTGACCCTGTGCCCGGCGCGCACGCACCCATAATCCTGCATTTCTCCAACAAGTTGTTTATGGAGTTGCTTCTCTATTTGCCTACACCCCCCCCCCCCCAAATCCACCCCTCCCTGGTCTCCTTTGCCCCTTCCTCGGTCCTGGCTTGAAAGAGGGGGAGGGGCTCGGGCTCGGGTGGGGGAGGGCGGGCCGGACGCGCAGGGCTCAGGCCGCGGCGCCCCCTCTCCGCCAGCGGCCGCCGCCCCCGGATTATTTATCCGCAAAGTCCCGCGCGCGCCCATTGGGCCGAGGCCCGGGTGTCAGCGCGAGTCCTGGCTCGCCATTGGCCCCGCACACGTGCGGCCTGACTCACGTGCTTCCGGTTTGAAGGCAAAAAGTGTGCCTGGGTGATTTTTTTTTTAAGCGAGAGAGTTTGTGCAAAGATCCGAGCTGTCAGAGATTTGAAAAAAAAAAAAAAAAAAAAAAAAAAAAAAAGCAGCCCCGGCGCTGGCGGAGACGCGCTCTCCCTGCAAAAAAAGCAAAGGCGATTAAAGGCGCTGCCAGCCTCGCGCTCTGGGCACAGCTGAGCGTGACACTCGGGGAAGTAAAACCCCTCACTACTGCCTAGGAAGATGGCTAGACTTTAAAGACTATTTTTTCCCTTTAAGAAAAAAATTTCTTGGAGCTTTTTTTTTTCTTTTTTTCTTGCTTTCTTTTTTTCTTTTCTTTTTCTTTTTTTTTTTTCCTTCTTGGCCGTGGCTTACTCCCCATTTAAAACAAATCATTGAATCTGGTGGCAGAAAGGAAAAAAAAAAAAAAAGAAATAGCCAAGTGTCTCCATATCTGGATGTCTACAAATTAGAGAGAGGGAGAGACAGCGAGATCTATCTGCTCGATAAGAGCGAGCGATCCAGGCCAGGCGCCTGGGCTTTTTTTTCCTGCACCCGCCCCGTGCCTTCGCTGGGGCTCCGCCGGCCTCCTTCCTCCGCGCACCCCCACGGGCCGCTGGCAAAGTGGGGTGGGGAGCGAGGCGGGGGGGGCGGGGGCCGGCGCGGCTGCCGGGGCGGCGGGGCGGCCGAGCATGGAAGAACAGCAGCCGGAACCTAAAAGTCAGCGCGACTCGGGCCTCGGCGCGGCGGCGGTGGCGGCGGCCCCGGGCAGCCTGAGCCTGAGCCTGAGCCCCGGCGCCGGCGGCAGCAGCGGCAGCGGCAGCGGCAGCGGCAGCGGCAGCGATGGAGACAGCGTGCCGGTGTCCCCGCAGCCCGCGCCCCCCTCGCCGCCCGCGGCGCCCTGCCTGCCGCCCCTGGCCCACCACCCGCACCTCCCCCCGCACCCCCCGCCCCCGCCGCCGCCGCCGCAGCATCTCGCGGCGCCTGCTCACCAGCCGCAGCCCGCGGCCCAGCTGCACCGCACCACCAACTTTTTCATCGACAACATCCTGAGGCCGGACTTCGGCTGCAAAAAGGAGCCGCCGCCGCCGCAGCTCTTGGTGGCGGCGGCGGCCGGAGGAGGCGCCGGAGGAGGCCGGGTCGAGCGTGACCGGGGCCAGACCGGCGCAGGTAGAGACCCTGTCCACCCGCTGGGCACGCGGGCGCCGGGCGCCGCCTCGCTCCTGTGCGCCCCGGACGTGAACTGTGGCCCACCCGACGGCTCTCCGCCAGCCGCGGGCGGCGGCGCGGGTGCGTCCAAAGGCGGGAGCCCGGCTGCGGCGGCGGCGGCGGCGGCCGTGGCGGCGGCGGCGGCGGCGGCGGCGGCAGCCAAGCCTTCGGACAGCGGCAGCGGCAGCGGAGGCGGCGTGGGGAGCCCCGGCGCGCAGGGTGCCAAGTACCCGGAGCACGGCAACCCGGCCATCCTGCTTATGGGCTCCGCCAACGGCGGGCCCGTGGTCAAAACTGACTCGCAGCAGCCCCTCGTGTGGCCCGCCTGGGTGTACTGCACGCGCTACTCGGATCGCCCGTCCTCCGGTGAGTACCCAGCCCGCGGCCGCGCCATGTCTTTCCGCCCCGCGGACGCCCCAGGGCGCCCCGCCGCCGCCGGGCCGGGGAGAACAGACCCGGCCTCGGGTGCTCTCTTCTCTCGCGGCCGCCGCCGCCTCCTCCTCCTCCTCCTCCTCGCCCCCGTCCCGGCCGCAGTCGGGTGTGCCCCCAGTTCTGCGCTCCTGGCCTCTGTGGCCGCCACTCGAGAGGCTGCAGCTCCTGGCACGGGAAGCTCGAGTCCGGCTCGATCCTTCGGCTTGGAACTCCGAGCCCCTCGGGCCTTCTTTGTGTTTTTACCTTTATTATCCTTAAGAAAAACACAAACAAACCCACAACCAGTCATTGATTTTTCTTCCAGGGAGAGGGGTGTTGAGAGCCGGCGGGAAGGTGGGCCTAGTGATCGGGCTCTGAAATCCCGCCAGCCAGGTCCAGCGGAGGCCGAAATGGAGCAAGGCTCTCATCAGAGAAATAATCCTCCCCTTGTGTTCATACAAACACAAATACCATGTCGATATTTTCTGAGGAAAGTTCATTTACAGAGAGCTAGATTGGAGAACACACAGAAAGAGAGAGAAAAGCCTTTGATCGCTGTCCCTCCTCCCCAGGCCGGGTAAGCCAGAGAGTCTGACCCGGGTGGGTAGAACCCAGGGAAAGATGGTCCCCCCGCTCCTGGTTCTCTGCTGCTCGCAGACAGTGGGAGAGGAGAGGAGACGGGTCAGGCTCCCGCCGGGTCGCTGGGGCTCGGGGCATGATTGGCAGCCTCCTCGGCAGCTTCTTCCTGCCACTCGCACATCCTCCGGGCCCTGCCCCTTACTTCTTTCACTCTTTTCTTCCTCGGCTCTGCCAGTTAGCAGATTTCTCCAGCTATAGGTTGTTTTTCTCGACTGCCTTAGGCCCCTTTTGCGCCTGTCCCTCGCACTTGGAGACCCCGAGGCCGAGGCGTGCGCTGGGGCAGCCCTAGGCCCCCGGAGAGGAGGCTGGGGCCTGCCCACCTTCCGGGGCGGCAGCACGGGGGAGGCCGGTGGGCTCATCGAGGAGGACGGCAGGGGTCTGGCCTACAGCTGGCGTTGCGGGCACCGGGTCCGGTAGGAGGCCGGGCACAGCGTAGCCCCGCGCCGCTCTGCTCCGGCTGGTGTCTAGCCTCCCCACGGCTGCCGGCCGGGCGCGGATCGATGCGCGCTATCAGCCCCCGCCATCTCGAGCCCCGTTATTGACACGTCGGGCTCCCTGAACCTCCGAAAAGCTGCTTTGATTGACTCGCCTGATGGATAGAGTGATTGAGCTGTCAGGCTGTGAGGCTCAGGCCGGCCGGGAGGCTACGATTTTATTACAAGTGTCCGCGCCTCTGCACACACATACACAACACTCTCACAAACGTCGGGGACGCACAACGCACAGCGGGGCCTTTCTGGAGATGTACACATCCTTGCCCGCTCAGCTAATTGCTAATCTAAACCGAGGCCGCCCTTCCTCCCCACCCCACCTCTCAGTCCTCTCTGCACCCAGCTTAGGAGCCGGCCTTGCCTTTGTTCTTGGCTGCTTTCTCTCTTCGGTGCCTGGGGAGGCAGGGTACTGGCTCCTCCTGCATGGGCAGTTCACGGAGATGAACCTCAACCCAGACCTGAGTCGCTGCAGTCAGCCAGGCCTGGACTCTTTTGTCACAGGACAGCTAGTAACCCCAGGCTCTGGTCGGCCCCTGGAGCCAGCAGCCCAGCTTGCCCTTCTGTTGCTAGGTTTGGAGATGCTGGTGAAGACCCTTCTTTCCAGACAGTTTCAGATATTAAAAGGCACGACAGGGACTTAACTTGGCTCAGGAAGCTCCCATAACCAGGGCAGGGCCCGCCAAGTAAATGCCTAAATGCTGGAGGACTTGGGTCTGAGGCTGATGGACAGAGGTTCTGGCTTTCAAAGCTGCCTCCTCTTTCCCCCTCCTCTCTCCAGATCTGGACTCCATAGCAGCTTTCTTCTCAGACTAGGTTTTGGGAGAGACTTCACCTTCTTGGGGAGGTTTGCTGGGGCCTCTTCCCATATCCATCTGTGATGCAAAGCACAGATTTCTGTCCCTGTTGTCCCTCTGTCTCTTGACCTCTGCCCATAGTTTGCTCCTGAATGGGGGGTGGGGAGGAGGGATGTAGCCTCCTTGCAAATGTCATAGATGGGCAGGGGAAGCGGATCTGGCCTGTTTTTGTTATACAGGACTTTTCAATCCTGAAAACTGTAGTTTACGTGTTCAAAAGACAGAGAGAAGAGAGACCGTGCCTGCGCAGCCGGGTAGAGGAATGGGGACAGTGGGCTCTTTCTTACTGGCACCATCCAAGGGGCAAAGCAAGCAGAGAACCCTTGGGGCCAGCCAGGGTCATGTGGGTAAGATGTGTAACTGGGTGAAAGCCTTTCCCCCTCCCTTCAGAGAAAGGGGTGCTTAGTGTCTCCCTGGGACCCTAGAAAGGGCTTCCTTTAGGCCAAAGAGAAAGGAGAGGCACAGAGAACATACGGCCGAAGATCTAGGCAAGCCCCTCACCGTCCCCTTGTTTTCTGGGGTCAATAGCTATAAGCAGATGGGGTCTTATTTTAAGTTCTGGGTGGAGGTGCACATCTTGAGAAGGCAGCTGGAGGATTCCTTTGCAGGCTGGCAATATCCTCAGGGCAGTCCTGCCCCGGTGTCTTCACTGGCCCGGTCTTGAGCCTCTTTTTATTCCAGGGCTGTGAAGACAGCAGGCCCCTGACCTCCAACTCTGGGATCCACCGGACGGGGCTCCGAATGAATGTCTCTCCATCTTGGATTGTGGGATTTAAGTCTGGCCCGCGGCTCTCTGAATTGGGGTGTGGGGTGCACAGACAGCCGTGGCCGGTTTTCCTCCGCGGCTTCTGGTCCCCCAGAAGGGGAGTCGGCCGACCCCAGCGGCCAGGCGATTGCTCTCGGGGCTGGGCGGCGGGAGGGAGCTGGGGGCGCAGCGGGGCCTCCGCTGTCGCCCCGGAAGCGCGGGGCGCGATCCCCTGCAATTCTCACGGCTTCCTCTGCCCTCTCCCCCCCTCCCCTCTGCCCTCCGTCCCCACCCCCACCCCCACCCGGCCCTCTCCGCCGCTGCAGGTCCGCGCACCAGGAAGCTGAAGAAGAAGAAGAACGAGAAGGAGGACAAGCGGCCTCGGACGGCGTTCACGGCCGAGCAGCTGCAGAGACTCAAGGCGGAGTTCCAGGCGAACCGCTACATCACGGAGCAGCGGCGGCAGACCCTGGCCCAGGAGCTCAGCCTCAACGAGTCCCAGATCAAGATCTGGTTCCAGAACAAGCGCGCCAAGATCAAGAAAGCCACAGGCATCAAGAACGGCCTGGCGCTGCACCTCATGGCGCAGGGACTGTACAACCACTCCACCACCACGGTCCAGGACAAAGACGAGAGCGAGTAGCCGCCGCCGGCTGGGGCCGCGCGGTCCGGCCGCCGCGCCCGCGCCCCCTCCTGGCACCGCCGCCGCCGCCGCCGCCGCCGCCGCCCGGCCCCGCGCCGGGGGAGAGAATCCGCACGGGAGGGAGGGAGCAGCAGGGAAGAGGGAGCGCGAGCGAGCGAGCATCTCAGAGTGGAGAGTCACGTTTGAACGAAACATTTTTAGGAGGGGAGAAGGACTCGGACAGGTGCTACCGGGAAATAAGATCGATTCCCTATTCACGGTATAAGGGGCGAAACTGCGAACTCCTTAAAGCTCTATCTAGCCAAACCGCTTACGACCTTGTATATATTTAATTTCAGGTAAGGAAAAGAAATATGTGTAGCGATCTCTATTTGCTGGACTTTTTATTAATCTCCTTTATTATTATTGTTATAATTATTATAATTATTATAATTATTTTATCCCCCACCTCCGCCTCGCTGCCCCCGGCCCAGTTTCGTTTTCGTTGCCCGTTTTGAATGTCGTGGCTTCTCCGGTGCCTCCCGCCCCGCATCGCTGGCCCCCGTTTCTCTGGGACTTTTCTTTGTGTGCGTGAGAGTGTGTTCCCTCGCGTGTCTGCCCTTGGCCTCCCCCTCCCCCGCCCCCGCCCCCACCTCCCAAGCCCCTTCCGTCGGTCTGTCTGTCCTGCCCCCCCTTTCGTTTTCCGGAGACTTGCTGAGAAATACGACCCCACAGACTGCGAGACTGAACCGCCGCTACAAGCCAAAGATTTTATTATGTTCAGAAACCTGTAGTCTGAAATAAAGTGTACACTGTGCTCACGAGCCGCTGGCGGCTCCGCTCCTTGCGGGCTGGGGGCGGGCGTGGGCGCCAGGCACCGAGGGCCCCGCGCACGCAGCGGCCTTCCGAGACCTCCGCGCAACGAATCCCGAGGGCAGGACGAGCGCGCGGCGGTGGGGGCGCCCCGGATCCCGGGAGGTCCGGGTCTGGAGGGTCCGGAGGGTCCGGAGGCCCACGCCCGGTCTCGGATTGCGTCCGGAGGAGCCCGAAGGCAAAAGCCCAGTCCTGACTTCGGAAACACTGCCCGAGCCGTCCGGCTGCTCCCTGTGCGGGCCAGGCCCAGCCTGGCTTTGGCCTCCTCTCCAACCTGCTCGGCTCCTCCTTCGGCTTGCACCTTTCCCTTCTCTTTCTTCCCTCCCCTCACAACCAGGTACTGCTTGAGGGGTTCCCCTCCAGAAGCCCAAGGCCTTTCCCAAGGCGGGGCAGAGGTGAGGGGCTGCCCCCCACCCCAGTTCCCAGCTGCCCACTAGGCTGCGGGGGTGGCCCTTCGGACCTGGTCTCCGGGCCTGGCCTCTCCGCCACCTGGACCTTGCGGCTCCTAGTGCAGAGAAGTGATTCCGTGGGTGAAGCGGCAGGTGGAGGCCGGCACATGGAGCCTGTCCTGGCTCGGATCTCATGGTCCTTCAGAGCCCAGGGAGAAGAGGCCCCGGATGCTGGGAAGCTATGCAAAGCAGCAGCTCAGTCTGCTGCTGGGATCGCTTTCTCTTGGGGGACCCGCATTCTCACTTGGGCACAGGCCTGCCTCCTCCAGACACCAAACCTAAGCGGAGTCACTCTCAGAAAGCCAACAAAGGCTTGCTTCCTGACGGAGGGGGGCGCAGACGCAAGCATCCAGGACCCTCGGGACACATGGACTTCCCCTGAGGGAAATGTCTGCACTCCTGCCCCTGACCCTGGGGCCCGTCCTTCCAGGGCAGGCACTGGGCCCCTTACTTTCAGGGACTAGAAGGAGGAGGAACAGAGAGGGAGGTGCCTCCTCACGAGGTAGCATCTCCCTTTTGTCCAGCATTTGTTTTTGTTTCTGTTTTTTTCCTCCTTTCTTCCTGTCTTCTGAAATATGTGTGTATGTACCCGTACATGTGTGGCCAGATGTAGGTGTCCTTGCAAACTTGTGTGCATATGTGCTCACGTGCAAATAGAGCTTCACATGAGGAGTTACCTGGTTTTTGTGTGTCCCTGCATGTGTGAGTATTGTGCTCACTGGGTGTCCACTCCTCTGTAATTAGATGCATACTTGGATGTTTGTGAACTCGTGGAAGTGCATGTGTTCATTTTTGTTTGCACACTAGAATGCTTGCAGGGGTGTTTGTGGGGCTTGTACATGCTTGGGAACTCTGTCTGTGGTCTTGCCTTGGGTTTCTTTCCTGTTGTCTTTGCAGGGTTGATTTGGTGAGAAGTGAGAATTGGCCCATCATTCTTCCCGTTTCCTTGAAAACCTTGCCCCTGATTCAGGCCTATACCCAGAGAAGTAACAGGGCTAGTAGACTCGGGATTCCCTGCTCAAAGGTCTGGGGGCTTGACGTTCAGTGGTCTGGAGTTGGAGAGCGTATTTGATATTGCCATGGGTTCCCAACTTTATTGCAGCAAATCTTTTCCTTCCATCCCCTTCATGCCTTCTAAGGGCTTTTCGACTAACATCTGCACAAAATGGGTGCTTAAGGGCTCCTTGAGTGAAGAGCTGGAAGCAGAGGCCAGGGCCCTTCCCTTGGATGGCCCCAGTGAATGGTTTTCTCGTGGATGGAAGTACATCCTTTGCCTTCCTGGGTGGGGAAGGGGGCCTGGGATCTTTGAGCTCTCCGGGGCTTCAGGTTAGAGGATCTGAGACTTGGCACCCAGGGTCCTCCTCCCTTCATCCATGTAGCTTACTTAGAACATCTGGAAGGGTCCTGGCCACATCCAGATGTGGTTTTGGGGGCTTCCTGCTCTACAGAGAACCTGATCCTTTCTTTGAGTGCCTGGAAGTGGGGCTGCCCTTTCTTTGCCCATCTCCACTGTGGCCTTTAGGGTACCTACACCCACATCAAGACCATCAGATCTAGAGGCTGGGGCAGGAGCTAAGGCGAACAGGAGCTAAGGCTAACTCCAGGAATCATACTGTTCCTTAGGGTTAATTCTGGAGGTCAAAGCCAAGAGTTCCTCCTCTCAACCCTGGGGAGGAGGGAGGAGGCAGTTACCCTCCCCAGGACTGTATCAGTAGAGCCTATAGATGTTTCATTATTACGTAATTTGATTTCTTGCCCATATCTCCTCTTATCTTCCAACCACTGTGGACGGAGACAATTTTCTTCTTTGTTCAGTGGAGGAAACTGGAGCTCGGAAGACTTACATATTTGGTCCATGCCTCCTCTGTGGCTGTGTCTTTCTCTATGTCATCTCTCCTCTTAACAACGGTCTCGGTCTCGACCTCAGGAATCTGGCCCAGGTCCTGACTTTCCTACCTTCCTGCCCTTCTCATCCCCAGTTTCCCTGCTTCCAAATTGGGGCTGAGAAGAGAAGAAGAAGACTATGGTCAGCCGTCTTTCTTGTTCCCCCCTCTAAAAAAGAAAGTAATAATAATCATAAATAGGCATTGAGTTCTCTGACTTATGGGGCTGGCATAGTGAGCCGCCTGTGTATTAAAAAGTCTGAGGTTGCATTGAAATAAATAGTGGAGTGTGCTATCCCAACTTCCTCATTTTCTACCTTAAAAAAAAGAAATCGGATTGAACCATAAACTTAAATCTTCCTCAGCCCAGAAGGAAATACACACTATTGAGTCTAAACACTATCGATCCCTGCCTCTTTCGGAGGGCAAAGGTCTCTGTTTTCTTACTCAAAATTCTTGTTCCTTCAATGGGGTCAGGGGGAGGCTGCAGATGGAGGAGGGGATATTGGGGGTGTGTGAGGCTACCCGGTATGTCTGCAAGTTTACATGTTTGTGGGGGCATTTGTATAAGGGTGGTATTAAGTATATTTGTTCAGGCTTGGGAAGTGGAAATGTGTGTTTGGGGTATATGGGTGCCAGTAGTGACTGTTTGGTGTCTGTGTATGTGTGCATATGTGGTCAGTTCTCAGGTCCCCTAGGCTGGGCTGCCCCAGGGCACTGAGAGGGAGTGGCCTGCTAGCCTGCCCCCTACCTGGCTCCCACAGCCCTGTGACCTATGGCAGGACTTCCAGAGGTGATCTCACCAGAGAGGTCACTGTGTCCGAGTCTCCCCCTACCCCAGCTCTCCAACACCCCCATCCAATGCCCTCAGTAAAAAGCCTACTTGCAGGGGCAGGGGTGAGCCTTGGCTGACTCCTAGAGACCAGAGGCCAATGTCAGGAAGGGTAGAGAAGCCCTGGCCAGACTCCTTATCCTGGATGAAGGTGGTCACTGTGGTTCCCTAGAGTGGTCATCAGCTTCTCCAACAGTCAGCCTAGATTTTCCTTTTTGTGTTGGAAGAAAATTATTCCTCTGACAGTAGAGGCTGCCTTCCCCTGCACAGACCAGGACAGGGGGTGGGAAGGGGCAGGGAGGCCTGGCAGCTTTGCCTCACCTGGGGGGGGGGGGTTTCACAATGGAAGCTTTCACTCTGAGGGAGGTAGCAGAGTATTGCTCCATCCCTCCGCAATCCCAGCAGAGACTTCTCCCACTTTGAACTCAGGTGAGAGGGCTACTCTCCTGTGGTGACTTGTAGAAAGGGCCAGGGCTGGGGACTCTGCCAACCCCCACTCCTCCCCCCAATGCTTTAGGCCAGTCTTTTAATGAAGTCCCATTGTTGGAGGGGGTCCTCAGGGATTCTTGAATAAAAAGGTTTCATTTCACACAGGCAGGGGTGGAGGGGTTGGGGGAGTGTGGGGGAGGGTGGGGAGGGTCCTAAGAGAGTAAGTTCCTCATTCAAAAGCACACAGCAAGTGAGAGGCAACCCCCTCACCCCCAACCCCCCACCCCGGCTTTCCTGAGTCCAGTGTCCTTCCCAGTGCCCCTACTGAGTGGGTAGAACTATTGCACATCCAGCCACTCAGCACACGTGCTTCTGCACATCAGAGAACACAAGCATCCATTCATCTGTGTGTATACACACGCACATATGTAGAATATGTGCACGTATACAAAGAAATGTAAATGGGCTGATGTATTGAGGTGTGTTCACAGCAGGTACAGGGACATTGCCTCCATCGAAGCTTCTGGCATGCATTTATGCGTGGTCCAGGAGTACACATACTGGTGTCCAACACATATCTGCCCTTCCCTTCCATGGAAGCCACCAGGGAGAACTGGGGTGGAAGTGGGTGGGTTGATTGGGTGGGGGTCAGGAAGACTAGAATCAGGACAGCCAGTGTAGTGGAGTGGTGGGGTAGCCCCTTCTCTCTCCCAGAAGGCAGCTGGGTCCAGGTGACTCCAAGCTCAGACACAAGACAAACCCTCTCCAGCCTTACAGTGTACTCTGTACCTTCCAACATGCATCTCCCTGGGGAATAGCAGGGCTTTGGGCAGAAGGGGGCAAAGTTCCTAAAGCCAGATTTCTCAGAGAGCTTGGTAAGTCCTGGACCATTACAAGTTGCTCCTTGGGTTTACTTCTAAATGCAGTCTTTCCAGGCTGAGGTGTCACTCTGGAGGTGGAACTCTGGAATTTTCACCACAGATATGGGGGTGGATTGCTTTGGGGACATTGTGGAAGATTTCAGGCCACAGTAATGGAAGGCTCTGAGTGGAGGTGAGTCTGTAGCAAAGCAGGGATTTACTGTGGGTGTCCAGGCACTCACATCTTACCTTGAAGAGAGAAGTGTATCTATCACTCGCCGGGCTCTTGGTGTTAGGAAACTGGTGGGGTGGGGGTGGAATGGGAGGAGGGGATAGGAGTGTTGTGTAGAGGAGGTGGTGAGCACAAGCAACCCCCCTCTTCAACTTTGCTGGGGCATAGGATAGAACTCACATCCTTTTAGGGACTAACAGCCACCAACAGATTCCTCCCTGCCCCCTGCCACCACGCAAGTGCACTGGAGGGCATTTAGAAGCGCCAACAGGGGTGCTCATCCTTCCCAGGGCTGAGGACTATAATGCAGGTGCCAGAGGAACACAATTACAGCTCAGAGGGGAGGGAGACCCCTGCGGGCAAGACGGAAGGAGTCTCGGGAACAGAGGGACCCACAAGTATTTAAAATTTGGCCACAATGGCTGCCAGAGGGGGCCAAGGTCTTGATACAGACCAACCAACTCAGGCAGAAAGACTCCCAGTTCTGCCATCTGATAAAGCCAACATGATGGGAAACAACGGATAAAGCTCTGCTGCTGCTTGGCAGCCTCCACGGGCTGGGGAGAAGCAACCATCAATGTCTCCAAGCTGAAGGTAATGTAGATGCTGAAGAAAACAAAGCAAATCCCAGAAACCACCTCAGCAGGTCTTTCCCTGTCCACTCCCCTTCACTTCCATGAAACAGGTCTTGTCCACCGGACCGGACAGAGGCAGTTCAGAAAAGGACACTCACAGAAATTTAAATCTAACAATAACATAATCATTATTTATTGCCTGCTCACACTGCTCGCTATTTGGCATAATTTACTTCATTCAACCTCACAGATCTCTTTGAGTTGGAATGTATCATCCCCATTTTACAGATAAGAAAAGTGAGGTCCAGGGTCATCTTGCCAAGGTCACACCAAACCAAATTAAAGCTTACACTGTAGTAATGCATGGTTAGACTGGTGCTTTGCCTTGGCACCTCGCAGTATCAAGTCTCCACCCTACGGAGACTTTGGCACCTGGTAGGGACAGGCAGGGGCTGGGGTTCAGGGCTAGCGTCTGTCTGTCTTTTGGCATCTCAAGCAGGAGTGGTCCTCGGCCCCCACGTCCCCATCCTGCACTCCCTCATTCTCCCCAACCTCGCCAGTCGGGCCGAACTCCTGCCATCGCACCCCGCTCCACCTGGGTCCCAGACTGGGTTCCCGGGGTGAGCGGACCCCCGCCCTCCACAGTCCGCGGTGTCTGCCGCCCTCCGTCTTCTCCCACCTGCGCAGGCGGGTGGGGGGACGCCGCGCGCCCCAGCCAGGTGTCTCCGCCCTTGGCCCCGCTCCAGCCCGGCTGAGCGGCCTGGAGCGCCCGGGCCGAAGGCGCCTCGAAGGTGCATTTCCGGGGAGCGCGGCCCAGGCGGCAGCCCCGAGCCCCGGAGCCCCTCGGCCCAGCAGGGTGTTGGCGCCCCGCACGCCTCCGGGGCTCGCCTTCCCTCCAGGCTCCGCGAACCCCCCGCTGTGCTCGCCCGGCCCGGGCCGCGGCTCCCTCTCCGCCCGTCGGAGACGCGAGGGCAGGGCCCCTCCAGCCACATCCCCGCGCCCCATCTCGGGGCAGGCGACGGGACCTCGCCTCGCGCCCCGCACCCCGCGCCCCGCGCCCCGCGCCCCGCGCCCCACCCCGGCTTCTCCCGGCGGCGACTCTCCGTGCAGTTTCGGTTTGTGTCTAGGCCGGGTTCGCGCTCCTCTGTCATTTCTGTGGGCTTCCCAGCCCCTGCCTGCCTCCACGTCCTCGGCTCCCAGGTTTCCGCTTCCAGCCTCTCCAGGCCGCTGGTCCTCGGCCCCCGGGGCCGCAGTGCCGGGGCGTCCCCGGCCTCCCCGCCTCCCGCCTCCTCTCGCCCGGCCCAGCTCCCAAGGTCGCTCCCGGGCTCCGAGGGGGGCGGGCGCCTTCCCACCTTCCTGCCCGCCCCCCCCCCGCCCCGGGCGAGGTACCAGCGCTGACCTTGAGGCGGCCAGGCTGCCCCCCCACCGTGTTCTCCTGCCACCCTTGCCTCTCCTTGACTCGATGGCTCTCGAGTCGTGGCCACTGGTGGCAGGGGCGTGGGGGCGGCGCCTTCCCCTGGCGGCAACCCGCAGGGGCTTGCAGTCTTGGCTGCGCACGCCGCGGCTGCGAGCGGCCGGGCCTGGGTCAACGCCGGGCGGAGGCGGGGTGGACCTGCGGGCCCGGAGATCAGACTTTATTTGTGTTGCTTCAACTTGCCCTGCACGGTTAGACCCGGCGCGCCGGCTCACACGCACCGCGGGGAGTCCGCACCCTCGCCGGCTCCGCTCGCCGGCCCGACCTGCCGGCTCAGCGCCCCGCGCGCCCTTGGCCTCCGCAGAGGCCCCGGCGCCACAGGGCTCGGCGTCCGCCTCCTCCGCGCGCACTCGGGGCTCACCTGGCCCCAGAAGGGCGGCCAGCTGAATTTTCCCGGAGTTAGGTGAGCGCCTTCCGAAATCCCCCAGGCGGGATCCTCTTTAGGGCAAAGAAAAAGTTGCAGCAGCAGCAGCAGCAGCAGCAGCAGCCGAATTCCTGGCTGCCTCTTCCCTCAGTAAAGCTAGCACCTTTCGGGGCCCAGACATTTGCCCACCTTCCCTCTCCTTTTCTGGAGATAATTTGGCCAAGTCACTTCCCTATGCACAGCTGCGGTTTCCCGCTCGGGTTCACTGTTTACTTGGAATTTCTTTAAAACCAGCGGCGCCAAATTGCCCTTGCTCTGCGTCTTCTCTGGGCGGGCCTCCCTCCGCCCAGGCCTTGCGGAGCTTCCAGAGGGCGCGGTCGGGCAAGGAGGGCTCGAGAGAGGCCTTGGCCTAGTCTGGGACGCGTCCTTCGGTCCTTTGCTCAATATCTCAGCCTCGCTCACCCCTGCAGATTGAGCTCTGGCCTTCACCGCGGGCCACCTCCCTTCGGGCTCCGACGGAGTGCCCAGTGTCGTCTCCTCCTTAGGCACAGGCGGCAGCCAGGGGTAATCAGGATGTAGACACCCCAGAGAGGAGGGCTGGACCCAGTTCCACCCGCATCAGGTCTCCAGTTTCTTATCAATAGTTTAAAATGCCCTCACAGGGCCGGGCTCGTTGGCGGTGCATATGTAGTGTGTGCTGGTTTGGCAAAGGCAGGGAAGTGACAGGCCCCAGGGTGCTGGGTGCGTGTTGGGGGAGGGGAGAATGTGAAGGATACCGTCTCCTGGAGGCCACTTTCATTCAGCTAAAGTAAACGAAGTTCCCTTTGGGGAATCAAAGTTTTGGGGCTTTCTGACCCGGCAGGACCTGAGGGTGCGGTGTGGGGAAAGGAGGCACTGTGTTTTGTGCATCCCGGTTGCAAACTTTGGCCCCAAACAGAAGCAGGCAGCAAGTGAAAGTGAACAGAGATGTGGGGGGTGGGGACAGAGAAGGCACCACCAGGGCGAAGGGCTGACGTTCTTGGGTGCAGTGGAGGGAAGAGGACACTGCTGTTTCCAGTCCCCAGGTCCCAGGCAGAGGTCTCCATTGAATCTGCTTATTTGCCTTTCTCCGAGGGCCAGACAAGTCTCAATCTCTTCCTCCCTAGGCTCCCACACCTTCTCAGTTACCCCAGGGACAGCTGTTTGTACCATTGCCCTCCTCCTAGGAGAGCTGCCTGCTTTTGGATCTGGCCCACCAATCGAAGCAATTCAAGACCTGCCTGGTGAGGAGGCTCCGCAGTGGGGCCCTCCCTCCAGCTTCCTGGTGGGGTGGTGGACCCCCTTCTTCCCCAGAGACCCTCTAGAGCCAGAGTGTTGATGATCATTACTTTAAATTAAAAGTCCCTTTTTTCCTTTCCGTCTAAGCCCCAACTTAGTTTCAGAGAATGAAGCGTGAAAGCTCTTTTATGGAGATTACCGATGCTTCATTTATTCCCGCAAATGGCAAACACAGCCCGGGAAAAACCGAGCGAGCGAGCTCCTTGTCTCGGATCCTCAGCCGTCTCCGTGTTCACAAGCTCACTTGGCTGTGAGACGGGCGTCAGGGAAAGCCCCTGCAGTGGGCTTACCTGGGAAGCTCCTTTGGTAGGTCTGCGACAGCAGTCTCCTACTGGAGGGGATAAGGAACCAGCTACAAACCCCTGATTTGAGAGCTGAGGGATTTGGGACCAAGGAAAGTGTGTGTGTGTGTGTGTGTGTGTGTGTGTGGTGGGGGTGGCCCAAGTGTTACCTCTGAGGATCCCTGAGGAATTGAATTTATGCATGAGCGGGAGATATTGGTTATCCCCACTGGCCTGGCCGGATTTCCCTTCCATTTCCTTTTGACACTGGGATTTGGGGTGCATTGCAGGAGAGAACCAGGAGACCCATGTGCCACTTCCTGACCTCATTTCACATTCCTGTGCCAACCCTACACCAGCCTTTGTGACTTCCATGCTGGGCCAAGTGGTTGTGTCCACAGTGACAGCTCTCCGTCCAGGGTTTTACTTTGTTACCTATGCACAGCTCCAAGGGCAGCCGGAAAGGGTGGGTCATTTTGGAAATGGATCCAGAACCTCTCAATCTTAGGCATACAAAACTCACCTAGTGACCTGGTGGTTGTCTCATCCATAATCGAGGATTCTTTGGTCATTTCACAAGAGGCAGGTGGAAGGAAGTAAAATAACCTCCAGGAGGAAAGTGACAGAGGGTTCTTATTCTTTTGAGACAGAGCAGGAAAGTTTGAGAGGGAAAAGTAGAAGCTCCTGGAAGGAGAATTTCCCGAGTTCAGGCTGAAATTCCTTTGTGACACTGTGTTATTAACTCGAACACGGTGGCGGTTCCACATTCCGGCTATCCCACACTGGGAGCACCTCTGACACAAAAGCTATTGTTTGGGGGGTTGTGTGGATAACCAGGAGGGGCCATCAGGGGCCTTCTTCCTCTCACCTTAGGAAGCTCACAGGTTGCAAGGAAAGTGAAAGTGCTGCTTTTGTTTTAGAGGGACTTGTTTTTGTTTTATTTTGTTTAAAGAAGATAGCCTATGGAAGTCTGAAAGTGGGATTTGCCCTCCAGTGTCAATGGACTAGGCTGAAAAAAAGTGCAGTTTTCTTTAATATACAGCTGGTGACTTGTCTATAGCTTGCACGGGAGTTGAGCCTATTGCAGGTGCCTTTTCTCCCCTTAATGCATGATGACTCTTACACCACAGAGGTCCTCAGTGGCCAAGAGGGGCTGTCTAAATGGGTTTTGAGAGCAAGATCATCCCACAGAGCCTGGGGAGGTTCCATGCAGTGAGGGAAGGCGAGGGTGATGTGAAGTATTTGCGAGCACACAACACTGAGTCGGGAAAGGAGAAAAGAGGACTTGCTGCTTGCATGAACAGTTGCCAACTTTCATTAATTACTCAGTCACTTTAATGTGAAAGCAAATACCAAACTGCTCTAGTGCCCATCCTGGATTAATGGCCTGCAAAATTAGATGGGGAGGGGGCCAAAGTGAGAGTTGAGGTGTTCAGTACTATTCAACCCTCCTTTCAAATCCAGAGTGCGTTTGGGGTGGTTTTGCTTTTTTCTCCCCCCAGAAAATGCCTGAGTTGGTGGTCAGGAAATTGAAAACTTAAAAAAAAACCCAAAAGATATTCCTTCGTGAACAGAGGCTGGAGTCCAGTGACAAGGAACATCAGAGGGAAAGCCTTCTCTTGTGTCCTGATCAAGTATTCAGTCACACAGCCTGGCCTAAACCGAGTGCCCGTGATGCAGGAACGTGGGCAACAGCGGGACGGCCTTCTCATGTTCCAGGTGTCTGTTTTGGTGTGCGATTTCCCAGATTTTCAGATTAGACAGACGTGTTCCTGAAGGCTGTTCCTGGGTGTTTGGAATAGTGTAAACATAATCGGAGCCTATCTCTTAACTTCAGGAATGTCAGAGACAATACCTCGGGGACCGTTTTTTGGTTGGTTAACTTAGCTGAACTTATGACCTGTGAAAGAGAAAACAAAGTCAAGTTTAGGTGAGCCTACTAAGGTAGCTTCAGGGAAAAAAAATTGCTTCCCTACTTCTCCCACGTCAAATCTGTTTAGGTGAGTAGACTATACCACAGATCTACAGAATTTTGAGGTTATGTTTGCTTTTCCTGGACGCTTTTTCCTTCTTATCCTTGTGTTTGTTTGTAGGTACTATCAATCCATGTGCCAGCATTTTGCATGGATTTTTCTGAGAATTGTGTTTGCACGGAGCAGTGTCAAATAGCTTTCGGAAGTGTGGCTTTGGGTGTGGAACGGGGGCATTTAGGGCTGGAATGCAGGGTGCCTCTGCATTCTGGTTGTCAGATGAAGTAGAGGAAGATGGAGGGGGCATCCCTGAAATGGCTTCGGGTCTATTTTGGGGTAACGTTCCTCTGAGTTCTTACTAAGGAAAGACCTTCTTCATTGTAAGTGTCACATTTCCAAATGGGCCAAACTGGGGCAGAAGAAATTTGAAACATCCTACTGGGGCCATTTTATGTTTAATAACTTGCTGTGGGTTCACTGTTGCAGGCTCAGCCCTTGAAGTATACATTCTTGGAATTCTAGGGCTCTTCCTGGGATTCTTTTAGGCACAGTCTATACATGTAAACCAATTTGAGTAAAAATGACACAGGTGAAATAGGAATTGGGTGAAGGGGAGCAGATAGTACTCTGCTTCTTTAAACTGCTTCCCTTTTCCTCGCTGCCGCTGGGACAAGGCTGTGGGTGAAGAGCAGGCCCCCAAATACCTGAGTTTAATAGTGTGCAGGTAGGGGGCAGATTGGGGGAACTGACACCCCAGAATGAACTCCTTTTTGAAATCAAATGAATTTATCCCAAGTGAATACCTTTCATAACATCGGAGGATGTTGAACACCAGGGGGGAGGAATTCAGAGCTGGCCTTTGAGCCAAAAGGTTTTCTTGGTGTTCAGGTTCAAAACTCAAATCCTAGGCCCTTAGTATGTGTGTGTGTTTCTTCCAAGAGGTTATGGCACCTATACAAGGTTGCACTTGAACTAGTTCCATCTAAAAGAAAGTCCCTTTTCTTTCCCTTATTAATTTCTATAGTTAAGGGCCTTATAAAAGAGACGGCTTGTGTCCTTTTCTTTGGGAACCCTAGACGGTGAGCTCTCAGCCTCTCTGTGGGGCCAAGAATTTAATACACACAGAGGTGGGGCACCAACAATCAAACAGAGTAAGTTCCAGAACCACTCAGGATCAAGAGGAAAAAGACCCCCTTGGATGATCAGAGTCGTATCTTTGGCGGCCGACGAAAGGATCATAACAATCTTTGCAGTTTTTCCAAACTTACCTAGAGTCTCATCTCTGCCATGCTGACAGGCAGATGCCAGAGTGAAAATGGAAGTTTATGCCACTGTTTGGCCACTTAGGCTGTTGTTTATTTATTTTTCCGTGCGGGAGGGAGTGAAGAGATAACAGGAGGAAAGGATTTCCGGGACTCTTTAACAGTAGACATAAGGCTGATCTTTTTTTTTTTTCTTTCCTTTTCTTTTCTTTTCTTTTCTTTTTTTTTTTTTAAATGGAGTTTTGCTGTTTAATAAATAAAACTGCACATGTCAATCTGGGCAATGTGACGTGTTTTTGATTGGATAAAAGATTCATGAGGAGTCAAATCATGGGATGTGCTGGATGCAGCTTCGTTCGGTTTCTAGAGTCACTTTCGGAAGGAAGGCAGGTCTCTCCCCTCAGGTAACTCGGGGCAGGCCTCAGCCTCCTAGGTCTTCAAGAGGGGGAGGAGCTGGCTAGACCCTGGGGTCCATGGGGTCATATTTGTTCCCAAGTGCCTGTCCTTACTCCCAGTTGAAGTAGTAGGAAAGGCTGACAGTTGACTTTATGGGGAAAGGAGCAGAGGGGTGCCCTTGAGCTTGTGGCGCTCAATTCGTACTGTTTTCTATCTATCTCTCCGTGTGTCTGAATGGTGGGAACTTTCTATCTGGAAGAGAATTATTTCCGTGCACAATTGTCTGTCCTGCTAGGAAAGTTATGGCTGCCCTGTAAAAGGGAACTGCTGGTCTTCCTTTGTCCTACGTTGGGAAGGCCTCCTGGTCAATAAATACATATTAATCATGTAAAAGGATTGACATGCAAATGAAGGGCACCATTGACAAGCCCTGGATGGCAGAGGAGAAGCCCTTCGGCAGCTGTGGTCCTGGCCGGAGGAAGCCAGGGCCACACCAGGCTCTCTGCTGGGTGTTTTCTACAGGGTTAAACACCCTTTTCTAATAATTACGTGAAAGAGTTAATTTAAACTGGAGATTGCTTTAAGATCGCTTGCTTGCATCCTTCTTAGCTTTGCCAAATCTCCAGGTTTGTGGTTGTTTTTTTTGTTTTGTTTTTTGTTTTTTAAATTTAAGTCTGGCAGTAGGCAGGCCACCCTTTGGATCGCTGTGTCTCTGGGCCCAACTGGAAGTCTCCAAAGGTACTTTGTTCTTCTGATCAAAGGAAAGTTCAACCAGACCGAGAGGTGGTTAAAAGCTTAGCTGAATTTTTTGAGGAAGGCTTGATATTGCAGGAATAATTATTAGTTGCCATTATGAATTACTGCTTATAAAATAGCACGTCGTACATTGTTGTAGCTTTCTTCACAGAGCGAAAAAGACACTACAAAATAATCTTGCTATAGGCAAGGCTGAGCTTTGATTCAGATTTTTCTACGTGCATGACACCTGTGGGTATGTATAGTCCATAGCAATGATTTTTAGGATACATATGACCACTGAGGAATATGATTTGGTTGTGAGGATATGTAAAGAAAATCTTTTGCTATAAAGACAGAACAAAATACAGTATTATCTACTGGCAGGTCATTGAGGTGAATATAATTGCTTTATGTATTGTGGATTATTAGAATATAAGAAAATATTTTAGCTCCTCTGAAAGACTAAGTTATTACATATACTGAAATAGAAGTGAAGAGTATTTGAGGAAATGGATGGTCTAACTTGGATTTTCCTCCTTTAGGGGCGTGGGATTTTTAAGGGTTCGACAATTGGAATTTATATGATGTAGGCTCCGCGTATGCCTATCAGCACTTATCAGCCAAAATGCATGTGTTCAGTAACTTTGGAATTGGACCACAAAGCAGATTTTGATGATATTCCTGCTCAGGCCAGTGGTGTCAAAATGGGCCTTAGTTTGGTCAAGACTACGGCTGTCTGCAGGTTTTGGCAGGACAGGGCCTGGGAATAGTTCCCGGGAAGCCATGTGCATGGGCCTCGTTGCTGTCTTTTGTGGTCTGTGTCTAATCTTATCTGACGCTCTGCAACTGAGTAACAGGTCCAGCCACACCAACTTGAGGAAACAAGTGGGAATGGGTAAATGGTCTTCCTCCCCTGGTATGAAGCACTAACCTTGCTGCCTCATGGATTAATCCTGTCTGAGGATGACTGGGGGACCCAGCTCCTTCTGTATTTGGGGGCTCTGTTAGCGCTGACCAGGATATTGACTTGTCAAAACATTTGCATTCCCATTTTAAATAAATTCATGAAAATCTTTTTCGCTAGGGCTTGTTGGCTCTGAAAAATCCACACTCAGTCTAAAATCAAGCACGAAGTCTCCACCGTTCTCACGATGGACATATTATGCTTAGTGTGCTTTGCTAATGTTTATCTAGATTCTGGAATAATCAAATCTTACCTAGAATTCAAACCTAGCAAACATGTTGTCTATTGAATTACTGCATGTGTGTGTTTGTGTGTGCGTGTGCAAAAAAAGTAGCTACTGCTGGAGCTAAATTATTTAACATGATTTTCTTGTATTGTGGAGAGGCAGGCAGAGACTCATTTTTTGGATTATGATTTGTATTATGAAATGCTTATCAAATGTTTTCCAAAGATTAGTTTAATTTTAATTAAATAAACCTTTCTCAAGAGGAGGCTCCCAACTATTTCTTGTACCCAGAGGCTAACGTACTTGTTGGTTTTAATTATTTTCTGCTGTTACCCAAACTGCTTTGGGTACTCCCGCCCAATTAAATCAAAGGCGCAGGTTCCTTATACACAATATGTTTAATATTTAATTTTAATTAAATTAATTAAATTGTTTATTTAATTTTATGTGCATTATTGTTCATTGAACGATGCAAAATTCATGATAGTAAGAGTTAGGATGGGGAGGTGAATCAGAGAGCTTCCAAACAAGCTAATTATGGGGCTTAAAGGAAACTTCCCCTCCATTTCCAGGGAAACATCCCTCCCAGAACCTGAACTTTCTCTCCCAGCAGTGCATGACTGTGGCTGGGGCTGGCCGCTGTGGCTACGGGTCTGTTGGCTTCTTTCATCCTCTGGAACTCGCCCTGCGATTTGCAGCTGCAGCAGCTGCTCGGCAGAGGACAGGGTATGCGCGGGCATGTACACGCTGTTGTCACGGCTCATGCTCGAGTGACATTTCCTACTTTGCTGAACAAGGAGGCACCAGCACAGTGCTCCTGGAAAGGGCCGTTTTTCTACCAAAGACACAGGCAAAACTTCCAGAAATATCTCCCCACTCAGGAAGGGCCCCTCCTGATGGCTTTGAGCTGCTCGATCCAGGCCAGTGCTTACAAACGTGGAGGCTTGTGAGGGGGGCTCGCCTTATGGTTGGAAGCAGTTCCCTTAAGGGAGGGGGCCATTGGCTTAGCTCCGTGGCATCTTTAGGGCATGTTTTTTCAGGAATGTTTTCATCTGCACTGGGCTAGGCTTAACTGTCTCTCACTGGAGCACTGAGTTCCCAGGAAATCTGTTTTAACAGGCATAGGAAATAGAGACCCCGAAGCCCGCAGGTTTCTCTTGTCCTAGTTGTCTCTAAAACAAGGGGTTCTGGATTAAAAAAGTTAGAAGTGCCCGAGTTAAAGGAGCCCACTGAATTCTGAGGCATTTGATTAACTCTCTTCCTGATTTTCCTGACTTAACGAATAATGACATTATCACCACCGTGGCCTGGCCCTTGGGGCACCTGAGCCAAATTTTCCAAACTTGACCTTGCGAGGTGACGCATTCGCTGAACGTCTTTTTCACTTCAGGGTTTTCCACATCTGGGCCACGGTTGGCTATTTATATTTACACAATTCATCACTCTATAAATTCCTTTTTTTTTTTTTTTTGGTAGGGTTGATAGTTTCTTTCTTGGAGCCTTCTGCTTCTTGAGACTCATTAGTTGTATGCAGTGAAATATAACCTTTAACATGCTTGGCTCAGCTACTGGGAGAACAAAAAGAGAGGAAAAAATAAATGGAAAGAAGGAAGAAAGTGAGGAAGGAAAAAGAGAGAGAGAGAACCAGCGCCCTTAGGTGAAGCTGTTTCAGTTCTCACTGAGCCACCCTCTGTTCTCACTGAGAGCGGGGGCTAAAAATAAACTCGCTTTCTCTTCGTTGTTGTGGTTGTTTGTTTGCTTTTTCGCCCCCTAAGGCTGGTTTTGTTTCAGTAGATTAAATATTATCATAAAAGTAGCTGATGATGCAGGAAATTAAGAATCAGGTTGTGGAATATTTTGCAAAAGCCTTCTTAAATATCTACGGCACCTACCCAGTTGGGGCAAACATTAGTTTTAAACCAAAAAGCATTTGTCACGATGAATTCTTAGCTTCAAATTCGGGAAAATACTGAGAAGCATAGTTAGCCCGAATGGAAAATAAAAGTAGAAAAAAGAGCAGAAAATGTAAAAAGTGAGTTCAGAGGGAAATTAGCATTGGCTCATTGGGCCTAGAAAAAAGAACATCCCCAACTCTCCATTTATGCTGCCCATTAGTAAGCTTAAAAACATTTTTAGTATAAAACACAAACCTTTGTGGTTACAGGAAATGTATCTGAGGATGGACGCAATCGAATTTGTGGGACACTGCTGTGTCACCATGTTTAGCATCAAATTATGAATTAAACAAGAAGAATGAATAACAAATTAGGATTCGCCTAAGCTTAGCTTTGTGCAGTGGGACAATGAAAATTTATTTGAATTCTATTCCTTGATGAGGTTACAGATTTTTCCCCCAACAGAAGATACACATTAATGCTGTGAAGACCATTATTGGAAGTTCATTTTCTGTGCCCATCTTAGAGACCTTTTCATGGATGCAGAAAACTCCTGCGCGGATTTTGATTTTAGAAGAGCCCCCTGCTCTATGTAACTTTTCCTTTGCCACTCCCAATGGAGAAATAATTTGTTAGAGATATTTTGAAGATGACTGCAGAATTAGCAGTGTTGAGTTTGTATGTCTGTGTGTGGTTTTTTTTTTTTTTTTTGGCCGATGTGTAAGGAAACAATTGTTAAAGATGTTGGCTTTTAAGAGTACTATGCCAGGCTAAGAAATGATAGGCTTCTGACAGCTGGACAGTTTGTGAAGAAAGAAAGAAAAAAGAAAGAAAGAAAGAAAGAAAGAAAGAAAGAAAGAAAGAAAGAAAGAAAGAAAGAAAGAAAGAAAGATGACAGACCATAATTTCCAAAGCCCGCTGCACTTTTAAAAGTACAGCCAACTGTTCCTCCTCACCTAACTGGAACCGGCAAATAATGTGTTGTGACCCTGGCTAATGCCTTCACCACATGCTGAAATTGGGGCGAAGAAAGGAAAAGTGGCTGGAATGCACACAAGGGAGCAGAGAAGCAGACAAGTTAGATATAGTGGGACAATTTCTTGTGTTGCTGGATGTGAGAAAACTTTTCAAGCCCTTAATGTAACCCATATGCATCATCATTCCAAGCTTATTAAAGAGGCTAAATAGATAGACATATAAGATAGACATAAAAATATCACCTGCTCACATACCGAGGGCATTTGGGGAAATTAAAACAAAACATAAGCCAGTACGATTGCTGGTTCTTTGGTTCTTTGCGGCATGAGCATATGTTACACCTGACGGATGTCGCTTTTTTTTTTTTTTTTTTTTTGAGCAACTTTTTACCTTTGAAGAGTTTTAGGTTCACAGGAAAGTGGTGGAGACTATTGCCTATTTGTACGGTTACTGTAATAACTACAGGTTTGCCTTTTACTGAGCTCATTTCTCAAGAGCCGGAAGGCTTCTTTCTGAGGTTAGATCTGATGCGGTTTGTGCGGCTTCGTTAGGGCTTCCTGTCTTCCTTGAAGAAGACACACCGGCTTTACACACAAAATCAGAAAATAAAGCGACAGGGAAGTGGATGCAAAGAGTTGGTTGCTTAAAACAATAGCCGGGTTTAGTCAAAGGAACAGCTTTGTGTGGGCTGTTTTCAAGTAGATGCCCCCGTGGTCTCACCTGCCTCCCTTCCAGCCTGTCTGTGTCTGTAGGCAAGGTCTCTGCTAGCTTGCTGTGTCTTTCTCCGTGTCACCTTTGAGATCTGACCCAAACTGGGGCAGAACCTGACGGCTCCCCTCTTCCCCCACCCCTTCCCTTTCAAGTCCAAGGCCTGCCTGGTGCCCTTGCCATAGTATTTCTCCTCTGGGGCCTCAAGCAGTAAGTAGTTAATTTATTATGTTAGGTTTCGTCCTTAATTTAAAAAGTTGGGGGTTAGTGAGGTAGTGTATGTGTGTATGTGTGTGGTGTAACCCCTCTTGGAAATCAATCACCGAAGTCACTCCTCAGAGGTCTTAAAAAATATCCTATTGCCTCCCTCCTCCCGCTGACCCCCTCACCCTCTCCCTGCCTCCACCCCAACGTGCTAATCACATTCAGGCCAAAGGCAGGGCCGGGCTACCTGGCTGCAGCCCAGAGGACATTTTATTTTATTTACAGATGAGCTGTTAACCCCTGAAATATGGATTCATCTGGAAGCTGTGACACAGGAAGGCTAGCTCGCTAGGGCAGTTCCAGCCTAGAGCTGCGGTAGTAGTCACCTCAATTAGCTGTGTCATTCAGAACAGAGCCCCCAAGCCAGCAGGCTGGGCAAGGGGGGCACTCGGTCCCCTCCCAGCCTTGCCACCTGAGGCGACATGGAAACATGTGCAGCCCAAGGCCTGGCCTCTGAGTAGATTCTACTCCAGGCTCTGGTGGGGTCTCTGCTTTCTTTTACCAAGTGGGTTCCAAGGTGATGATCTCACCTCTGGGTTTATATATGTTTGTGTGTATTTCTAAATACCAGTTGACCTCTTTGAAGCAAGACTTTGAACTGGATATGCCCTTCTTCCCACAATACTGTAACTACTCATAATCTTTGAAAAGTGTCTTTTCAGAATTACCTTTATGAGTTGGTTTACAAATCACATATTCACACACATGACCTGTCACAGACAAATAAAAAGGCGGCTTTGTGATTTTATATCCAGACCTCACTCTTGCTCAAAAAGGCTTTTCCCAGCCTGATCACTCACCTTATTCATCAGACTTGGCTCAAAAGGACTTTCGACTCTTTCCCAAACTCAGATCTTCATTGAAGCAAGAAACTTCTCTACCACTGGGGATTTTCAAAAGAGTACGCCACATGCTCTGACACACTTCCAGAAGAATTCTTAGAGGTTTTAAGCATGGCAGTTGTAATTGGAATAAACTTACAAGTCCCCAAGTGTCTCTTGGAAGGGGACAAAATACATCTTGGATATGAAAGTTTTGGGTTGGTGACAATTCCCTTCTCAAAACGATGTAGCCAGTAGACCTGTCATACTCCGTTCCGCCGTATCCCACCCCACCCCACCAAGCCAGCCTAGACCTTACTCCACTGGGCACTGGAGAACTAGTTAATATTTGTTTGAATTTCAGGCAGGGTAGGCAGGTTCCTCAGATGCAAATCTGAGGCCTGGTTTTAAAGACATGGTAAAATGTTTGGTGTAGGACAACCTGGTAAGGCATATCTTTAGCAAACTCCATTTGCATTATTAAGACTTTTCTCTGGTAATATAGATGTGCAGATAACAATGATGTATAAAAATTCATTAGCCATGAAGTATGTTCTGAGAATACATTGTTGGTGAGAAAGACCTAATCTTTAGCAAGTATGTTTCTTTGTTTCCATTCATTTCTTACATATGTATGCCTATATTTTGTATGTACTATGTATGTATTTTAAAGATGCCCCAAGGTTTCTACTAGAAACAAGGATACTGGAAGAGGGCTAATTAGGAGGGCATCTACCTTGGTAGATCTGAGCATGTGGTGTTGGTAAAGCAAGAGTTCCTAAAACAATTGGAGAGAATTTGATAGTTGATATTTCCTTATGGCTATATTCCTGGCTAAGCTGTTTTATTTTTTTAAGATTTTATGTACTTATTCATGAGAGACAGAGACAGAGAGAGAGAGAGGCAGAGACACAGGCAGAGGGAGAAGCAGGATCCATGCAGGGAGCCTGACGTGGGACTCGATCCTGGGACTCCAGGATCACACCCTGGGCTGAAGGCAGACGCTAAATCCCTGAGCCACCTGGGCTGCCCTAGGCTGTTTTATTTTGAATTGCATTTTTGGGCAGTCTAATCCAGCTAGTGCTGCTCAGTGTACGTGGCAGGAGGAGTCCGGAGTCAGCTCCAGGAGTGGGGTCCCTGAGCACATGTGTAGAGAGGCTGAGGAGGGCTTGGGCTTTAAGGACTCCCACAGGAGGGGTGGAGCCTGGAGTAACTTCTCTGGCAGTCTTGACCACTACCCCTGGGAGGCCAGGCTGTGCTTTCCAACACAGACCATGGTGCTGGGGTCAGGAGACCAGCTTCTGCCACCAGCTATATGATCTTAAGTAGGTCTCTTGTCATCTCTGGATGTGAGCCTAGCATTTGCAACATAAAATGATTGGATTAGCTCAGCAGTTCCCTACTTGAGGTGTTTGACAGGAGTATCCTGAGGAGGAGGGACCTATAGTAAGTCCCAGTGTTTTTAGGCGATTGCTGGAAAACTTCTGTACTCCATTTGCTAAGGCTGCCCTGACCAACCACACTTGACATTTCCTTGCTTTGGGCAGGAGGTAGGGCAGTTCCTTGTGCTCACAGATGCTGTTTCATGCTGACCAGGACCTCTGCCTGGCACTTACATGTGTCTTTGATTAATAAAAATGGAAAAATAAATGTGTTGTTATTCAATAAATATTTAAAAATCAATGACACTTATGCCTGGCATGTTGTTGGCCCTTAATAAATGGTAGTCATCATTATTAATATTATTTTAGGTTAGCTGGTTGGCAAGAGCTTTTAAAATGTAGACCATAGCAGGGACAATCATGGGGAGACTGTTGGGAGCCTGGGGTGGGTGGGTAGTACTGGCTTCCAAACCCTTCCAGGAAATAATATGGTCTCCAGTTCTGCTGGCTGCAGGCTCCTGGTGCAGGAGGGCAGCATGGGCATGTGGGGCCTGGCAATCCCAAGGCACTGAACCTCAGGGAACAGTCTCCAGCTGTCTTTCACCTAAAGCCCACCATTTCCTGGTTCCTTCTGGCCCCAACTGCTGGGTGAACCTGCAGCCCAGCCCTTGTGGGCAGAGTCTTGAGACTGAACCTCAACAGTCTATGAGTCCAGCTGCCTGACCCTTTGCTAACTATGGGTTGCATGCTCTGATGAGAGTAGAGATGGGGTGAGGGAGAGACGTAAGACTTAAAAGGGACAATTTTCTTCTTTAGTGAGTTTCACTTCTAGTTCTTGTCGAGGTGATGCAATTCAGAGTACAATTGCATGATTGCTTTCATAGAATTTTATGCCACACATTATAATAAGAACTACAATTAATTGCTTCCTATTTGCCCAACCCTCTCTAGGATATTTGCATGTATATTATCTCCCTGACTTTTTAGACTAGCCCTATAGGGTGTAGCAGTACTTCTATTTGATAATTTCGGACAGTGATGCTCAGAGAGATTAAGCAACTTGCTCAAGATTACACAGCTAGACAGTGGCAGAGCTGGGATTTAAAGCCCATGCTCTTTCCAAATATTAAAGATTTGTTGTGATCTGATGAAATATCCCACAGTATGAAGAAGATCGACTTTAGCAAGTTTCTGAAGAGTCATAGAGTGAAAGGTAATCCAGAAATGCTTCCAGGAAGAGGAGAGCTGTTTTTGTTGTTGTTTTTTTTTTTTAAATTTAAAATTAATTTTATTTTAAAGATTTTATTTATTTGAGAGAGATCACAGAGGGAGAGGGAGAAGGAGAAGCAGACTCGCCACTGAGCAGAAAACCCAATGTGGGGCTTGATCTCAGAACCATGAGATCATGATCTGAGCTGAAGGCAGACGCTTAACTGACTGAGCCACCCAGGCTAGTCTGTTTTTTTTTTTTTTTTTTTTTTTTTTTTAGAACAGAGTTTTGAGTTGGTTCTTGAAGGAGAAAAGGAACGGGGAGTAGGGATGGAAAGGTAGGGTGTGGACTGAGCTGGGGGCAGCATGTGTTCAGGAGAGGGGAGAGCTGGGATGCTGATTTTGGGGTGATGGTGGAAGGTTGTGCCCCTCTGAGGGTCAGGTTGAGAGTGATGCCACCATGGTTGCTGGGACAGGTGACATGGCTGGACACCTGTCTCTTTCTTATGCCTTTGGCTCTGCCTCTCTCTTTGGCTACCAGGGACCTCTCTGCCCAGTGGTGACAAGAGCTGCTCTGGCACTCCTACTCAGTGGACAGCAGTCAGATTCCAGGAAAAATTGGCAGGGGATTTACTCTTCTGCATCCTCTCTTCTTCCCTCCCTCCCTCCTTTCTCTTTTTCTCTCTCCCTCCTAATATTTACCTTTAAAGCCTAGCATTTAAGCAAAAATAAAACTTAAAGAAAACAACCCCTCCTAGTGTAGCTCTACCATTCCACCCCTCCAAACAGCAATTTTTTGCTTTTCTTTAGTGCCTCCCAACTCCTTTCCATTTGTTCACATCATGTTGACAGTTGTAAACATTGGGTAGATACAACCTTTTATTTCTTTTGACATTGATATCAGAACCTTTTCTTTCTATGTTGTCTTTGTGTTCACAAAATTAGCAATGGTTGCCTATATCCCACTGGGCCTGGAGGTGCCCTGATGGACAGAAGCCTCTCATCATGGCTGCTTTTCTAGTTGTTTCCTTTGAGGGGCTCCTTTATTGCTGATCTTGTCACTGAGGGACATATGAGGTGGGCGGAGACTGTGGAGCAGAACACAGAAGGGTTGGGCTGCCTGGGGGAAGGGGACAGGGCAGGCAGTAAGTCAATAGACAGAGAGGCCTCAAAGGTATATGTGGCTGGAAGGAACCCAGTGAATAGGGTGGCGCTGCCAGGGTGGCTGTTATTTATTTTTTGCAACTATTGCAAGAATTGAATGAGATCATGTTTGCAAAGTGTCTAGCATTCAGTAAACATTAGTTCCCTTACTGCTCTTTCCTTCCCTTCTCCTTCAGATAGTCTTGAGCAACTCAGAGGGGTTGATGATGGATACAACTATCTCTGTATAAGGAGGCCTTGGCCACGGGCCTGGCAAAATGATGGTCAACCCATTCATTCAACAGATGGGTGCAGAGCACCTGCTGTGTTCCAGAATATGGGCCTGAATGAGACAGGCAAGACCTCTGCGAACATGGACCATATGGTCTAGTCAGACAGACAACCAATAAACAGGTAAACACAAAGATAAGAATTTCCCATTCCCATAATGTTGGTTCTATAAAAGGATGATAGATGTTTAAGTTGGGAGATCAGTGGTGGCAGCTGAATTTTCTATGAAAAGGTCTGCAGGGGTATTTGGTTGGAAAGTTGGCCTAGAGGGTTTGTCTCAAAATGGTTTTTTTCTTTAGTTAGGAGATTATTTAGATGTGTCTTTGGGAGTGAGCCATTTAGGATTTTATAGGAGGAAGAAGCTAATGTATGCTTTCTCCAAAGCCCATCCTCTAGTGCCAACACTGTAGAGGGGGGCAATTAATGTTTGAGCCAAGTTGTACACAGTGAGAAGGAACCAGCATGTGAAGTTCTGGGGGAAGAGGTGTGTAGCCAAGGCCAGCACTCAGGGAGGTGTGAGGAGGGAGGGCTCTGTGGGCCAGGGCACAGGTTGTTAGGGTTTGATATCTAGTGGAGGGAGTCTCACTAGAAGGCTCACAGCAGGGCTGGAACACTCTGGTCTGACTCAGGGTTTAGAGATTTAGATATTATAAAGTATTTTGGGTGAAGCGGTAAGTATGACCAGCAGAGTGTGATCAGGGATATCTGGGAATGTTACACGTGCTGGATCCTATTGGGTGAAACAGAATGTGAACTGGTAGGAGTAGAGTACATGCTATAGCCTTTGGAAGACTCAGAAGAGATGCCACAGTTGTGATGCTTTTGTGACTGTGAGGCAAAGGGGAGGCCTGAGGAGGAATCTGAGAGAAGCCCTAGTAGAGAACAGTATCTAAGGCATGGGGAAAGGAAGGTTGGAGCTGTGGTAAGGTGGAGTCTGCTGGGCATTGGATGCCTCTCTTTTTCCTCCTGGTGGGCTCCCTCAGTCAATGACTGTGTCCAGGGATGCATCAGGCCTCAGGCTGGCGCAACTTCATGAGCTTCCTTAGGTTCCCATGGCCTGGCTCTGTCAATTCTCTCAGAAGAGGCTTCTCCATCCCTGCTGCTGCCAAGTGTAGGCTCACTTCTACAGGGAATTGTTGTGATTCTTTTATGATTCTCTCAGAGTGAGTGCATGTCTATCAACTCAAATGTGTTCACACATTCAGACATTTCTGGTCACATCAACTTGCATGACTTCTTGCCACCGTACAGATCGTCTTGTGTATCACCATACACATGGGCCTGATCCACCAGACCCTGGCACCCACAGATGTTCGTATACATTGGTGGACTGCTGCACACAACTCACATCATCTGTTGGATTCACATCCAAACTCCCAACACAAAGGCTACACCAGTAGAAGATCCTTAGTCTCCTGGACTGTGCCTCTGAGGGATGGATCTGGGTACAAGGTACTGTCCACAAGGCTCAAAATGCAAATTCCATAGACAGGTAACTCTGAAGCTGTGTTTCATGACCCCTTAGTGAGTCATGAAATCAACTCACTGGGTTGCAACTAACTGTTAAGAAAAATGCAGTAGATAAATTTGAATGGAATAGGATGGGAAATATGAGTCTGTCTGGCCTATGTAGTAAGGATAAAGTGTGCTATTGTGAGCCTTTTTCCCCCTCAAATATATATGTGTATACATGTACTAGATTGCAGTGTAACTTTTTGTTTTCACTGTGACTTGTGGCAAGAAATGTTTGAAAGGCAACACAAAACCTTCATTCTTAGTCTAGCACTGTGATAGGCAGTAGAAGAAGCCCTCTCCCCTCCCTTGCCCTCCAGAAATGCTGGCTGGTCTCGGAGCCTGAGCCCTCGAAGAGCTGAGTGATGTAGCCTAGTTGTGCCCTGATCCAGGGTGGATGGAGGGGTAAGGCTGGCAGTTGAGACGTTGCCTGGTAGGTTGACTGAAGAAAAAGTCAGGTGATGTTTATAAATCTGAGTTGACAGGACTGGTGGAGGAGTGGTGGTGGTAGAAGAGGTGGTGGCGGCAGAGGCTGAGGCACCAGCCAGGTTCGGTGTGGGGTAACTGGGCTTGGGAATGCAGGTAGAGGATAGACTTGTCTTTTGTGAAAGTGGATCATGAGATTCGTCACCAATATATTGAGTTTGGGTGGCAGGGAGATTTTTAGTTGGGTATGGCCATGGTGGCCCTAGGTAGGGTCTGGGAGAGAGTATGGGTCAGAGGTGCAGGTTTGGGGCCTGTTACACAGGTGGGAGCAAAAGCAGGCTCAGGGGGTGTAGAGGGTCAAGAAGAGGCCCAGGAGACAGCCCCAAGAACCACTGCCATGCAAGGAAGGACCAGAGGCAGGGACACTGTGATGGGGACTCTAGAAGATGGCTTCTAGAGGTCATCCTAGAAGCCAGGGTGCAAGTTCTGGAGAAGAAGTATGGCCTACTGTGTCACATGAGTTACTGAGCAGAGGATCTAACCATAGAGGAGACCTGAAACACCCAGAGAGCTGCTGGGGGCTGAATTTCATGCTGCTGACTCAGTGGGCCAGTACTCCTCCCACCGAGACCTGCCAGAACTTCCCTCAACATTCATCATCAAGAGCCAGAAAGGAAGAGAGTGAGGTTGGAATAGGGTAGAGGTAGAGCTCTACTGTTAAGCTAGCAGTATTGCTGGCCTCCCTTTAACCTCAGCTGCTGAGTGACAAGCTCCCTACAGCAGCACGGGACCTCTAGACACATGACATCAGGAGCTCCCCTCGTTCTCCATTGGCCTCATTTCCTGACCTAAACGAGTGGGATAACTCCAGGATAATTTCTTAGATCTTTGCCTTCTCTAAAATTTTTTAAGGCCACCTGTGAAATGGGATTAATCATCCTTGCCCTGCTTCCTTCACAGGAGGAACCCTTTTGAGGATCATCAAGAAACAGCAAAGCAAGAGTATAGTTGTTATTCTGGGTATTTACCCAAAGAAAATGAACACACTAATTTAAAAAGATACACACCTCTATGCTTACTGTGGCATTATGTATAATAGCCAAGATATGGGAAACAGCCTAATCCAACAGTAGATTAATGGATTAAAAAGGATGACATACACACATACACACACAAACATACACACTGGAATATTACTCAGCTATAAAAAAGAATGAAATCTTACCATTTGCAGTATCATGGAAGGATCTAGAGAGTACTATGCTAAGAGAAATAAATCAGACAGAAGTGCCTGGGTGGCACAGTCAGTTGAGTATCCACCTCTTGGTTTTGGCTTGAGTCGTGATCTTGGTGTCATGGGATCAAGCCCCTTGTTGGATTCCATGCTCAGCATGGAGTCTGCATGAGATTCTCTCTCTCTCCCTCTCCCTCTGCCCTTCCCCGCTACACATGTGCTCTCTGTCAAATAAATAAACAGATCTTTGAAAAAAGAAAATAAGTCAGACAAAGACAAACATCATATGATTTCACTTATAGTGGAGTCTAAAAAACAAAATAACTGAATAAGTAAACAAGCAAACAACAACAAAAATAGAAACAGATTCATAACTCTAGAAAACATACTGATGGATGCCAGAGGGCAGAGGTGTTGACAATGGGGAAAAAAGGTGCAGGAGATTAAGAGATCCAAACTTTCAGGTATAAAATAAATAAGCCACAGGGATGAAAAGTACAGCATAGGGAAAAATGTCAATAATATTGTCATAACTTGTGTGGTGACACACGGTAACCAGACTTATTGTGGTGAGCATTTCATAATATATGTGAGTGTTGAATCATTATGTGATATGCCTGAAACTAATATTATATACCAATCAAAAAGGATTATGGTTGTTAATAATTAGATTCAAAAGGGCTCTCAGCAGCCTGAAGTAGCCAGGTAACTGTCAGATCCCTCAATTCCATTCTCCTTCCTCTCCACCTCCCTACCCATTTGCCTCTGTAGTCTCAAAATTGTTCATAGTGGTTGGTAGAAATTGGGGGATAGGAGGAACTGAGGCAGAAACTTATTAACCTAGTGAGTAATTGTTGGGCACAGACTGGGTGCAGGTCTCTGTTAGATGCCGTGGTTACCATGGAGACCAGGATACAGGACTGGCCGTGAAGACTCCTCGCTGCTGGTGCACAGCAGAATCACCCCTGCAGTTTTTCAAGCCCAGATTCCATGGGTCCTGTGCTAGACTCATCTATCTCAAAACTTCAAGGAGGCAACCTTAGCATGTGTCTGTTCAGAAAGTTCCATAGGGGATGTAGTTGCTCTTGGAAAGGTGAGGACCACTGAATGGATGACCAGAAGCAGCTCCCTGAGATGGGATGATAAGAGCTAGAAGAAAGTGGGGTGGTGAGTGCTGGGACAGAGTGCTAAGGAACCCCAGAGTAAGGGTGTGTGAACATAGATGCAGTCAGGGAAGACTTCCTGAAGGCGATGCTGTCATATTGAATTTTGAAGCTTACAGGAAGAGAAAACAGCAGGTGCAAAGCCTTGGAAGCTTTAAATGGATGGTCATATGCTGCCCTAAAGGTGTCTGCACATAAAGTGCACAGTCCAGGTAAGAGGTATACCTCATAGGCAAGCCCACCTGTGACCCTGAGAAAGTCCCATTTCCAACCCCTCCTTTTTCACAGCTCAGGCTGGCTTCCATCATGAGGCAGGATGTGTTAGCTGGGGAACTAGCTCCTGTGAATAATGGATTTATGCAAACAAGGGCAGCAACCATATTAAACCACACCAGGGTGCAAGGCAGGCTTTTCTCGGATTTCACAAGGATCAGACAGGAACAAGTGGGTTAATTTACGAAGGCTCCATTATGGGCAAGTCTGTTCTGCATTGTTGCTAGCTATTGTAAAATTAAGTATTATTCCTGCCATTTTAGCAGTTCAGAGAGATCGAGTGACTTCCCCAAGGTCACACAGCAAGTGAGCGGAGAACGAGGACTTGGGTGTATACCTACTTGGACACACAGTGAGGTGGCTAAGAGTGTGGAAGCCAGACTGCCTGGGTTTGAATCCCTCATCCATGTTTCTGAGGGATCTCGGGGCAAGTTTCTTCAGCAACAGGCTTAGTTTCCTCATTGTGAAGAAGGCAAGGCTGACAGAGCCTTCTAGGTAGGGCTGTTGTGAGGACTGAATGAGCAGAGCCTGTTCAGGCTTTGTGGGTGCCCAGCCAGTGGTGTGAGCTGCTCACGCCTGAGTCTGGCCCCTGCCCTGTCACACACAGGTAACAGGCACGAGGGACTCAGAACTGGCAGTGCCAGGACTGCCTACCCAGCTCTGAAATTCTGGAATGGATTTGAAGTCACAGTTTCTGGCAACCCAGCTGAAGTCATGGGATGACTTGCTTGGAGGTGGGTTGGATTATTCCTTCCACCTTTGGAGTGTCCAGTTTGCTCATCTCGGTGGAGGTAGGCAACAGGTAGCAGCCTCCTTGTCTGTCTGGGATGGTGTGGGTCAGCTCCTGTTCTGGGGGTGCTGGGCTGCCTTGGAGGGCTCTGGGGAAAACCATGGCTGCGAGAGTCAAATGGGCCGTGGTGGAGAGGGCGCTGGCCTACCTGCCTCAGCCGCAGACAGGAGAGCAAAATAAAACTCCGGAAGTGGCCGATTTTCCTCAAGTGCTCGGCCTTAAAGCTCTTTTGATTCAGTTTCTAAAGGGCCTGTGTGGGGGGGCAGGCACTGTGGCAGGGCGCGGGGCCATGGGAGGCTGCCAGGGCATGGCTGGGGGGCAGGTGGAGGCCTGCCAAGCGGGACTGCAGCCCAGGCAGGGGGGCTAGGAGGAATTTCTATGAAAATGAGCCTGCCAGAGGCAGGTGGGGTGCCTGTGAGCGTGGGTGCGTGTGTGTCTGTGTGTGTGTGTGTGCGTGCAATATGATGGCAACCCACACTTGGAAGGGCGCATCCAGGAAGCCTAGTGAAGCTGCGAGAGAAGAAAGCCAGAGACAAAGACAAAGGGCTGGAAGGAACAATGCCAGTGTGGATGGGCAAGAGTCCGAGCCCAGGATTGGGGCCTGCTGCTTCCAAGCCCCCCACCTCTGGGCCTGCTGGAGGTGGGAGGGGGCTGTGGGCCTTGAGCAGGATGGCCGTCAGGGTTGGGACACTCCCGACAGAACTTCTATGCCAGAGGAGAAGCAAGAGATGCTGTCTGCTTCTCTCTTGCTGGTCAACTGAGGTGGAGAGCCAGGGCCGATATCTAGAGAATGCCATTGGAATCCATTGTGAAAGTCTTCCAAATTTGGCCCAAATCATCCTGGCTGTGTGGCCCCAATTATGATTTTACTCAGCCAGTTCAAAATAGTCATGGTTTGCTGCCAGGCCCTGTGGGAACCTGCAAATCTTCAGGACCTGCTGACCCAGGGGAGGTGCTCAGGGAGAGAATATTGAAGAGACAGAAGAGGAACTCAAGTGCCAGGCAGGCTGAAGAGCATTCTGGGTGCCACGAGGAACACCCACGCACCCCAACATAGCTGTGATGATTTAACACAATCAGTAAGGGCCATGGCAACGGCTAATGATTGTGAGCATTTGCCACGTGCAAGACGCTGTTCAAGGTGCTTTACATGTAATAAGTCATTTAACTCCTGTGAAGATCTGAGGTTGGTGGAATTATGAAGCCCCTTTTACTAACACAGAAACCGAAGCACAAGGAGTTCAAATTATTTGTGTGAGGTCCCAGAGTGAGGGCCAATACCGTGGGGAAGATAGGATGAGCACCATTTTGCACCTGAGGAAGATGAGGCCCAGAGAGACCAAGGAATCCTGGGTCACTCAGATGATGTGTGCAGAAACCCACCCTTTGCTGGCCAGGTCGTGGGTATGCAGAGGCCTGGGTGTGGCGCGTGCAGACCTTTGACTATATTCATGCTGTGTGCAAGCTGTTGCCTGAACCCAGGTCTTTTCACCTGAAGCACAGGCATTTTTCTGCTGGTCCGTAAGTGCTTGGGGACCCTCAGAGATCCTGAATCCCCCCAGGCCTTCTGGACCCCTGGGCTGCTGGCATCCTGAGACCTCCCCTGCCTGCCAGGAGAAGACTTGCCCAACCATTCAGCTTTCCCCCAAGGGCTCCCAGGCTGAGGATGGAGCTGGACCTCAGGGCCTCCCTGGAAGGACCTGGGGTCTGCGCTCAGCACAGCATGGGCCTCCACTTCTGAAGCAGCTCGACTGCTTGATGTCCTCCTGCTGGACCTGTGAGGGGCTCATACTTCATTGGTGGCCTGCAAACATTTGGGGCCAAGAGCTCTTTGTCTAAATAACATCTTCTTCAAAAGTTTAATAAGACAGCAGTAGTGCTGGGCTGGCTGAGGATGGAAAGCCTCCTGAAGCCTGGCAGCTGGCCTTGTCTGGACACCATGCTGGCCATGCCTCAGGGCCCCCTCGGGTCCTTGGGGGCGCATTTGAGCCCCTGTCAAACAGGTACTTTTTGCCGCCATGTCTTGAACATGAAGCAAGGCCATTTCTTTGGGGTCCGGCCTGCTTCCGGTTTGTTCTGGGTGGCGGACAGGGCTGGAAGTAGAAAGGACAAAGGCTTCTGTGTCCCTCTGGCCTGGATCCTACTCAGCAAGAGCAGTTGTCGGTGTTGGGTGAACAGACCTGTGTTGGAATCTCATCTCTTCCAGTTCCTTGCTGGGTGACCTCAGATAAATCATTTCACTCATGCAAGCCTGTTTCCTTTCCCTTGAACGGGTGCTGGATTTGAATAAGATAACGCACGCCGAGCCCTTAGCCTGGCTTCTGGCACACTGTACAGACGCAGCACACGCTTGGCTACGCTGCGGCTCTCCAGGGGTGTGTGGGTCCGGCTCTGGCAGGCATGTGGCGTCAAGGTTGGATCCAGGCTTTACTTCTGGCAAAACTGGGAGGGGCTCTGGGCCCCTCCTTCCTTACAGCTGCCCCTCTTCTCCCCTGCTCTCCTTTGATGCCCCCAGCAAAGCTGTCGCTGTCGTGACACTCCCCAGCCTGACAGCTCATCTTGTCAAGGTCACACACTCTTTGGGTCTCCCAAGGTGAACATCAGCAAGTCTGCTACACCGGGCTCTTCTCCCAGGCAGGGCTGTGAATTTTTTCCACTAGAACTTCGCTGTGTTCTCCTGGCTGCCTGCCCCAGGGGCACCTGGCCTGCTCACCTCTCTGCCCTCAGCACCCAGCCCCAGCCCCAGTCCCAGCCCCAGCTCAGGGCCTTCAAACAGTCAATTTTAATGGCGTATTTGGGTATAATGGTCCTATTTCTGATCCAAAAAAGTGATACTGAAGATAGAAATGTCTGGTCAGCTCCAGGGGTGTAGAAGATTTCCTTTTGCAAGGACTCATGCACCCTTTAAATGGTGTGAGGAGGGGATCCCTGGGTGGCTCAGCAGTTTGGCGCCTGCCTTTGGCCCAGGCATGATCCTGGAGTCCCAGGATCGAGTCCCACATCAGGCTCCCTGCATGGAGCCTGCTTCTCCCTCTGCCTGTGTCTCTGCCTCTCTCTATCATGAATAAATAAATAAAATCTTTTAAAAAAATAAATTGTGTGAGGGTATATGTGACAGGCCTTTGCTGTGAGGCCTGAGGGGGAGGGTCTGCTGTTTTGTTGGGGAGACACATTTTGGACCTCAGGAAATGTCAGTTGAGGCTATGGATTAGAGCAGGAGGGAGAAAGGGGCTTCTTATACCCAGACCAGGACCTTCTTTGAGAGGCCAGAGAGGAATTCTTTGAATGAAACAAGCCATTCTCCATGCCAGGGAAGGAGTTCTTTGTCTCCGTGGTAGCCAGAGAAGAGGTAGGATGGATGCCAGGAAGAAATATAAATTTCCCAGGGGAGGACGCAGACCAGCTGAAGGAAATCAGCTTTTGTCCAGGAAACCATGATGGCAGCACCAAAGGCCAGCACAGCTGCCACCGACCAGATCCTTCGGAGCCTATTACCTGGCCCAATGCCCCTGTATTATCCAGGTAATGGAACACACATGTGTGTGTTCTACTCTACAATCACAGCTATCACAGCTTGAGTCTAAATAGTTCCTCCAAAGGCAGAGCCAGGGGGCTTCAGGAACCATCCGTGTGAAAGGTGATGTTTTAGAGGCTTTGGCAGGAAAGCTGAAGTGAAATGCTGTTTGTAGCAGCCCAGATTCCTGTCTGCTTTGTGCTCTGAAGGTCACAGAGTGCTGGGTCTGAATTTGTACACCTGCCCCGTTGCCCTGTGGAGGTGGTAGTGGAGGCTTGCCCAGAAGGAGGACAAGAATCTGAGGCTCAGGATAGTGAAGACCCTTGTGCAAAGGGGAGGCCTCTCACATCTGTATCCAGCAGCATGCCCACTAGGAGAGTGGACAGCCAGACCCCTGGCCCCTGCAAGGGCATCTACTTCTCTGATTCAGACACCAGAGCTGAGCAGGAGCTTAAATAGCATCTACTCTAACCCCTTCATCCCACAGGCCAGGAAACTGATCTGGAGCTGTTGAATTACTGGCAATTGAAATTTCAGTGGGCATTTTAAACATCTCTGGTCCCTTAGAATAGGACCAGCATCCCCAAACACTACTGTGTTTATTAAGTTACCCACAGTTTGGGACAGGGTTGACACTAGAATCCAGGCGATAAAAAAAGACCACTTAAGAAAAAAAAAAAAACCTTACAAAACTAATGCCATAAGCAAAATGAAATGAAAAACTGGGGAGAATGTTTGTAACTCATCATACCGGGAAAGAATGAATTTCTTTAATATATAAGGAGCCATTATAAATTAATAAGGAAAGAACCAACAATGCAACAGAAAATTTATCTGGGGACATACATCATTTACAGTATAGGAGGTTCAAGTGGCTCTTAAAACGTTTGCAGAGGGGACACCTGGGTGGCTCAGCGGTTGAGCGTCTGCTTTTGGCTCAGGGCGTGATCCCGGATCCCCGGAATTGAGTCCCACATCGGGACTACTTCTCCCTCTGCCTGTGTCTCTGCTTCTCTTTCTGTGTCTCTCATGAATAAATAAATAGAACTTATTTATTTATTTATTCATGAGAGAGAGAGAAAGAGAGAGAGAGAGAGAGAGAATCAGGCTCCATGCAGGGAGCCCGATGCGGGACTCAATCCTGGGACCCCAGGATCACGCCCTGGGCCGAAGGCAGCACCAAACTGCCGAGCCATCCAGGGATCCCAATAAATAAATAAAATCTTAAAAAAAAAAAAAAAGTTTGCAGAGCTACTCAACTTCACTCATAATAGTGGAAATACAAATTTAAAATTTGTGACAATGCTTTTTACCTATCCAATTGGCAAAGATCAAAAAGGTCCACATCACCTAGTGCTGGCCTAGGCTATGGGGAAACATACACTTTTATACAATGTATTGGAAGGACTAATTGATAAAATCTCTATGAAGAGTAATTTTGATAATAACTACCAAAATGAAAAATGCAAGTGCATTCCTTTTCACCTCCAGGAAATTTTCCTATAAATACACCAGCACATTTGCAAAGTGAGCACATGCAAGGCACATGAATAAAGCACTGGCAAAAACAAAAGAGTTAGGGGTTAAATAATTAAGAACCTGCTCCAAAGAGGACTTCTTTGATAAATGATGGTATATCCATATAATAAAATACTATGCAGCCATTAAAAAGAGTGAACTGGCTCTCTGGATGGAATGGAATAATCCCTAATGCATATTGTTACATAAAAGTAATAGCAGAATATGTGCAACCATTTGTGTGAATAGTATATACACATACATACACACATATACACACACACACATCTATATGCACATGTTCATATGTGTGTATGTACCTATATAGGTGCATACATATTTGAAATTGCTTGTGCACAGATTCTTTTTGGAAGGATACACCCAAAATATAGCAGTGGTGGCCTCTGGGAAGGGAAAGTGGGCGGCTCTCAGCCTTAGTCCTGGCTAAGCACAAGTCTGGGATGGAGGAGAGGGACACTTTTCACTGTCTTTTGAATTTTGTATCATGTGTGTATATTCCTGGTTTAAAAAAAGAAACATTTAATTCAGCTAACCTAAGATTCAGAGAGGAGGGTCTTAGGGCCAGTCTCACCTGTAATGACTGTTCCACATGGGGGACTGTGGCCTTGGTGAGGCACAGGCCACAGAATGAGGGTGTGTCTGGGATACATTCAGCTGTAGGCCAGAGAAGGCGTGGGGTGGGGAGGACCTAGGCTAGCTCACCAGGTCTGGGGACCCCCTGAATACACTGGAATTAAAATGGAGTGTCTGAAATGCCAGTGATCTTGGAAACAAATGGCTAGTTGGGTCAAATGGCAGGCCCATTTCCAAGTGTCTGTCTGATTTTCTCCTCCTCGTCCCGGGAGGGTAAGGGCTGTGAGGTTAGGGATGGTCATGTAGCCTTTTGCAGAGCCTGTGGTGACCTGCAGTGACCTGCCTGAGTAGTGCTGAGCACAAATATGCAGATACAAGGCCCGCGATGAAGTCAGCCAGCTTTTGAGCTCAGTGGGTATTATCTGACACTGACATATTCTCTGAGGTGAGGTCTACACTGGGAACAGGCGGTATAGCAGAAAGACCATGACATTTGGAGTCACGCTGACCTGGGTTTGAGTGTGGACTCTACAAACATGAGGATTATAGTGTTAAATTAATTAAACAAGGGGCCTCTAATATCGTTGCGGCCTACATAAAGGAACCAAAATCTAAGCCTGTAAATGCCTCAAGGTTATGAAATCAAACCAGGAAGGACAACCAATCACAACCAGCCAGCTAGGCGTTAAGCTATAGCCAATCAGATAGTTTCCTTTCCTTGCTCTGGCGTTTTCTCTTTATAAATCTTTCTCCGAGCTCCTGGAGGCAGAGCACTCCTAACCTCTTCTGGTTTGGTGTCACCCGATTTGAATCAATTTTTGCTCAAATAATCTCTTAGACATTTTAACATGCCTCAGTTTCTCTTTTAACAATAGACAAGAGTGTGATCCTTAAGCTTTCTGAGTGTGCTTCTGATCAGCAAAATGGGGATAATCTTATCCACTCTGCAGGGATGTCATTAGGTCTGAAGTGAGTGAGGCTGCAGCATGCAGAGTCTCAGCCCCTCCCAGATGCCCATGTGGCCTGTGCAGGTGACACTGTTAGACCATGGCAGATGGCTACATTAATTAATGGGCGCTAGGCAGGTGGCCTAGGTTTGAATCCTGGCTGTGTGAATTATAAGCTGCGGGATTTAGGGTAAATTACTTAACCTCTCTGTGTTATATAATCTGTAAAATTGGCATTATAATAGTACCTACTTCATCTAGAGTTGTGAGCATAAAAAGTGAGAAGTAACTGGTGCCATAAAGCACACATAGCACTGAACCTAACTTGGAATAAACACTCAAGAATATTAGCTATCGTTCTTATCATTAGTATTATTTTGGAACAACTTGATAACTCTAGTCAGTCAATTACTGATCTTAAAAGTTTAGTAATCAGGGGCTCCTGGGTAGCTCAGTCAGTTAGGCATCCAAATCTTGATTTTATCTCAGGTCATGATCTCATGGGTTGGGATCATAGAATCCCTAGACCCCCAGATGATGAATGGGCTCTGCCCTCAACAGGGAGTCTGCTTCTCTCTTTCTCCCTTGGTCCCTTTGCTGGCTTTCACTCTCTGTTTCTCTCTCTCTCTCAAATAAATAAATCTTAAAAAGCCGTTTAGTTGTCAGGGTGAACCTTTTCTTTTTTTGGACATATAGTGGGAGGCGCTGGAATTGGCATCTCCAGTGTGGACAGCTTACATTTTCCAGAGATACGGATCAGGCAAATGGGCAAAACACACCCAATTAGACTCACCATGAAACTGCATCCCATCTGGCAGTGCCCATGTGGGACCAGGTCAGGGAGGAGTCACGAAGGGCTTATTGAGCTCAGCCTGCTGTTGAGGGAGGAACACAGCATTCTGAGTGGTCTTTGAAGGAAATGCAAATGAAATTCACAAAACCTTGGTGGAAAGTAGAGGCAGTGTCTGCATCATGGGGCGAAGCTGGTTTTTTTTTTTTTTCCGAGGTTTTGAGTATAAGGAAAGGGGAGGCCATGTTTGGGAAGCTGTAGTGTTTTGGGCTTTCTTTCCGGGAAACATTATAGGGGCAGAAACATGGTGGGGGCACCTGGGTGGCTAGTCAGTGAAACGTCTGCCTTCGGCTCTGGTTGTGATCTCAGGGGTCCTGGGATCGAGCCCCACAGTGGGCTCTCTGCTCAGCGGAGAGTCTGTTTCTCCCTCTCCATATTCTCCCTCTGTGCTCATTCTCTCCCTCTCTCAAAAAAATAAAGTCTGAAAAGAAAAGAAAGAAAAGATTTTCTACCTCCTCCATATGGTGGAGGTAGAAAATCTCCAGACAGAACAACTGGAAGAGTATAGGCTCGAGAAACTGGGTTTGAAGGGGCTTAGCATAGTGAAGAACTCCAAAGAGGTACAAGGACACAGTGGAACCGATTATTGAAGTCATGTCAGAATGGAGATTTGTTAGAGGGATTTAATAGCAACAATAATTCACTAGGCGCCTCCTCCCACATTAGATGGCACATCTCTGCAGCACCAGTAATGAGGAGTACCAGTAAGCGGGAGGTGAGCGAGTGGGAGGGAGGAGGGCTCAGCGCAGGGTACATATATTAACTTACAAAATAAGGCAAGCAACACATCCTGCAGAAAGGATACCTGGGCCTCACTAGGGCCTCCTGCCTCCTACCTCCCCAATATTTTATTAAAACTTTGTATAATTGATTGCTTTTTGATCAGGAATTTCCTGAAGAGTGTTTCCATCCGATGGTTGGGCCAGGCTAAAACTCAAGGGGCGGAACCGGCTGTTCCCCACTGCTTCCGAATGGAAAGCTTTTGAGACACGAAGCACAGGGGCTCTATCCTGTTTTCACGCAGACCTCTCTTAGGAGGTCACTTCCACTCAGATGTGTCGAAGTGTCCTGTCGGCTAGGATAGGATAGCATGTGTGTTTCTGAAACAGGCTCACTCCAGGGTCCTGGCTGGGTTCTACTGGATGAGAATGTCACCCCAGGCCACTTTTCAGGAGGGGAGCTATGCTGGGCCCCACCTCTGGTCCACAAGAAAACCTAGGACAGGGGACACCCAGCCAAAGCCCTCCCCGGCCACTTGCGATCATTCCAGAAGCACCATGGAATCTCAGCGCCCTTGGCACAATGAGAAAAGAAATCGAAACAGGATCTAAATCCAAGCTGTTACTTAATTACGATTATTATTTTTCATTTCACCACTAGGAAATTTCAACCCCAGGATGGCCGAAAGCAGAAGGCCGCACACCCTGGAGTCAGAAACCTATTTTGTAAGCACTTCCTCGCAGCCTCCCTAAGTTTAAATATTAATTTGCCTGTAATTGGCGGAGAAAACAAACAGGCAAATTAAAAACGCGACAAAGCTGACTTTCTCCTTCCTCTAAGCTCCCTCCCTTTTCATTTCACTGCCGCCTAGAACGGGATATAAGACAATGGGACCCTGAGCTGGGTGGAATTCTAAGCCTGGGCTTGCCTTAAAGCTACAATATGGATTTAATTTATATGCAAATGCAAGCAATAAAAAGGCAGACACTGTAGAAATTATAGGGATCCCCCCTCCTTTTCTTAGGAGATACTCAAACCCTTTCTCTCCTCTTCCCCACTAAGACCTAATTATTATTGGTTCCTGCTACCTTCCCCTCTCCTCCTGCCCACTCTGGGTGTAAACTGGGCCTTTTAAGAAAAGCAATGGAAGATTGGGAATAAGAGAAGGAGCATCAGGATAATTTCACAGTCTGACTCCCCACCCCCATTTGGTTTTGGGTTTTTTTTTTTTTTTTTTGCCTGCCAGGGCCCTCCTGTTGGCCAGTAGAACGCAAAACTGATCAAAGCCAGCCGGAAGCCTTAAGTAGGCCAAAATGGGGCTAAAGTATGCTAATAGAGGAGCTAAATATACTTTAATCCTGTTATAATACAAGGTAACGTGGAGGCAGGGAAAGGGCCCGGTGGCTTTAGCAGGGGGCGGAGGGGGGCTGGGGACCCCTGTGAACTCTGAATAGAAGTTGCTTCCTATTCTTTCTCTGGTGGGGGGTGGGGTGGGGGCCTTCTTCCTCAGATGCCCACACCAGCCCCGCCTGTCCCGTTTACTGAGTGTCAACAGTTGGGTGAGCAAGACTTCTCAGCCCTTAGATCAGTACCCTGTGACCCTCCACATTGAGGCCACACCATTCAGTCAAGCCTTCCAGCTGTTGCCAGAAGGATGAAGGTTTTTTTTTTTTTTTTTTTTTTAAAGTAGGGCATGGCTTAGGAGAACACTAGGCAACAGTTTTAAATTATGTCCTTACCACCACCCAGCTTGCTCTGCAGATCCTGGGGTGGGGGGTTGGTCTGTGCAAGACCCAGCTGGTCTAGCCTGGTGAAGAGCTTCGTGGATGCACACAAATACATTTTGGGCCTCTCTGGCAACCTTCAGAGGCAGCTTCCACCAGATCAGCCTTGATTTTACAGAGGAGACAGAGTGGAAGTTGATCTGGCCACTCGCTCTCACTGGAGGAAGAGCTTGGGGTACTGTGTTTGACATCTCTCTCTGGGCTCTGGGCCTGGGGACTCATTCTGGAATCAGGGATCCATTTCCTGGGTCAGGTCTCCCTTTGGAAGAACCAGGGTGGGGGGACCCTCTCCCCCCGGACCTCAGAGAACACTGATGCGGTTTTGCAGCCAACTGCGGCTGGTACCAGAAGATTGAAAACAAAGGTCCACACTGAGGCCTACCTCCCACCGAGCGGCTGGGAGTCTGAATGGTGGGGTGGGGAGGTGGCTCGGAGTCCCAGATACCTCTCTGTTAAGTACAAATTACATACTGGATATATTAAGTGGTAATGGTATAGTTTGCATTTGACTTAGTTTCGTGAGAACGTCGATACATCCTCCCAAATGCTGAGTGGGTGACACATGCGAACAAAAAGACTTCAATCCCAACAGAATATGTTTTGTTTGAATTCAGGCCCAGCTTTCCCTCCCTCCCTCCCTCCCTCCCTTCCTTCCTTCCTTCCTTCCTTCCTTCCTTCCTTCCTTCCTTCCTTTCTTCCTTCTCTTTCTTTTCTTTTTATTCTTTTTTTCACTCAGTTGTTCTCTCTCTTCCTTCTTCCTTGCTGCCCACCTGGATGCTCTAAGCTGCAGAACCCTTCTGACACACGGTGCTTTGGGTGGGTGGGGGAGCGTTGGTTTATGAAGTTGGCCAGAATGGGTATGAAGGATGCCGTCCTGAAAACCTGGCGCTGAACAATAGATCATTTCTATACCTGCCCCACCCCCACCCCTGCCCCCACCAGGCCTCCAGGTCCTGGTCTGCAAGGTGAAGTGTTGTACCAGGTGGTCCCTGAGCTTCCTCGAAGCCTCTGACAGTCCAGGTGGCTGTCTGGCTGAACTTCTGTTGCATGTGTACACTTGAGCCTGGAAGGTCTGGTGACATGGCAGGTGCAGAATGTATGTTCAGTGTTGACATATGGAATGTGTCACCCCAATGGCATAGAGAAGGGTCTTGGGGGGCGCATTGTCACCCCATGCGAGGAGAACCTACAGACAACTTCAGATAGATTAAGTTTTGATCCTGGCTGTACCACTTACTGGCATTGAGATTTGGGGCAAATTATTAAACTCTCCACACTTGAGTTTCTTAATCTGCAAAATGGGGGTAAGAGTATCTATTTCTTGGGGTTTTAAGGCTTTCAATGCCTGTGCCGGGCTTAATAAGGCCCTTAGAACATGGTTAGTACCTCTTGGAAGTTACCTCTTACTACAAGACTTAGAATATTGCCACTCCCGTGTTACCAGATGAAAAATCCTTTTTGTCCTTTTAATGTTTCAGCAAGGATCAAATGCATAATCTGCTTGGAGCCAGTTCTGAGTGATCTTATTCCCCCAAATGCAAGGGCTTCAGATTGCTCAGATCTGGCTTCAGGGTTGATGCAGAGGTCCTTGGTCCTGAGATGGGTCTGAGCCTCTCTTCTCCAGTTCTCTTTCTCTTTGGTTCTGCTTTTCCTCTCAAATATCTTCCCGGAGTCCTGGCGTATGGCCTCAATGAGCATACAGAGAAAATAAAAACTATTTGCAAATGTCCCATCTGGCCAATACTTTCTATTTCTCGCTTGAGTAGAACCCCCACCCCTGCCCCCAACAATGAATCTTGAGGTCTGAGTCATCACTTCCGTTTTTTGCAACAACTTATAAACTGGTTTTAATTATACAGTGCTTTTCCAAATAAACAGCTCTACCGAAAGAGAAAACAACCTCTGATTTTTGTTGAATTAAGTCAGGAACAATCCCAGCACCATGCTCGCTGACTACGGCAGTGACCTGAGGCTTCTCATGCCGTCCTTGTGCTCATACCTGCGCTCCCTGGACGGTAGCAGCAAGCACATTGGAATCAGCCCAGGGAGACAAGAAAAACCTCCAAAGAAACTTCAGGACAGGGCTCTAGATCCCAACCAAAATTCAGGCATTATTTTGGTAGCAGTTTTGCTGGGGGAAAAATATGCAAAGATCTTTGTCTCTCCCAGAAACACAATATTATCCCGACGACAGTATGACCCATGAAGCATCCTCTGGTTGACTTCCAGACGGAACGCTATCGCAAACGTATGAATGGTGACAGCCGATTTCTGGGCAATTCCTCTTCTTCCTTTATTTAAACGCTTTATGTTCCACACATTCATTAACATTTCCCTGCATGTCTCATTATTATCTCATCAAACATTTATTATTACTTCAAGATAGATAATTAAAATTTTATACAGTTATTCTCTCTGTATGACAATCCAATGGATTTCGGATCTCTCCACCCTCCCCAGAACTCATCTGCACCCTCACAATCAGGTCGTAAAACTCATGAACTTTCAATTCAGCGGGCAGAAAGCAGAGGAACAAAATCTAAAATTCATTTCGAATGGGAGTTTCGTTTCCTGAATAATGACTCAGTTATTGCAGTTGTTAAAGAAGCAGAGAAAAAGGTCTCATAGGACAATCCTAGCTCTTCAACGAATAAATAACCGGTCTCCATTGATAACATTACGAGGGAGACAAACAATGTCTATGGGTGATTTTTAAGGCCAGAAGTGGATTTGTTGGAAACAAGGACTCCCAGACAGCAAATGCAATAAACTCCAAAAGATTAGCAAAGAATTACTGTCTTTCCAGGATGCATATTACATTTAGGATTAGAAATTTTGATATGGATTATATATCACACATATTGCACAGAGCATAGAAGTATCAAATTCATTGCAAACAGGGTGAGATATTTTTTTCACTGGAATTTAAGAATGTAGGTTGGGTTTTCGGCTACTTACAGCTCGGAAGAGAATTTCCGGGTGGGAGGAACGTCCAGCCTTAACAAGCCCGTGGCCCCTTGCTTTTCATGTGCCGTTTCCCTGCCTAGACCCGAGCACAAGCAGAAAAGTCATCTGAGACCAAACCCAGCCCTGAGGGGCTTGACGTGCAATTTCTGAAATTGCTTGAATTTGGTTTTGGAGCTATAAATCTTACAGTTTCACCGAAAAATAATCGGTGCCAACCTCCAGGAAATTCAAACCGTTTCACATTTCTTCTTTAAATATGCAAACCAGGAAAATGTTGATTTAGTCTGTCTAGTTAATTAAACAGGTCTACCCTACTTAATTTGGGAAAAATAAGAATGCTATCCTTTCGTTGCTTATCACCCCGATCCAGAGAAGAAAAGGGCTGTGGGCTGTGGATCTATCTCTTCTAAACTTTTTAAAAGCGTGGTTTGAAAAGCATCACTTGGCAAGCAACCATTTTCCCCACGTTGGAGCTTTTCACACATAGCTGGTTCAGATTTCAGCATCGCTCACAGGAGAACGTTTGCTCTGCTCTCCTGCGGCGGTGGTTGAGCAGATGGGGCAGGCGCAGCCCAGGGTGCCGAGCTGGGGAGTAAGCCAGAGGGCTCATCTTTTTAACAGGCGCTCAGGCTGTTTAGCTGTTGTGTGTGGATGCGTAGGTCTGCCCTGGGAACACACCCTGGGACACTCGGCCAATGCCACTGCTGGCCTCGGATGCCCATTTACTGATGTGAAGTCTTTTCCTTCTCCAAGGCCGTCCACATGTTCTTACTCAGTAGCAACCACACATCTCAGTTGCAAGAATTTATTAACATATAAAACAGGCCTGGCATGTAGAAAAAGAATGGTCCTTGCCTTCAGGGAACTTTAATTCATTAATTTTTGTTATGCTTTTAGTGTGTGCTGAGCAAATAAAACAGTGCACAATATGGATGGTCTTTGACCTATGATGGTTCAATTTAAGATTTGTAAACTATGACGGTGTGAAAGTGATACCTATCCAAGTAGAAACTGCACTTCGAATTTTGAATTTGGATCTTTTCTGGGGCTATACGGTGCTCTCTTGTGGTGCTGGGTAGGGCAGCAAGCCTCAGCTCCCATGCAGCCAGGCAATCCCCAGGACAAAGAACCCATAGATTTAAAACTACTCTCTACCCCCATAGCCATTCTGTTTCTTACTTTCAGTAAGGTATCTAATCAATTACATGGGATGTTCAGCACTTTAACAACAAATAGGCTATGTATTAGTTGATTTTGCCTTGCTGAAGGCTAACATAAGTGTTCCGAACACATTTAAGGTAGGCGAGGCTAAGCTGTGATGTTAGGTGAAGTGTAGTCAATACGTTTTTGACTTAACGGTATTTTCCACATATGAGGGGTTTATCCGGATGTAACCACACTGTAAGATCGAGGAAGCTCTGGACAGGCAGGTTATAATTTGGTCTCAAAGTGTTTGGTATAAATGGTGATCCTAAGAGGTCTGCAGGGTTTGGAAGGCTTAGGGGTGGCTTCAGAGTGTGGGGCTTCAGAGCAGGTATGGCATGATGGGTAGGCTTTGAAGAACTAGAGCATGCTTGATATTAGGGCACCCAGGGGCCTAGTCACACTTTATCAAATCCTTATTGGGCCTCTATTGATAAATAAGACACCAGATTACGATGTGAAGCTAGATTTTCTGACTAATACAAACACTCTTGGGGAGGGGCAGGATATGATTCATCTTTGTAACTTCCATCCTGACTTCTTAGGAGACACTTCACTCAAAAACTATACCTGTAACTGAATTAATATCCTTATCTGTCCTTTTGGATGTTTTGTTTGCAAAAGGCTATTGAATCTTTTTCTTCCCCCCTCCCCAGGTGTTTTTAGGGCTTTCTTTTGTTCTGCACGTTCTAGAGTCTTTCCCTCAGGATGCTCAGATTTTGGGTCTTAGCACACTTCCTGACATCTCAATACATGAGTATTATCTGAGTGTCTCTTGGGTCTACCAAGGTGTGAGGGTGGGTGGGGTGGAGGCACAAGGGATATATCCGTCCTCAAAAGCTTGACTTTTGATTGGGAAGATAAGAACTAAAATTTGTTGGTGTCTAGTGAGGTTATTCTCACAATGAACCTTTGAGGCAAGTGTTGTAGTGTCACCATTTTGGAGAGAGGAAAAGAGAGTTCCAGAATGGTTTCTAAGCTGTCAAAGTCACTAGTGGCTGAGTGACCCAATTCCCTCATTCAGAGTTTGAGAGGGGCACCCAGAGCATTGTGTTTCCATGTCTGTCCAGGGCCAGGATCACATTTAGTTCATCGGCTGTACACACCTGGCACAAAATGACTTTAGTAAGGATGAGTTGAATCAAAGAATCACTCTCCCATTATGATTGGGGCTGGCAGGGCAGAGCCTAGAGGATCATCTGTTACAGGAACAGACCAGGAAACAGCAGGATAATCTAACACCAGCGCCATGTGCAGTTTTTATTTTGCATTTCTCCTTCATTGTCTCCGTGCTGCAGCAGTATTGACCAGTCAGTGAGAAATGCACTACTTTGCATGCCCAGACACAACCTAACATTGAGCAAATCTGAGCTCACCCTCACCCCTAGCCCCGTTAAATTGGTTTGATCAGCCTGGTGGCCTGGAATGTCTGAAGTCTTGCAAAAGACACAGGCACGTTTGTTGGTGGGTCTCACATACACTCCCAAATTTGACATGACTCGACAGTTGCAAGGCTATCTCTGTCTGCTTCTTACATCGCCCCTGTTCCGCTGCCCAGCCCCCATCATCCTTGCCACCAACATAGCAGAGGAAATATATCAGATTGACCTTTTTAAACATCATTTAATCCTGAACAAAATCCTGATTTTAATGATGGAGTGAGAGTCTATGTCTTGGAAAAGTCAAAAGTGCTACACAGATGCAAGGTAGGGTCAAGGGGCAGTCTGGCTTAGGAGAGAGTAGGGCTGGTCTGGGCTCAAAATCCCAAAGGTGTGACTTTGGACAAGTCACTGAACCTCTCTTGAGTTTCTGTGTCCTTTTAGGAAATGAAAGTTGATAGGGGGTGCCCTGGGGGCGAAGTGAAATAATCTGTGCAGAGCACTTTGCACAGTGCTTGGGATGGAAGGAGTACTCCATTGAGGGTAGCATTACCATTCCCACTTCTGGCTCCTAAGTACATCTAATGCGTATTCATCCAGCACTCTTGACTGAGAACTCTTGACCTAACAGTCCCATTACTCACTGGATCCTGACGTCCTCTGGTGCTGTGACAAAAGTCGGAATAGGGCCTAGAGGATCGCCAATAAGGCCAGGCAAGTATTTTCAAGGAGTGAACGGGTCTGATCTGGAGGCAGCAGAGTGCTGGGGTCTGGCAAACTGCTGTACCCATGCCTTGTCTCAAGGGGGTGATGGTGGCTCTACTCTGGCCATTGCCAGGTATAAATGTGGGCCAAAGCCCCAGATTTTTTTCAAAGAAAGCCAGGCTTTTTTCTTTTAGTGTGAAATTAGTTGGTAACTGCTTAATATCTTTTGAAAATATGGTACAGGACAATTCTATGTGGGCCAAATTAGACGTGCCTGTGGGCCAGATGCAGGCCTCCAGGGTGTAATCTCTGGCCCAGTAAGCTTGCCTTTTTCTGGAGGGGCCCGAGGCAAGGTGGAGCCCAGAAAGGCAGAAGCTACTAGGCACTTCATCCTGTGTAGAGTGCTGTGAAAGTCTATGCCGGCTCTCATAAGAATGTGCAGACCATTAAATGAGTGTCTAGCACAGTGTCTGGCAGCTAAGAGGAATTCAGTATTGTCAGTGTTATGTGTTCTCTAGTGCATATTTTCCCAGGATCACTTAGATTACTGCTAGCTGTGGGGGCCTTGTCAACTCAGTTTTCAGTCCCTATTTCAGAGTCAATATCATTTATAAGATCTTACAGGCATCATTATGGTTTTCTGGGTACAGTCCATTTCTCTTAATATATTTTGCATTCTTATTTGCTGTTGATAAAATTACACCTGAGGCATTTTAGAACTAAAAGGGTCTTCAGAAATAACCTAGTTCCACCTCCCTATTTCACAGAAAAGAAGCCCTGACATTCCAGAGAAGCTGAGTGGCTTACTCAAGTCCTACTAGAGGGTAGCTTGGACTTTTGCCTTGGTTCTGGATGGAGCCGAGATCCCAGCTCTATCTTTGCTTAGTCCAGGGCCAGACTAAGAGCTTGTCTGACAAGGAGCAGATAGGAAACATCTGTCTGGGTCTGGGAACTGGTGGGTGGTTTGTACTACTAGTTGTGACCTTAGTAATGGGGCCTGACCCATGGGGGCATTTGAAATTGGGGGTGAGAGACAAGGAAGGGAAGCTGGTAGGAAGGGTATGGAGGGGAATTGCAACCCTGGGAAGAAAGAGTCTCTGATTTTTGGAAAGTCTCTATGGCAGAATCTGAACTTACTCATTAAATGCTAACTCCCTGACCCAGCTTTATTTTTCTCCCGCTCCTCATATCCCACACCGTTTGATGTGTATTATCTTCATTGTCTGTCTCCTTAAATAGAATGTAAGGCCCATGAGGGCAGAGGGCTTTATTTTGGTTGCTGCTGTATCTCCCCATGCTCAGCACAGGGCCTGGAGCAGAACTGGCACCTAGAGTGTTTGTTGTATGAATCATAATGGCAATGTGCACACACACAAGAGTGACCATATTTGTGTCCATCCTTCATGCATGAGAGGGAAGGGAGCAGTCACAGCTCCATTTATGCTGCAAGAGGCTTAGGCGACTTGCCCACAGTGACACTGCTAGAAAGTTCTTGGTAGACCAGACCCAGAAACCAGTCCCCTGATTCTAAGCATGTAGTTTAGTCCCCTCATCACTACATGCATAAATCCCACAGTCTTGACCATACAACTCTGACTGCTGCTTCTGTGCTTGTGGTTGGAAAGGAAGCTTTGAGCTAAAAGCTAGCAATTTAAGAAAAAAAAATCATGGATAGATTCATGGATAGAGTATCATATTGCTCTGCCTTGGAGTGGTCGATACCAAGACAGAGCTTCTCATGTTGAAATCGAAATGATCCCACTTTTATCCCCAAAACTTTGTCTGAGGTCATGCTCCAGATGGAAAGCAGGAAGTGTTTTTCTGAATTGAGGAAATGAGGTGAAAGCCTGAATCCCAACCTGGCACCCAGACTTGGAGAGCTCCCAGGAAATCAGAGGGCTCATCCCATACATAGAATTATGGACTCACTGGGCTTCGAGCTGAATGGACCTTAAAAATACCATCTGGCCCTATGTCTCCCAAAGAGTGGTGCATATACTCCTGCTAACAAGAATAGAAGCATTTTTTATTTTATTTTATTTTATTTTATTTTATTTTATTTTATTTTATTTTTTTGCATTTTGTATTTTAATAGCTACATTTTAATTTTCACATGTAGTAGAAAGAAAGAACTATTTCATCAATACCTGATTTCAGGACACGTAGAGGATAGAGCTTGTAGAAAAGTGAGTTATTAAAAAAGAAGTGTTCGGTTTAATTTTGAGAAAATGGCAAAAATTCTATTGGCACATAAATGCCTGAAGTTTGTGAAACTTCGTTTTGTAGTGAAGGCCAAAAGGCCCAGTCATCTCCTTAACAAGGTCATTAAACAAATTGGTGGTGAAGCTATGGTTTGACCCCGGGTCTTCAGGCTCCCTGGCCAGTGGGATTCCAAGGAAGGGCAGTTCCTGGGCTCTCCGACTACTATCTTCATCCTTTCCCGTCTTCTACTGCTCTGTCATCCCTCCACTCCACAAATGTTTCCTGGGCAGCCACGGCCAGGTGTTGGGTGGATAGAGAAGCCGTGGAAGAATTATGTCATTCTCGTTGTCCCCACAGAGCCTTCCGTCTGTTCGGGCAGTGAGGCACTCACGTGGATCCAGAGCAAACACCGTGCACTTTTGATCATATACATCCTGAGTCCTCCTTTGTGATTACTTATTTATAAGCCAGATGCACCACCTTCTGTACTAATGTCACATTTAGGCTAAAACATACACAAAAGAAACAGATACGTGTGCTAAAAATAAAGCAAGTGGCACTTTAAAATTTTTAAGATATTTGATTTATCAATAGGACCAAAGAAACTAAGTATAAAAAAAAGGAATACGATAGAAGCAAAAGTGGATGAGCTAAAGGCATATTAAGTAATACTTTTTGTTTTTGTTTTTCAAATTGATTTTATTTGTTAGTGGCAAAGAAAACTTTTTGTCTTCACTCAAAATTGTCATTAGTTTTAGAAAAGCATAATAGAACATGTTTTAATGTTGGTTTAATCCTTTATAATGGACCATTTGATTCAAAGTTCTGGTTCGAAGTTCAGGTTTATATTTTTGCTTTTTTTACCTTTTTTTTTAAATGCTTAGTTTTAATGGCTGTCAGAGCCACAAAAAAAAAAAAAAAAAAAAAAAAAAAAGAATCTTTACAAAGACACAGAGGTCCAGATGGAATAAATGCAATGCTGGCTATGCTTACTAAATCAAGATGCTCATTTAAAAAAATTTCCACCCAGCAATTACACAAAAGTTTTTATCCAAATTCATCTAGTCGGCTAGTCAGTTTCCATCTTCCTTAATGTCAATTCTTGTAAACTAATCAAAAGTTATATTTTTAACAAATGGGTTCAAGATCCACTGACACTCCTCTTTGGGAAAATTTTTAAATAGGTTAGGAATTGTTTCCAAGTTTTTAAAGAGTGCAGATATGAAGGCTTTTTCAAGAAAAGGTATTATGTCATAGAACAAAATCACATGATGATGGAAACATTTTCAAACATCTGCACTCAAGGTACTTGACTATAGCACATTCGACTATGGCAAAACAGTTGTCATTTGCTTAAAATATTACTTTTAGGGGTAACTGGGTGGCTCAGTGGTTGAGCATCTGGCTTCGGCTCAGGTCATGATCTTGGGGTCCCAGGATCGAGTCCCACATCCGGCTCCCTGCATGGAGCCTGCTTCTCCCTCTGCTTGTGTCTCTGTCCCCCTCTCTCTCTGTGTCTCTCGTGAATAAATAAATAAAATCTTAAAAAAATACTACTTTTACCTGGAAAGGATTGTTAAAAAGATTTTATTTATTTATTTGACAGAGAGGAAGAGAGAGAGAGAGAGAACAAGTGCAAAAGCAGGTGGGGGGGAGCAGTGGAGGGAGAAGAAGAAGCAGGCTCTCCACTGAGCAGGGAGCCTGACATGGGGCTCGATCCCAGGATCCGTGATCCCAGGATCATGACCTGAGCTGAAGGCAGCCACTTAAGCGACTGAGCCACAGGAGCCCTGAAAGGACATATCCTTTTTAAAAAAATTAAGAATATTCCCACTGTTATACTATAATAGCTGGTTTCATCACAGAAAACTCCAGCAAATATTTTTTCGTACAAGAAAAAAGTCTAATTCGTCTTAAAATTGATCACCTTTTAAAAACAGATTTATTAGGGTCGCCTGGGTGGCTCAGCAGTTGAGTGTCTGCCTTTGGCTCAGGGCATGATCCTGGTGTCCCGGGATTGAGTCCCTCGTCGGGCTCCATGCGAGGAGCCTGCTTCTCCCTCTGTCTGTGTCTCTGCCTCTCTGTCTCTCTCTCATAAATAAATAAACAAACAAACAAACAAATAAAAATCTTTGGGGCAGCTCCGGTGGCGCAGCGGTTTAGTGCCGCCTGCAGCCTGGGGTTTGATCCTGGGGACCCTGGATTGAGTCCCAGGTCGGGCTCCCTGCGTGGAGCCTGCTTCTTCCTCTGCCTGTGCCTCTGCAACCCCCCCCTCCCGTGTCTCTATGAATAAATAAATAAAATCTTTTAAAAAAGATTTATTTATGTATTAGAGAGAGAGAGAGCATGAGCAGCGGGAGGGGCACACAGAAAGAGAGAGAGAGAATCTCAGACTCCCTGCTGAGTGCAGAGCCCAATGTGGAGGCTCAATCCCACCACCCTGAGATCATGACTTGAGCCAAAATCGAGTCTGACGCTTAACCGAATGAGCCACCCAGGTACCCCAACAGTGATCACCTTTTAAAAAATAGTTTTTCATAAGAAAACCTGCAGACCTTGTATGATATAAAAGATCGTCATGGTTACTCCACATAATATTACAAAGTGCTGTAAACATTCTACTACTTAAGTTAATGTAATCTATAACTCCTACACAGACTGTACATGTCACGAGATGCTGAAACAGTCAGAGGAGTGAGGAGGCCACTATCATCCCCATCATCCCCATCATACTATAGACTAGCCGTGGTCCCCTCTAAATTCCCTACCTACCATGTGACTTAATGACCCAGCGAGGGCAATGGATGAGAAATCCTGAATTAGGTCTTGGTAAAGTTTGTGCTACTTTTTTAGACAGATAATAAACAGTAGTAGAATTTCTTATTTGTTCTCTACACATCCTACACTGGAGGTAATCAAACTGGAGGAAGATCCAGGGTGGTCCGCATTGTAGAATTATGTGGCATGGACTTTAAACCAAGGGGGCTGAGATGTCGGGTAGCTTCACTGAGGGGGTGGGTGTGAGTGCTGGATGAGTGAGGTGATTTTGAAGTGGAAGAGTTGCTGATCAGGGTCCATGTGGCAGGCAGGACACCCCAGGCAGCCTCCTGGGAAGGTATGGGCTCCCTTTGGCCTTGCCTCTTAGCAGAGACACAGGCTGACCAGAAGCTAAGAAGCCTGCCTCCTCTGACTGAGGGTATGCTGGAGCAGCAGGGTATGGGGCTAGTGGTTGGCAGCTGAGGCTGATGCTCCTCCGATTCCTGGTGAAGCCACAGGGTCCAGTGTGCCTACTTGCTCCTGCCCATCCCCACCTATGTCCACCTTTACCTTGCCATCACTGTGTCCTGGCTTCTCAGGAACGGTCCAGCCACCCTGACCAAGCCAATGCATAATTTCATCAGGAAACATTGCTCTCTTGTCCACATCTGGCGCCTTAAGGTTGGCCAACCCTGAATGCAGCAGCTCTCTCAGATATCATCCCTTAAAGCGAAAGATCAGAAACTGTAGGCTGCAGTAATGTGAAGACATTTCTTGCCATGCTTTCTAAAAACTGTGGCCAGATGCTCTTCCATTAGCCATGGGGGTACCCCCCCCCAATGTGGATGGCTGTAGAAGGGCCAAGAGCTCTGTTTCTTGTCCTAGGCCCTGGGAGACAGCATACCCTCGGGCTCTTCTGCTAATTCCTACCACAACCAGGAGGCACTGCTACTCCTTTATTAGTTCTGAGCCTCAAACTTAGAAAATACCTTCCTTTTCTGATCCTGTATCAGGAGGTTTAAGGTTCAAGGCTCTGTAATTTCCACTTAGTCAATTTAAATCCATCTACTGTTTTCAGATCTGAAGAATAAACTTCAGAGGACATGGGTTATAGCTGTAATAATCTTTGTGGGTGCATGCCTCCTTAGCATCCACCACCCAGGAAATGCACCCAGGAAATGCATCTTAATTTCTCAAAGTCCAAACTCAAGACAGTGAAGCCCTAGATGTAGAGAAAGACATGTGGCCAATCTTGTTGGTCTCATGCCTGCCTTCTGGGTTTTAGTTTTCTCTCTGGGGTTCCTTGTCTTTCTTGAAAGATGATGCCATTTCCCCATGGTGGGCATGGCCATCCATAAAGATTTTGCTTATCTCTTTGAGCTTGTGGGTCATTCAGTAATTAATTCACTTAACAAATATTTATTTGCTACCATGTGCCTGGCTCTGGGATAAATGCTGAATATCCAATGGTGAGGGATACTGGCATGGTCTCTGTTCTCTGTGAGCTTACAGTCCAGAGGGGGAAGCTCATGTTAAAGAAATGAGCATACAGATGAATATATGATTGCAAATAGGATCAGAACTACAACTTAAAGATCTGGGATCTGTAGTAGACATTAAGAGTGGTGATGGGTAGGGACTGAAGTTATCTCTAAGGAAGACAGCATTGATATGAGCCTGGAAGGCGACAGTGGTGGAGGAAGAGGGTTGCAGATAGAGGGAAACCGGGTACAAGAATCTGTAGTCAAAGAGAAGCTTGACTCAGTCAATGACTCAACAGCTGATCAGTGTGGCTGAGCCAGGAGCAGTTCCCCATGAAGCCGGAGAGGTGGGCTGGGGCAAAATCACAACTGATCTTATGGGCCGTGGCAATGAGTTTGAACTTTATTCATTTTGTTATTTTATTTTATTTTTTTAAAGATTTACTTATTTATGATAGACAGAGAGAGAGAGGCAGAGACACAGGAGGAGGGAGAAGCAGGCTCCATGCCGGGAGCCTGACGTGGGACTCGATCCCGGGACTTGATCCCGGGACTCGATCCCGGGACTCCAGGATCGCGCCCTGGGCCAAAGGCAGGCACTAAACCGCTGAGCCACCCAGGGATCCCCAATGAGTTTGAACTTTATCTTGAAAGTAGAGAGCCACTAAATGTCTTAAGCCCAGGGAATGCCATGACCCAACTGTGTGTTAAGAAGTTCACCCTGGCCGGCTGGATTAAGGGGAGGGAATAAGACGAGGTGAAGAGCATACTGCAGGTGGGTGCCTGGGTGGCTCAGTGGTTGAGTGTTTGCCTTTGGCTCCGGGTGTGATCCTGAGGTCCTGGGATCGAGTCTCGCATTGGGCTCCCTGCAGGGAGCCTGCTTCTCCTTCTGCCTGTGTCTCTGCTTCTTTCTCTGTGTCTGTAATGAATAAATGGATAAAATCTTAAAAAAAAAAAAAAAGCAGACCAGAGGCTATTGAAAGCTATTAATAATGGTGACATAGAATAATATGGTGGAGGATCTAAGAATAAGATGATGACAATGGGAGAAGGAGATATCAGTGGTATCTTAAAATGAGCTAAGGTGACTATATTTACACCATAGAAACTAGTGAATGATACAATCCAGGGCTTTCAGTTCTCTTTCCCTGGAGAACTGGTTGTTAAACTTTTACCAGTGCACCACGGCTAACAAATAACCTCTGTTTTACCAGCAAGTGACTAAGAACTCACTCCCAGAGGATGTCATGCTGTGGCTGGGGATCTGCCTGCCAGACAGCCTCCTGGACTCCACTGGTAATGAATCAGTCCTTGAGCTGCCATCAGCCTGGGATGCATGTGGCCAGGAGGTGAATATGCATTTTGAATACACTGTGATCTAAATTCAACAAACAAAAAATAAATAAATAAATAAATTCAACAAACATTAATAAGCTGCCACTCTGCCAGGGACAGTGATTAGCATGGAGGGCCATGGAGATGAACTTTGCTCCACCTTTTCTGTCCAAGTGAGGAGAGACAATCCTGTCCTCAGGAAATAAGAGTGTCAGACCTCTATGGCAAATTCAGAAACGAAGTGCAAGTCGTGTTCTCTGTAAGATCTGGGAGAAGAAGGATGTGTTCTGAATGAGGGGATATAGCAATGAGAGTGGGGTGCTCAGGATGGGTCTTCAAGAATGTGTAGGAAGAAAATGAAAATGAAGAGAGAGGAGAATTCTTGCTTGGGAAGCAGCACAAGCAAAGGTCCAGAAGCAGGGAAGCATGAGATATATTTAGGGACTAACAATCCATCAACATTAAATGGGAACATTAAAAGTGTATGTGTATGTGTGTGTGTGTGTGTGTGTGTGTGTGAGAGAGAGAGAGAGAGATCGAGAGAGAGAGGGAGAGAGAGTGTTGGTGGGAAGGAGTCTTACATGTCATGGTGAGCCATTTTGATGTTGTTTGCAGGCAGTAGGGAAGCATAGAAGGTTTCTGGGCATTGACTCAGGCAGGCAGCAGTATGGCTGGGGGGTGACCTCCATTAGGGAGACTGTTCAGTAATGCTATTTGGTTTTTGCAGCCCCATCTGTACTCCAGCATTCCACAATGTGCTGGGGACCTTCAGTTCTGCTAGGCTCAACACCATTCTGCTCTCTTTTAATAGCCCTGACACACATACCATGCTCAGGCACAGCTGGGTGGCTCCAGTCAACACCAGATGGATACCCAACTCAGATGGTGAACCTCTGGCCTTTGTTAGAGGTCACCTTCTGGGTCACCACCTTGGGATCCCCAGAAGGTGGCGATGTGCAGGCCTTCCAGTGCCTTGGACCACCATGATGACTTGCCATGACATGCAATGATGTTGATCTTGGTAGGCATTCCCAGGTGGCCATTTCTAAATGCCTCTCCTCCCTGATCCCAGAGACTCCGGGTACCAGCTACACAGACATGGGAGGAAGAGCTCCATGAACTTGCGCTGATTATTTCATCTCAGTGAGCCTCAGTGTTGTCAACCATAAAAAGGAGGTTAGTAACACCAACTGTAGACTTGTGAGGTCTAAGGGTCACAGCATCTGTAAACGAGATTGAGAGTTTATTGTCAGACCCACCCAGGTGTGAACCTAGCTGTGTGACTTGGCCTTGTAGTTTTGTAAACTTAGACCCCCATCTCCTTAAAGAGTGGCATTAATCACTTCCTTATAAGATGGTTTTAAAGATCCAATGTGATAATGTTTTATGTGCTGGGTACATAGTGGTCAATCAGTGATGGCTGCTATTGTGGTGTTATTTGTTAAAGTGCTTAATCGAGTGGCCTGGCATGGACAGAACTTCTGGCCTGAGTAGGTGCTCACTTAATGGGAGTGTTTGCCAACCCTAGACTCATCAGCATACCCTAACCTGGCCAGTCTCAGCTGGTGACTGGCTGGACATTGCCTGCTCCCCCCCTGGGCCCTGAGTACCTTATCTTAAAATGAGGGGATGGGATTATGTGATTTCTGACTTCTGTCATGTGTTTCCATATCAGACCACCAGAGCCCAGATCCTTCACTTGGCTAATGTTTGACACTGGCTTCCCCACATGGGACATGTCACATGGGATGGCAGCAGACCAAAGGGAGGGGCTGGAGTCCTGGTGCTGCCTCCTCTCTGCTCCTTGGAAGCATCTAGGAGGTTTCAGAAGAGTACATGATGACCGGGCTGGTTCTTCTGAGGCTGGATGGGACTGCTGGTGGCACTGGTACTCCGTGCAGCATGGAGCATGGGTTTGGCATAGAGAAGGACATTCAGCACACTCCAAGTGACGAAATGCTCCACAGTACCCTTGAAGCCTTGCCCCCCGCCCTGTTATGTTTCCGCCAACAGTGAGAAAAACCTCGTGTTCTGTTGGACAGATCCTCCTTCAGATATAGTGGCAAAGACTTTCCCCTTGACCAGACTCCAGTCAGTCTCCTTGAGCCATCTTTTTGACTAGGCCTTGTCCTCAGGCTCTGTCTGGCCTACAAAATCCAAGTGTAGCTAGACTCCTTCCAGGTTAGTTTAGACGGAAGTCCCCACCCTTGGAAGCTGGTCAGATGCCTTATCCTTCACCCTTGATATGTGATCCTCATGGCATGTCTTCAGCAGGAATCCTGTGAGGTTGGTTAGCAAGAAGCCCCCTACCCTTTTTTTTTTTCTGCCCACTGGCCACCCTCACTCTCCTCATTGGCTGCAAATCCCTGTGTTGGTCTCTGTGGTATTCAAGGTTGAACCCAGTCTCTCTCCCATGTGGAATAAGCTTCACACCTGCTGCAGTGGTCTGGAAAAAAAGGCTTCCTTGCCATTTTAAAAAGTGTCAGGATAGTTTTTACTTCCACAGCAGCAGGTATGAGAAACCATCTCACCTCAAGAACCTTCCCTACACTTGCATAGAAACAAAGCACACATCTCAGGCTCTCTCTTCCAGCACCCTACCTAGGTTCCCTCCCAGGACAGCTGGGATTCTGGACTCCAGGAGCTCTTTGCCATTCTGCCTCTGTTCTTTCCGTCCTCACTGTCTTCACCAGGTGAAGGCCCTTCTGGGTCCTCACCCCACAGGAGTGCTCGGGCTTCTATGCCTTTCACCCTCATAGCTTCTATTGATGCTGCCTGTGCTCTGCTTTTCCATCTCTTCCTTGTGGGACCCTATCATCCATCCCTCTGGTCTCCATTTTGCTTTGCTTGTTCTCCTTTACTCTCTCTTGCTGGTCCCTACAGACCATGAGGCATGGGGATGGTCCATCTAGCTGTTGATACTCCAAGCAAGCTGAAGTGTCTGAAATCCTAAAAAACTCTTCATCAACTGATGGCACTGTGGACATCTATCTGATCACAGGGGTATAGACCAGAGGATTCCTCACCAGAGACCACCACCTCTGCTCACACTGTTTGGATAGGCTGGGAATTCCAATGGGAATGGGTCTACTTTCTGAGGTAGCTTTGAGAGGAAGCAGGACACCATGGGCCCTGACCTTACCCATCCACCAGAAGTGATTGCCGAAAGGTGCTTGGTGGGATCCTGGCCCAGCCTGGAAAGACCACCATAGCCTGGCCTGGGTTGTGCAGATGGGCCCACAAGATCCTGGTACAAGGAGCTTCTAGGTCCTCTCATTAGATCTATTGTTATGTTCAGTTCCCAATGGCTGGGGCCATGGTTCCCACTGGCTGGGACTGAGGGATAATCTTCAGTGTTAACACTCTGTCCCCAGACCCTTGCAGATCTAGCTTCTGTCCAACACTCATCTCCACCAGGCCTCAAGCCATTCCCAGCCTCATTGACCCTTCCATGCTGAATAGGACTACAGTTCCCTATACTTCATGCTTTTATCTGTGCCAGCTGCCTGAATTTTTATAAAATCTGTCTGGCTAAACGCTACCTACCCTTCAGTCTTCAACCAAGGGACCACTTCTGTTAAGCCTCTCCTCTGACCCCACTCTCTTTCCACCCACCCCAGGCTGGCATAGGTACACCCACGTAGCTTCCCAGTACCTGGAGTACCTCTGCACAAATTTTGCTATACTGTACTCACCTTTACATGATCTATTTCCCAGAGGACACTGAGGACCTTGCCCAGGTGCATAGCATGTTTGTGGAATAAAGGCAAGTGCCCAGTTGACCATGAGCTTCCTTCTTTTCTTCCTTCTCTGCTTGTGTTTCTTAGTCCCAGACACCTGCCTCTCTCTAATGCTTCTGGAGCCTTCAGTCTACCTGCGAACCCAGGATGCTGATTGGTCTTGGACTCAGCAGGAAAGAAGGAGGCAGAGGCAGTGTGCCAAGTCTAACTTCTTACCTTCATGTTGGCTAATGTCCAAGCCACCCAGGCAGATGGTCCCCTTATCTCATTTTAAGCCAGGAGAAGGCATATCTCATTCTCTCCTCTGCAATGATCATCCTTAACACAAATGCAAGCCACTATTGCTTTTATTTAATGTGCCCACTTATTCATTCTACTTCAGCTCCAAACTCCTTTGCCAGGCTCCCTGGACTTCCCAGTGTGATCAACCCCAGCTAACCCTTCTCTCATCCACCGTGTGCACCCCCCACCCCTAGTTCACCACTTCCTAAACATTTCCCAGGACTTTGCACATACTGTTCCTTTCACAAGGAGGCTCTTCCCTCTTTTCCTTGATGCATCATTGTTCCCAAGACCTGGTTTGTTTGATGCCTCCTCTAGTTCCCATGGAATTAGCCATTCCCTCTTTGGGGTCCCTGTAAAACTCCGAGTCATACGTTGAGGATCCCATTTACCAAATTTTGCTTCAGTTGTTCATCCATACTTTATGTGCATACGGGATGATGCCTGGCTTTTTACTGGTTCCCTTTTGCTTTTCCCACCCCTCCAGCCTCAGAGAGGTGTCTGATCCACAGTGGATCTTTTATAAACACTTGGTCTGGCAGGGATTTCTTTCCTAGCTCCTTCTGACCATCCAGGTCATTGTTTCATAAAGGTGGGCTCCCCTGCATGCTGCTCAGCACTCTGAATCTGTATTTGAACAGGAAGTTGGTGGATGGGGGATGCATACGCACACTTAAGTTTGAGAACCACTAGCCTAACATTTAGTGTTCCTTATGTCTGACCCAAATCTTCACTGCTTTTAGCTGACCAATGGCACAAAACCCCACTGCCCTGGCCCTTTCTCTTCCTGGTGGCTTGAGAATGTTGCCTTGCACCTTTGCATGTCCTCAAGCAAAATAAATGAGAGCAGAGCTCTTAATGTGCCAACCAGCAGGTTCCTCTATTCTAATCCAGTCCAGATGCTGTTGGTGACTCCCTTTCTGGAATGTAAAAATAACACTATTACCAACCCCTCCTCCTAGTAGCCTTTTCTCTGTAGCCAAGTTAATTCCAAATAGAACATCTGGAAATTCTATTTTGTTGCCTAATTTAAACCAGACTAAAACCAATCTGCATAAAAGTTTATGAACTTTCTGGGGCCTCACACCTTATATTTCCCATCTGCAGAAGCCTGCAATTTGGAGGCCAGAAATAGGAAGGATTTGGGCCATCTCTTTCTCAGCTCTGGGGAGAGTGTTTGTGGCTTTGTGTATTGGGGCAGAGAGGCTGGGTTGGAGGTGCAGTGGGTGGGGTTGAGGGAGAGGCACAGGAGGGAAATGGATAGAGCTACATTTACTTGGGCAAAACTAAATCTGCATGTAGATTTAAAGGCCCTTTAACTTTACACAGAGCTGGTGGGTGGCAGGAGGGAGCCGGGGGAAGAGAGGATGCCAGGTGGGAGAAGAAAAATGGAGTGTCAGGCTATGTGAGAGGGGAACAGGGAATGCGGCATGCATCACTGAGAATAAACTTCCAGGAGAATTTCAGCAGCTGCCCATTGGAGCCAAAGGCCCAGGACCTGAGACAAGGCTAATAGGGTTCTGGTGTTTGTTATTAGTTTGACTGGGGACCCACAGCCTAACAGGGTAGAGGGGGCAGCCCAGAAGTACAGGGCTGGGAGGAGCCTTTGGCAGTCTGGATGGGGAGCAGGGATAAAATCAAGTCTTGATATCTTAAACAGGAGTCAATAGAATCCCCCAATGCCAGCACTTTTTTTTTTTTTTTTTTGTAGAAATTGATCAGATGATTCTAAACATTTATGTGGAATAGCAAAACACCCATGCCGGCCTAATAATTTTTTTGAAGATTTTATTTATATATTCATGAAAGACACACACACACACACACACACACACACACACACACACACAGAGGCAGAGACATAGGCAGAGGGAGAAGCAGGCTCCCTGCGAGGAGCCTGATATGGGGGCTCGATCCCAAGACCCCAGGATCATGACCTGAGTGGAAGGCAGATGCTCAACCACTGAGTCAGCCTGGTGTTCCTAGCCTAACAATTTTTAAAAAGAAGAAGGAAGTTAGAGGATTCATGTAACTCAATTTTGAGATTTACAGGAAATCTATAGGAATCACGGAAGTGCAGTATCAGTGAGAAGATAGACATACTGATGATTGGGGTGGGAAGAAACCTACAAGATGGAATACGATGCTTACAAAACGTGTTGGAAGGGCAAGGGGAGTGGGTAGGGTCTAGGCTACACCTCCGGGTTCAGGTTCTAGAATATGGCTCTGCAGAACCCATCCTCAGGGACGTGACAGCCTCAGAGGCCACCACGGAGTCGCTGTGACCCAGGAATCAGGAAGCTGGACTCAGGGGGCTTCCTCCGCCACCCTGCATGTCTCTTGAGACCCAGAAAACCTGAAAAGGGGATGCTGGAATGCTGCTGGAAAAATTCCTTGCTTGTCATGATTTTTCTTGTTGGCAGGCGAGACAGGGAAGGGGAGAGAAAAAAATACCCAAAGGAGACTCCATTTCAAGCTTGCCTTCCAAACCTTGGTGGAGCCCAATCACATCGAGCACACCGGCTGTAAAGGACTCTGGGAAATGTATTTCTATGCTTTCCATTCTGTAGTATTGGAAGTTGCTCAAGAAGTGGGAAGCAAAGGAGGTTGAGAAATTAAGCCATGGCATCCACCACTCTTCAGGATGTTAGAGCTCCTGCTCACACTGCTTATGTGTACAATTCTCCCACAATCATCCGAGGATGCTCCGGACAGGCAGGAGCTTAGTGCTATGTGCTGGAGCTGCAGGGACGCATAGAACAGAGATTCGATAAATCTATTAGCCAGCGCGCACCAGGCATGATGATGGGTTACCTTGTCAATTTTTATGAGGCCCTGGTGAGAAAGGCACTATTATTTCCCCCTGTTATACATGGAGAAACTGAGGCTAGAACAGACGGATGACTCATGCAAGGTCACAGAGCTAGTCAGTGGCAGACTAGGGGTTGGAACTCAGCTCACCTGACTGTGCAGCTCTTTTCTTTCTGGTCTACCAAGCTGCCCCAAAGATAATACATCTGCAAGATATCACAAAGGTTGGAAGAAAAAGAATGCCCAGGACCCATGGGTGACACCTTTCTCAATAGTGTCACCTTGACTAAAGTTCCAAAGGATGGAATGGTGAGGCCACAAGAGTTGCCCTTTGAGTCTTGCTTCCCACTGAAGAGGAGGTAGCCCCTGCCCTCCTCTGTGAGGTCATTAATCCTTTCTGAAACTGTTTTATAGGTCTGGTTGCTGTACAGTCACTTGGGTGATGTGGATGAAATTAGCTACTCAACATGGGCAGGTTCAGCGGGTTAAACTGCATTTCCCCAAAAGATGTGACCAAGTCCCAAGCCCTGGTAGCTGTGAATGTGACGTGTTTGGAAATAGGTCTTTGCAGAGGTACTTAAGGTATGATCTCAGGATGAGATCATCCTGGGTTACAGTGGGTCCTAAATCCAATCACCAGTGTCCTGATAAGAGACAGATCATGAGGAGACATAGGGAGAAGGCCACATGATGATGGAGACAGAGCTTGGAGGGATGTGGCTACAAGCTGTGGCGCACCAGCAACCACCGGGAACTCAAGGAGGCAGGGAAGGATTGTCTCTGAGCCTCCAGAGGGAGTGTAGCCCTGCTGACGTCTTTTTTTTTTTTTTTAAGATTTTATTTATTCATGAGAGACACACAGAGAGAGGCAGAGACATAGGTTGAGGGGGAAACAGACTCCATGCAGGAAGCCTGATGTGGGACTCGATCCTGGGATTCCAGGGTCAAGCCCTGGGTTGGAGGGAGGCACTCAACCGCTGAGCCACCCAGGTGTCCCCCTGCTGACATCTTGATTTCAGACTCCACCTTCCAGAACTGTGAGAAAATAAATTTCTGTTGTTGTGGTTATTTGTTATGACAATGTGAGGATATTAATTCGACAGATACAATAGAGCTGTCTTTGGTGGGAGAAATCTTCAAGCTTTAGTTGGGTCTTCCTTCTAGAATTTACAATTGGTTTGCCAGACATTCTGGCCTTCATCTTTAGAGACTGAGCGTTCTTTTACTTTACATGTTTGCTTGCTTTAAATGATCTTTAATTTTTTAAAGATTTTAGTTATTTATTCATGACAGACACACAGAGAGAGGCAGAGACATAGGAAAAGGGAGAAGCAGACTCCCTGCGGGGTCTCAGTGCGGAACTTGATTCTAGATCCCAGGATCACGACCCGACCCAAAGGTAGACAGACACTCAGCCACTGAGCCACCCAGGTGCCCCTGTTTTAAACAATCTTCTCTCTGTCTTTGAACTTCTTTCTAAATCTCTCTTGCTACTCCAGGTCCTATACTTTTTAGGTGCTATGAGGAAGAATGGCAAAGCATGGGCTGACCACAGACAGCTGTGGGTTTAAGCTGAGTTTCTGTGGGACCTTGGGCAAGTTGTTTAACCTTTCTGGGCTTTATTTACCTTACCTGTGAAATGTCACTCCTCACCTCATAGGATGGGCAGTTTAGCACGATGTTTAGCAAATAGTAGTTCTCAGGCCTTTCCCTTTTTCTTTAAGATCAAAGAAGGTCAAGACCCTCTTCCAGGCAGCTTTCTCTGGGAAACCTTAGCCCCAAAGTCCTATCCTTGCCATGCAGTACAGTCATCCTTACTGATGGTATCATCAATCCAGCCCTGAGCATGTACTGTGTGTGCTATTCCCTCGTGTACATAGACCTCACCCCCCACCTCCTGTCCCTGGAAGAGCCATCTGAAGGCCTCTGCCTCTGCCTCCACTCTTTCTCTCGTGGCTTCTGTCAGCATCTCGTACAGGGCAGGCCACACAGCAGGAGCCACATGGAAGATGTCCCTTGGAGTGGGTGTGGGGAAACCTCTGCCCAGCCATGGGGAATGCTGTGTCTTTATTCTCCTGCACCCCAGTTCCTGAGAGTGACCATGTTAAAACTCAAGCTGGAAATAATTAAGTAGAAAAGGGGTGCCCTTGGGAGTGGCGCGGTATCGAAACAAGGAATATAGCTTCTAAATGGAGTAGAGGCTCATTAGTTCTCCTCTCTCTTGCAAACACAATAATTCTTAAAAAAAAAAAAAAAGGAAAAAGAAAAAAACCTGTCACTTTTGCCCCATTTCTCAGTGGCTTCTGCACAGCCTCACTGAAGGGAAGCCTCATTACGAAGACTTTATTAAGCTTGCAAAACAGACGAGGAAGTGCAGTGAGAAGCACACAGAGCTAAACTTGCCAAAATAAATGAACAAAGCACATCCTGATGCCTGGGCCCTTCGGGGACTTAAGCCCAGGAGACCTCACAGACTATTAGGATGCAACTTTATTAACTTCACTTGGGCATGTGGAAGGTAGCCCGGGGGCAGCTCCAGCAGCTCCTGGCCAGAGCGCTGACTCCACACTCACCTTGTCCTTGGTCCTGGCCGGTTGCTGGCTGCCCCTCCTTGAGAGCAGTTGGCCGCTGCAGCCCACTTCCCCATCTTGCCGTGCGGTCCCGGGGTCAGCAGCTCTGTTTGCTAAGCTAAGCTAAGTTAAGCTAAGCTTCTTACTTGCCTGTGCATCTATAGCCAAAGCAATACAGAGGAGGGGATCCGGTGGGAGAGGCAGGAGGAGGGAAGCCCGGTGGCGATGATCATTTTTTGCCCAATTAGACTGGGCATATTCCTGTCACACCAGAACACTCAACCATTATGCCACCTCACTCCAAACTGCCCCCTCTTTGCAAGCAGGTGAACAGGTATATTACTCTAGGACCCCTTTTCCCTCCAGGGGAGTCCCTGGTGAAGTCGCTTCAGCTCTGAGCCCCAGGGTTCTCATCTGTGAAATGGGGCTGACAGCACCACCCTCCTGGAAGGGTGGTCTTAACTTTGAGGCTGTACAAGAATGCCAGCCCGCAGCTGGCATGGAGTGGGCAACTGCCTGTTCCTTCTCCTCGCCTCCTGTCCCATAAGGATGACAGAAGTGGTCCTCCAGGAGCTGCTCTGGGTAGGGGGGAGCATGGTGCATAGATGGGGAGCTATATAGGCTGGAGGAGGCACTGTTGACCTTGACCTCCCACTGCAGCCCAGATGGCCCTGAGTTCATCTAAATCTTTTTCAAGGATTCTTCTAGCTTTAGCCTGTGCTTCTCCAGGGGATCATATGGTCCCTATTGTTCTGAAACATGTTCCTTCATACCCTTTAGGACTCCCTCCTTTGTGGGAAGATGGCAGTGTGGGAAGAGGACCAGAAGGTCTGGAAGCTTCCAGCCTCTGACAAATCACCTCTTGTGTCTCTCTGGAGCCCTTGAATTTGGGCTGCAATGGGCCAAGGACAATCTAGAGACGGGCACGGATCAATCCTACCAGGGCATGCTGGCAGGAGGAGGTCCAGCTTAGGAATGTGTTTCCCACAACCACTTGTCCAGGTGGGCACAGGTTAGAGGTTCCAGTAGAGATAGCTGATACAGTGGTGAAGAGGGGCCTCTGGTCTCCAAAGTGTGTGTGTAGGGTGTCAGCTCCCAGCTTCAATTTGTACTTGTTGGGAGACTCACAGCACGTCCCTTCATACTCTAAGCCTCAATCGCTCCATTGGTAAAATGGAAATAGTGACACAATCCAATGAGATAGAGTGCCTAGTGCTCAATACATGTTTTCATTTTAGTGTTTATTTTTAATCAGGATGAAGACATAGTGGTTTATAGAAGTGATCTTGCTCTAGTTTGCTCTGTAGACAGGAGGACAGTAACTATCGATAAGACTTTTTATGAGACACAGGCTAGTAGGGGAGAGACACATCATTAGTTAACATACACTGGGTGATGTGTGAGTAAGGAAGCATGATAAAGTGCAGGAGGAGGGGAGGTGTGATTCTGTCTTATGGACAAGTGTTTGGAGATGGCTTGACAAAGGGGGCAGCAGGTGTCTTGAGCCCCTCTGGGTGGCAACAGGCTGGGGACGGGAACCACGTCCATAAGGGTTCCATGATATCTTGCCATTATTTGCACAATGCCCCCTGCCATGGGAGCTTCCAGTCTGGATGAGGAGAGAGTAGGGCAGGAATGGGCCCGGTGGGAGGGAGATGGGGGGAACACTATGTCTGGCCTTGTCTTGGTGCTCAGTGACTTGATCTCAGTCTCAGGTTCCTGGGAGAAGTCTCATTCTGCCTGAGGTCTTGTTTCCTTATCCAAGGGAAGGGCTGAACGTCATTCTAGCTCTGAATTTCTAGGTCCAAGGGCTTATTAGTTCCCAGAAATTAGTTCAGGGAGTGGTCACAACCTCAGAGCCCTAACAAGTGAAGAGGGGGCAGAGAACACTACCTACCAGGGGTGGAAAAGTGAGGGTATTGGGTCCTTCACAGGAGGGGGGTGCCTGGAGGCTGCAGGTAGATGGCAAATCTGGGGCTGCAGCCCAGGACTCCTGGTTCAACGGCTCATTTCTCTTTATGACACATTAGCTACCTTTAGTCATGTCATGGCTTTATCACTCAGGATTTTATGAAAAAAATATTTTAACTCCTATTCACCTCTTTGATGAGTGTCATCTCACATCATATTAAATGACAGAGTGAGGTGTGTGCTGGGGCATGGGACAATCAGTGCAGGCCAGAGGAAGGCATTTTAGAGCAAGCAATTGGAGATGAGGGTAAGGTGGGCAGCTAAAGCTAGAAGAACCATCAGGTCAGTCTAAGAAAGGGAGGATGATTTCTCCTGCACCCTGATAAAAGCTTTACAGAATCCTACACTGGTGGGATGCACTCTTGGGAGGCCCTGGACTTATTCACCTCAAGGATGGAAAAATCCATGGCACACATTCCACAGCTGCTATTTGCACCCATGGCAGGCATCAATGATCGATCACAGCACTCTTTCCTAGTGAGCCAGGATGCAGCCACAGAATCCTCCTCAATGTAGTGTCCTGGTAGCCTCTGTCAGTCAGCTGGAGGGGACGTGCAAGCAGAATCGGTCTGCCCTCGTTGATCTAGCCCAATCTCTTATTTGTTGTTGGGGAAATGGAAGCCCAGAGAAAGATATGCTGAGGCTCTAAGTTGGTTCATGGCAGCCCTGGGGTTAGAACTCTGTTCTACCTCTGAATCTTTTGCTTTGTGTACCAAATCATCCCTCTTTATTTACATTACTCTGAAAAAAAAAGGAAGAAGTGCAAAAAGATGCCATAATTGCTTATCAGCAGCCAGCTGTCACCTGGCAGTGAGCACCAGCTTTGTATTCTCTCCCATGTTGATGGTTCTTGCTCTGCCTTAATGGACAAGTTGATTTCACCGATGGCCTCCCAAACACCTTTAAGCCAAACTTTGGTGAATTCGCTCTCACCCTCATGCTTTTCTGCTACCAAGTCTAGGGGATCAGGCAGGCTAAAGGGGGTTCTTAGGGAAGATAATGAGAGAAGGGAAAGGATGTTTTCTAGTACTATTCCCATTGATGGGAAATCTAAAACTAGAAGGGCCTTGAGGGGGGATTTTCATACATAATAATGATGATGATGATGATGATGATGATGATGATGATGATGAATCACATGACCTCCAACATAGCTGCACATCCTTAAGAGGAAGTGGAAGTGATCTTTATTGTCTCACTGGAAAATTGGGTCATTAATGCATCTATTGTTACCTCTATTCAAGTTCCATCCAGAAATCATTTTCTTTGAAAAGAGATCAGCCAATTGCTGAATAGGGGAGGGAAGGTCTTTAAATGGACCTTCTATCTGAAAGGTGTGAGTGTGTGCCTCTGAGAAAGAGCACTGTGACTCCCAGTTCTATTGAGATTGGCTGGTCCCCAGAGAGCAAACTACAGTATGGAAAACCAAGGACTCATCCTGTCTCTCTTTCAGCCAGGTTCAAACCAGCAGCTCAGTCCAACTCAGTGGCCTCTTACCTAGCAGAGTTCCTTTGGAGAAACCAACTTCAGCAATAATGAATCCATGTGTTGCCTTAGAGCTCTGTTATTTTCTGTCATCCTATCTGACCCTAACTTGTGGGCAGCTCGTTTCACAGGTGGGTGACACTGACTGTGTCAGAGAAGCTATGAGGTCTGTCTTGTGCCACCCAACAGGTTGGGGTCAGACACAGACAAAGGTCTGAGTCTCTTGTTTGTGAGCACAGTGCGCACCCACCACCCAAGATTGCCCATGTTGCCAGACCTAGGCAGTCTCAGCCCATCTTGGACAGCTTCAGCTTGTTCTTGCTAAATTTAATAGCTGCTCAATGTAACAGAAGATGGCCATCTTTTTTTGATGGCCATAGAACATCATTGCCATGCATGTGGCACTTGATTGGTCCAGTTTGTTCCCAAAGATGTTATTTTGGTGGTGGTGGTCATTGGTGCTGCTGGACCCACTTCAAGCATCATGGCAGGGAGAAGTGTGTACCGAGGCAGAGTATAATTTTCTGAGGGCGTGGTAGTTATTTCTTGACTAGTCCATCCCCCTACCACTGAAACATATAAAATGGCACATATATATGTGGACGTGAGGTTTCAAAGGCCATCTGTTGCATCCCTCTGCTTCAAGGCAGGGTTCACCTAAGTTGTTCAAGACAGAAGTGTCTCATTCATTCATTTTCCCTTTCAAAGAGTGTCAATGAAGGAGAGTCCCTAACATCTGTGGGTCAGCTACATTAACATTTACCAACTCTCATGGTCAGGAAATTAATCCTGACACTTAACCTAAATTCCTCTTGTTGACAGTTTCCTCCATTCCAGACTCAGTGGGGCCAGCACACAGCTGCTCGCCAGTCTTCTCTGCCCTACCTGCTCACGGAGGAGAGGTCTTGCAATGCTACCCTCTATCCATTTCTTCAGATTCAAAAGTAACAATTCACTTGAGAGTTTTACCTTTTTTTCAGAGGACCTGTTTGCAAACGAATTCTAAATCTTTTCCATATTTCCCACATTACTCTCGACTTGTGGTAGTTCAGGGCAATTCTGATTAAGTGGTTCTGTTTTATGTCAGACCATGCTTGCTATGTAACTTTCTCTCCACTCCCATCTAATCCTCTCCATTAAAAACAAGTCACACAAGGATGCCTGGGTGGCTCAGTTGATTAACTGTCCGATTCTTGATTTCAGCTCAGGTCATGATCTTAGGGTTGTGAGATCAAGCCCTGTGTCAGGCTTACACGTTGGGCATGGAGGCTACTTGAGATTCTCTCTCCGCCTCTCTCTCTCTCTCTCTCTCTCCAAACCCTCCCTCCAAAACAAGTCACCTATTATTCTTTTATCCTGGGTCTGGATCATTTTTTATTTTTTAAAGAATCCTGCTTAACACATTTCCTGGTTGAAGTGGATCTTGAAGATGACAGCCATGCCTTCAATATGGCTCACTCATGTGAGTTATTACAGAGGGTTCTCCTATATTTTCTTCTGATACTTACAGATAACTTGCATGCATATACTCTTGTGTTTCAAAATTGAAAGACAAAACCCCAAAATAATAATATTAAACATTTGGTGTCTACCCACTGGGGTTACAGATCTAAGTTTTTGTTCTAGAAGGTTAGGATTGTTTTGGTAACATAGGATGTTTACACATAGTATTTAAAGACCATAGTTTAAGATAGAATATATCCAGGGAGGGAGTGTGTGGTAACAATGATAATGCTTGGCCCAAGCATGTGCTAAGCACATTATGTAAATCATTTGAAATGGGTCATTAATGAAAGAAGCATCCCAAGAAAGGATAGTTTGGTGAGGAAGAGAGAAGTCAGAACAATGTTGTGGAAGAGGAAGGAATTGGATTGGTCCTAGGATTCTTTGCCTAGGACCTTGTCCTTGTCCTTTTTCAATACACAGTGCTTGCTGGGTTTGCAAACGCTAACATTTTCAAAGGCAAGAAAACTGATAGACTTTCTTAGGTTGAGAAGTATCTTTCGTATTATAATGATGTGTTATTTTACAGATGATCCTGTCTTTAGGAGGGGCCATTAGCCCAGGTAAATGTGGGGTGAGGGGTGGCTTAACAAGGATGTGAGACAGATTTTGCAAAATGATTTGCCATTGACCAGAAGGTTAACAGGCAAATGGTTGTAGATAAAAGTCTGTTCTCTGAAGACTCCACATACCTAGATCCATAGCCATCCATACGTGTACACCCAGCCGAGTTACGAAGGAGAATGTCTGTATTTTTATTGCAAATTAGAAAGTGATACTTGAAGGAATCAAATGTCAGGTCTCTGGATTCAGCCTCCGGCTCTGAGAGCAGAATTGGAGCAAAAATCCTCCAACTAACTCAGTGGGAAAATGAGGACCTGCATTGAGCTGGCACCATTCGCCGATTTACTCACCTTCTAAAAGGGAGACGTTTGCACACATTTCCTCCCACAAGTCAGACATGCTTTGCCAGAGCGATTGCTCCCAAACAATAACCGCATTCTAGCCACTTTTTTGTGCAAGGCACAGGAAGTAAGGTAGACCCTCAAAGTAGGGCGACAGACCCTGAAGATGAGGGGGTGACTCTGCCTCTGGTGAGTTTTGGGCCATTGGAAGACTTGGGCATAGAAATCAGTGGCTAGATTTGTGGGGGGAGGTGTGTTAAAATCAGGGTCCTTCATTTGATAATGTTCTCTCCATCTCATTGTCCCAACAGAAGGCAACTTTTCTCTCCTCTGAACAACCCTTGAGCAACGCGATTATCCCTACTTGTCATTATTATGGTTATACATAAATATACATAGTACATGTCCGCTGCCCTCTGACTGATCACAGAGTCTTACAGGGCAGGGCTGTCTCCCTGGCCATCTTAACATTTCCCACAGTGCTTTGCACAATGGGCACACCATATTTGCTGACAGATGAGAGAAAGAGTGAATGGTTTTAGTGTGGGTAGCTATAGCTATCAGAGAGGGGAAAGTTTAATTAATTAAAATGCATTTATCTAACTGGTATTAATGCACCTACTGTATGCTAGGCATTCTCCCAAGGGCTAGGGATACAGCTATGAACAAGATGGACAAAAACTCTGCTTCCAGAGTCTTTCCATTCACATTGGGAATATCGAATCCCATTCAAAGATATGAGCAGGCTTCACAGGAGAGCTGGCTGTGACCATGGCCTTGGAATATGGAAGTAATTTTGGTGGGTGGAGAAGAGTAGTGAGGTCATTACAGATGCAGGGAGTGAGCAAAAACCTAAAGTAAACCAGGTACCTTTTCATCACAGATAAGTGATGCAGATTCTGTTTCGCCCTCTTGAGTATACCTTGTTATAAGAAGACATTTGTGGGTCTGCTGCATTGATTCCAAATTGAGAGAGAGAGGTGAAATAGGAAGATAACTACTTATTGCGCTGGACTTTGTTTCATTTACTCTGCACAGTGGTGCTATAGGTTGGTTGCCATCTCTGTTTTGCAGAGGATAACTGTTCCCCAGGGAGGATGCATGACTCGCTCAAGGTCACACAGGAGGATTTAAACCCAGTCTATCTGACTCCCAAACCCATCCTCTTGACACTTCACCACCAAAGCAAGGGTTTGAGCAAACGAATAGGCAAGTCCACTAACAAGCCAAGTCTTCTCTGGTGAATCTCTTTGCGCCTGTTGTCTATTTCACATGGGTCCTCCCAACATTTCAGTTCTGGCCATGTCATGCTAAAAGCAGCATGACTATTTGGGGCTCATGCCTATTCTTGAATGTCAGTTCACAGCAGTGAGGCTTGTGGGAACACTTCCAGGTTGGCAGGGGGTGGAGTCTTTTCACTTGATAATGGCTGCAGGGGAAATTAAGTGAGAGAGACAGGAAATAAGACGCCAGACCTACAGCAAAGTCAAGGGGCAATAGGAAAGTTTCTGTTCAGGTTTCCTTAGAATGTGTGGATGAAATCATGGGCACTCCCATGGATTTCCTAGTGGCCAAACCTCATGAGATGCTTCTTGTTTTCCTATGACCCTTGATTTGCTCTGGTTTTCTGTTCTCTTTTTAGAAGCCTTGACCTGATCCATCTCTTCAATTCCATCACCCTTTAGACTGGCTGAAAACTTGGACATCATTCCCCTAGCCCTTAGTTTTTAGCCTTCCTGGAAATAAGCATTCAGCATCCTTTTAAAATAGGAGCTTTAATCATTGTGGGAGGATTGCTAGCTGTCTTCCAGCTGCACCATATTTCCTATCTCCCGTTGCAGCTACGTAGAGCCACATGACTAATCCTCGCCAGTGGAATGTGAGTAGGAATGATACGGCCATTTCTGTCTGACCCACCAAAACTCTCATGCTCTTTTTCTGTTCCCATGAGCTAAAATGGGAAGGACAAGGACAGCCCTGTAATCCACTTGGCAAAGCTTCTGTCTGCCTGGATCCCCCAATGACCGTGTGCAGTAGAGCTGTCCCCCAATATGGAACTTGGCCCTGGATGGTTACTGTATAATTGGGTTGTGTTTGAGCCACTATATGTCTTGAGTGTGTTGGTGACAGCTGTTCAGCCCACTCCAACTGTATTGATTTCCTGGGGCTGCCATAACAAAGTACCACAAACTGGGTGGATTAAAACAACAGAAATTTAGTCTCTCACAGTTTTGAGGCTAGAAGTCTGGAAGCAAGATGTTGCCAGAGTTGGCTCCTCACAAGGGTTCTCCAGGAGAATCTGTTCCATGTCTTTTTCCTGGCTTCTAGGGATTGCAGGCAACCTTTGCCATTCCTTTTCTTGGAGATGCAAAATTCCAGGCTCTGTTTCCATCTTTAGGTGGTTTTCTCCCTGTGTCTCCGTGCCTTCACATGGCCATCTTCCCTCTGAGTCTCACTCTCTTTTTTTTATAGGGACATCAGTTATATTGGGTTAAGGGACCATCCTACTCCAGTATAACCTCCTTAATTTAACTAATTACATCTGTAATCATTCTATTTCCAAGTAAGTTAAATTCTGAGGTACTGAGGGTTAGGACTTCAATATACTTTTTTTGGGGGGGGAACCTTATTCAACCCCAAACATCAATTAATACAAACAATAAAAAAATGCGGAAGAACCCCCAAAGTCTTACCGTAAGTACGGTGGATTCTTAGGGCAACTTACCTTTGGTCCTAGAGGCTGACTCCTTATCATAAAGTGGACTCTCAGTTACTCTCTTCTTGTCCTTGCCTAGAAAACAGACCCATTCAGCTTTTATTCTCCTGGATCCTGGGTCAGGCAGTTGAGCCTGAATCCATAGATAGGCTTAGATGGCCTCTTCAGTGTAAACATCTTCGGTTTCAATTTTCTTATCAGCAGAACGGGAATAATGATTCATGCCCTCCTGACCTTACAGGGTTTCAAATAAGGATCAAATCAGTATGTAATAGTAACAACTGATATGCATAACATGCTTTATAGTTTAGCACGATTCCATAATTTTGAGTACATCTTTTTATTTTTTTGTTAGTTCGCACTCGGGGGTACAAAGTTGGGTTGAGCAGTTCATGGCAAGTCAAGCCAAACATACTTTTCCTCTCATTTTATTATTTATTTCATTTCTTTCATGGTTGGTTCTCATCTTCTATCACCTATCAGTGGCCCAGGGACTTCTGCCACTAGAGCACATTCTTTTCTTGGAAGGAGACCCAACCACTTTCTGTCCCCAATGGGATCCCCACAGTTTCTGCAATGGGAGCTGGGGTCAGAAGCCCCCTCCTCGCTTCTGGGTTGGGTTGAGGGAGGGAGCTGGTGGCTCAAACCAGTTCAGCATGAGGCTCAACCCAACAGAAGCCTATGTATATCCATTTATTATTTTGGTCCCTCTCTCAATCCTCAGCTCCAAATAAATAAGGAAATTTGAGAGAAGGAAAAACAGGGATAGGATTGTAAGAGAAAATGAGGGGTAAGGTTAGTATACAGAAATACCATAAATCCTGTGTCATTTTAGAGATTGTTGTGAGCTTCCAGGTAGCCAAAACAAAAAGTAAGCAAGGCAAACGATTATGAAAATGAGCCAGTTGTTGGTTCAGAGAAGTCTAACTTTCCCAGGAAGGAGGCCTCAGGCTTGCATCTCCTGAGATCGTCAGTGAAAGTCATATACTAAATATAGCAGTGATTGTATCACATATCTTTTAGCATAGGCATTTTCCATTTTTACTTATTCTTTCATTATTTGCCATGACGGACATGATGCTCATTATCGTATGTCATTGGGAATTTGCAAATTAAAACAACAATGAGATACCACTACATGCCTATTAGGATGGCCAAAATCCAAACTACTGACTACACCAAATGCTGGTGAGGATGTTGAAGAACACAAATTCTCATTCATTGCTGGTAGAAATATAAACTGTTAAAGGTATTTTGGAAGACGGGCTGGCCATTTCTTAAAAGATTGAACGTATGTTTACCTTATGATCCAGCAATTGTGTTGGTTGGTATTTACCCAAATGAGCTGAAAACTTACATCCAGAGGAAAACCTGCACACAAGTGTTTATGGTAGCTTTATTTATAATTGCCAAAACTTGGAAGCAACCAAGACATCTTTTTTTTTTTTTTTAAGATTTTATTTATTTGTGAGAGATACACAGAGAGGGGCAGAGACACAGACAGAGGGAGAAGCAGGCTCCATATGGGGAGCCCGATATGGGACTCGATCCTGGGACTCCAGGATCACACCCTGGGCAGAAGGCAGGTGCTCAACCACCGAGCCACCCACGTGTCCCCCAAGATGTCTTTTAATGGATGAAGAGATAAACAGATTCTAGTATGTCCAGACAATGGAATATTATTCAACAATAAAAAGAAATGAGCTTTCAAGCCACAAAAGAACATGAAGGAACCTTCAGTGAATATTGCTAAGTGAAAGAAGCCAATCTGAAAAGGCGACATCCTTTATGTTCTTAACTGTGTAACATTCTGGAAAGGTGAAACTACAGAGATGGTACAAAGATCAATGGTTGTCAGGGGTTGGGTGGCATGGAGGTGGAAGAGGAAGGGAGAGATGAATAGATGGAGCACAGGGGTTTTTTAGGACAGTGGAGTTATTTTTCTGTATGACATTATCATGGTGGATACATATCATGACACAGTTGTCAAAACCCATAGAATGTGCAATCCAAAAAGTGAATACTAATGTAAACTATAGTTTATTAATAATAATGTTTCAATATTAGTTCATTAATTGTAACACATATTCCACTGTAGTCTAACATGTTAAAAATAGGGGATATTGGAATTTGTGCAGGGGTATATGGGAACTTATATCTTTCACTCAATTATTTTCTGTAAACCCTAAAACTAGTCAAGAAGAGGACCATTACTTTAAAAAAAAATGATGCGGGATCCCTGGGTGGCGCAGTGGTTTAGCGCTTGCCTTTGGCCCAGGGCACGATCCTGGAGACCCGGGATCGAATCCCATGTCGGGCTCCCGGTGCGTGGAGCCTGCTTCTCCCTCTGCCTGTGTCTCTGCCTCTCTCTCTCTCACTGTGTGCCTATCATAAATAAATAAAAAATAAAAATAAATAAAAATTAAAAAAATGATGCATCTCTATGTACTCCTGGAATTGCTAGCCACTAGGGAATGGACTCAGCATCAAGAGGAAGTTCCAAAGTCTTCTGTTTCTTGCACCCTTTTCATAGAGCCTGCAGACTTCCAGAAAAACCTTCCTGACTTGCCTCTTGCAAGGGAGCCAGATTCCCTGAGGGGGACAGGCCTGGGAGTGAGGGGATCCCCTCAACTTCCTTCTCAATAGGCACATGGGGCTACTCTCAGGTAGGTCCCTTTAACAGCTTCTCAGCTGGGGTGTGGTCATTGTCCAGTCAACACATTACCTAAAATATATTGAAAAGGCCCGTTTTTTAAAGAAAGTGTTCAAGGCAAACCTCTTCTTGCGTTGTCTCGGTGTCTACTGTGACTTCCATTCCTTAGATCAGTAAACTGAGCCTCAGAGACCAACTTCCACAGCACTAGACGGCAGAGGGAGGATTGAATCCAGAGCTAAGGATGCGCCCTCATCATCACACCCATCTGCTCTGCTGGGTGGGGTTCAACCCCCTCCTTCTCCCCCTCCCCTTCTCCCCATCCCTTTCCCCTCCCCCTTCCATCTCGCCCTCCATCCCCTCCTCCTCCTTCATCTCTCTCCACCCTTCCCTCTGCCTCTGGCCCCTCTCTTCTCACCTTTCTCCCATCCCTCCCCACCCCTCACCTCCTCCCTGCGCACCCATCTAGCCCTCTGGCCCTGGAAGCTTGTCCCTGTGGTCAGCTCCACCTCCACCTCACCCCTCCCCTGGTCCATGTCTGCTATCTGGACTTTTCCCACCTTCCTGCGCAAAGCCACATATTTGGGAGGTAGGAGTTCCCATTTACCTTGCAGCAGAAAAATGAGGGAAAAAAAATTTTGTCTTAGATGTTGATTTTTTTTTTAAAAGACTTGTCTCTGAAAGTGTACACACAACAGCAGATGTTGTTTAACAGGCTTGTAGGACATTCCCAAAAAGTTATAAACATATCTTTCAGTGGTTACTTAAGATAAACAGATACAAGTCACATATTTTTTGGTACAAGAGACAGCTTGCTGTTTGGAAGCCAAATAAAGATTCCTGAATGTGAGATGCACCTGAAAAAGATTAGGAGATCGTATCAAGGACATTAAACTGGGGCCAAATCTAACATGCTTTTCTTGGAGTTGTGTATGTCTCAGAAAAAAAAAAAAAGGGTTCCATCTCCATGCAGGAGACTTAGGGCTGATAAGGGCTTGGGGGACCTTTCTCCCCACCTCTGCTGTGCTTCCCTTCTCTGGCCCTGGGCCACAACCACCGGGGTAGCCTGCATGGCTCACTTCATCTCCCGGCTTCACTCAGCCAGTGTTTGCTGAGCACTTCCTGGGTGCCGGGCGCTGACAGCACAGTCCGACCAGGGAAGCAGATGTATAAATGGATACTTTCATAAATGCGATCGCTTATGGAAGCATCCTGTGATGCTTAATCATATGGACTCTGGGAGCCAGACTCCTCGGGTTCAAATCCTGCTTCTGACACTTCCTTGCTCTATATTCTGGAGCAAGTTAATTTACTTCTCTGTGCTTCAGTTTTATCATCTATGCAATGGAAGTAATAATAGTACCTGCCTATATAATGTATTGCCCTCTCTTTTTTTTCTTAAGATTTTATTTATTTATTTGCAAGAGAAGAAGAGAGGGAGGACACGAGCAAGGGGGTGGGGCAGAGGGGGAGGGAGAAGCAGACTCCTTGTTGAGCAAAGAGCCTGACCTGGGGCTGGATCCTAGGACCCTGAGATCATGACTTGAGCTGACGGCAGACGCTTAATCGACTGAGCCACCCAGGCGCCCCAATGTATTGCCTTCTGTGTTGAAAAATTACCCAAAGCTTAGTGGCTTAAAATCAACTTTTTGAATGTCCCAGGTTCTTGCTGGCTGTTGCTCAGGGACATCAGGTTCTTGCCACAGGGGCCTGTAGGGCTACTCACAACCGGCAGCTTGCTCCCCCCCCCCACCCAGAGTGAGGCCAAAGAGAAGGCGGGGAGAGTGGGAGAGAATATTTTTGTTGCCTAATTTCTGATGTGACATCCCATCCCTTTTACCTTATACCCTTTACCTTATTGTGTTAGAAGCTGGTAACCAGGTGCAGCTCCCACCAAGGGGAGGGTTTGCACAAGGGCGTTAACACCAGCAGGCAGGGATCAGCGGGGCCACCCTATCTCGTTGCACTGTCTCGAGAATTGCATGAGCTAATCCGTGTTAAAATGCTTAGCACAGGCATATGTGCACACACAGACACTTCCTATCCACCATCCTCTTTTTCCTTGTTTTCCTGTCTGTTTCCCTATACTAGTTGATATAAGCCTCATGGCAGTAAGGGTTTTTTCCCTATTGTCTCACCCCTAGAATCAGAGGCTGGTGAATAACATTTTCTCTTATAAATCGTTATTGGATTGATTGGCAGAATTGGACTGTGCTTCCCATGGGAGAGGCAGTGTTGCAACGCCGTGATCCCATTATTGTAATGGAGGCCCCATGCCCTATTTAGCTTTCTAGCTCTTCTCTGTAGCACACACCCTCTTTTGTTTTGGGCCATCTCCAGCACCCCCGAGGGTCCCCGAGCGCCTCTTAGAGCTCAAGACCATATTTAATGTCGGAATGTTTCCCACCATGGCTAACTCAACCTCCAACCACTGCGGTTGAGCAAGGCTGTGGTGTGGCACACGGGGTAGCACTCGTCATGAGAGGGGTAGTCATGCCCTCACCCCTGGGGCCCTGAGCCCTTTGCTGTGACCTCTTCAGAGAGTGTCCGCTTGCTGGATCTGTTGTGCCACCGGAGAAGCTGAGCAGCCTTGGGGAGGGGCAGGGGGTGGGCTTAGGGTGCCTACCTGATTTGCCATAGAGCCTTGCTTTGACCTGCAATTCCTCAACAGGGCCATGGCTTCTCAAACCTTAAAGTGATACTGTTTACCTGGGAGATTTTGTTAAAAATCAAAAATTGGATTTAGCAGTGTGGGGTGGGGCCTGAGATTATGCCTTTCTAACAAGTTCCCTGGCAGTGCCAGAGAGGCTGGTCTTTGGGCCACACCTTGATTAGCAGCCAGGAACCAGGCCACAGGTCCTCCTGCAGTAGCTCCTCTGTGCAGAGATCCAAAAAGCCAGGGTTTCCATTCCTTTTGTGCAGATTCTAACTGAGAAGTAAAGCCACAAGCAAGTGGGGGAAAAAAAGGTGCAGAATCAAATGTAACTAGGGGTTTGGGAAGACAGGGAAAACCTTTAGGACGATGTATAATTAACATGTGCCTGCAGGGTAGGTCCACTCCCGATGGATAAGGAGCAGGGAGTTTACATTGGCTGGAAAGAGAAACTGAGGGTCAGTTTGCAAAAGGCTTTGAATGCCAGACTCAAGTCTTTGGATTTGGTTCCGAGGTCCAGGGTTGCCAAACACAAATGCCTGTGTTCTTGTGTGACAATAAGGAGTGGTGGGGCCTGTGTCAACTGGTGAGAACATGTCTATCCGAGAGATAGACAGTTCCTACTCAGCTCTAGCTGATTGTTGCCATGTGAGGTTGTAGCTGGATCTTCCCATTTTTTAAACAAAGTCACATATTGGAAATTTTGTGTAAAATCTTCCAGTTCTTCAAAGTTGTGAATCCAAATGAAATTTATTTGCGATCATATCTGGCTTGAGAGCCTGTAATTCATGACCTCAGTTGGAGGCAAAAGGCAACCAGTGAAGATTTGGGTTAGGAGGCTACTTCTTGGAAGAAAGTAGCCCCTGGATAAAGTCCATAGCAGCTGAGAACCTTGGTCAGGAGAGTGTGTTGCCTCTTCACCTGTGATCCTGAAGTCCTCCTAAGCAGTCATACATCCGGGTAAGAGGTCTAGGACTGAGGGAAGATGTTCACCTGGAGTAAAGATAATCAACTGCTCTAAACATGAGAACTAAGTGTGCCTCCACTTCTTCTGCCGTGCTCCGAGGCTGGCCACCTCCAGTATTGTTAGAGGGCAGCATGCAATTTGAGGTCCTATAGCAGAGTCAAGTCAGGGCATGTTTGTTGAAACCTCAATCCTGTCATTTCTTTCTTTCTTTCTTTCTTTCTTTCTTTCTTTCTTTCTTTCTTTCTTTCTTTCTTTCTTTTTTAATCCTGTCATTTCTTAGCTTGTTGACTGTTGGCAAGTCAACTGACCTCTCTTGCCTCAGTTTCTCTTATTTATAATAATCTTGCCTCTCACAGAATAGTTGAGAATCAAATGAGATAATATAGGGAAATACCATAGTGTCTTACACAGACTAAGTGATCAATTCATGAGGATGATAATGATGATGATGATAATTTGGGGGCAGTGAAATATATTATCTTTGGAAGGGTCATTAGGGATCACTCAACCTCATTACTCTACAAGGGGGAGACTGAGGCTCAGAGCAGGTAGGTGATTTGGTCAAGGTCCCTTGGTAAGGTAGAGTCAGTGAGATCCCCCAGCTCCCACCCCTGGTGCTACCTGTTTTTGCCCAGCAATGAACACAGGGCTTGCCACATGGTGTGTTTGTAGAATGAATGAATGAACCAATAATCATGGAGGAACCAGCCATTCTTCTCATTTTCTCTGTGCTTATAACATTTCATTCTTGATTCACTTGCAGGTACATGGAAAAGAGAGAAGTGACATACATAGGAGTCACGGATTCAGGGATGTAGAAATGGTGAAGAATTCATATTGTGTTGGAGCTGGTTGTGACTGTCTCTCCAGCTAGCCAACCTCTTTCCCATCCTCCCTCTCATTCTTCCATCCTTCCTGCTTCCTGCCTGTCAATCTGCCAGTTATTCGTTCGCTCAATCCATTTTTATTGAGCACCTACTCTATGTCAGTTCTTCAGGCACTGGAGATGTAAGAGTGAGCCAATCTGCCGTCCACTCCCTCAAAGGATTTGGAGTCTAGAAGGAAAACCCCACATAATCAAACAATTTCACACATGGGGCCATGCTTTCAAGGGCACCATACAGGCTGCTGTAGGGGTATGGGTGTAGGTTTAGGTGAGGGTTGAGATATGATCGGGGCTTGACCCCATGGGCTGTCAAGAAGGGACTTCCTGAGGACATCATGGCATTGCAGCTGGGAGCCGAAGGGCCAGCAGGAGCTCATGGGGTGAAGGCAGGGTTGGGGGTGGTGGTGCATGCCCTAAGAGAAGGGAACAGACCCTGAGCAAGTGCAGGAAAGCTAGGGGTGCCTAGAGAGGGTAGCTCAGATGAGACAAAGGCTCTGGCATGTCATGCCTAGAAGGTTCCCATAGGTTTTTGACCTTGATTCTTGAGGCCATAGGGAGGCACTGCAGGTTTTTAAGCAGATCCATGTTGTAAAGAGATTGTTCTTGTTGCCTCTCAGAGAAGGGCCCTCTGCAGAGTCAGGCGGCGGTTAGGGGTGTTGGTGGTGTGGAGGCCGAGTGGCATGTATCAAAAGAAATTTGGAAGGTAAAACTATCAGGACATAGGCAGTTGTTAAATGGTTGTAAATGCAGAATTTCCTTCACTGAGAAATCCCCAGGCTCAAGGAGGCAGCTGCTCAGTTCCCCTCAAACGGGGCATGCCACACCCCAAGCACGGTCCCCAGGAAGCCACGGTCTGTGTGCAAACACCGATTATTCCACACACACCGTGTCACTGAGGATTTATTAAGTACCCACTGTGGGCCGGGGCTGGGCTAGGTACACAGGCACTGTGCCTCCTCCCACTGACAGGGGTGCGGCATGAGCTCTAATGCCACTTCTTCCTCCATGAGTGGCTGGATGCTGCCCCTACAACCCTGAATATCTGGGAGAGAGGCAGAGCTGACTGTATGCTTCCCGACGCTGCCAGAGACGCTCGGGTTGCTATGGCCATAAAGCTATTTGGGTTTCCAGTGGATGCAGGAGGCTTCTTGATCCTTCAGAAGTTTGTTGGCCATGTGGCCAAACGGCATCAATGTGCAGCAAACCTGGGCTTTCCTCTGAATGACACAGGATGTCTGAATGACACAGGACGTCACAGTGGTGAGAAATTCAGATATTTTCAAATAGAAAAAGAGTTACTTGGAAATATTCGGAAATCATGTCGCTTGTGGACTGAATTTTTCAGGTTTTAGCCAGATGGCAAGGTTTGGAGGCCTCTGATTTAGCCCTGTCTGTACAGCTATTCTGGAAATCTGGAAAGACAGCGTCTCTTTAGGCAGCCAACTGAGATTGCTGAAATGATAAAAAATATGTTTTTTTTCTTCTTTCTTTGCTTAACTGCAGGTGTTTTGGCCTTCATTAGCTGCATCAAATATCTATCCTCCCTGTGGCCCAGGAGGCCAGCTTCCTGGAGGGTGAGGGGACTGATGACTTTCTCCAGTTCTGGGCTGAACCCCACTCTGACCTTCTGGCACTGTGCTGCAGACCCACCTACTGGTCGGGTTAAAAAGACAATCTCACAAAGTGTTTCAAGTACAAACACTAGACCCCCGTGTGTTCTTTCCTAATAAAGGCCTGCAGATAAGAAGTAAAGCTGCTAGTGATTTGTTGGTCTGATTTACCTATTTAAAAAATGCCTTCCATGCTTCAAATGACACTCTCAAGCATTCCCTATCCTCTCTGCGGATCCCAGAAAATTCACAAAAGCTACAAACATTATTGCCTGAGATAACTGGGAAATAGTGTGTTGGTTGGGCACAAGTAGGGAAAGAAAATGAATTCGTTTGCAAAAAAAACCCAAATTCATGGGTACATAGGAAGATATTTGTGCACAGATTTATAAGTGCTTAGAGATGCCACTTCTAGAATATTCATCTCAATCCAGAGCTATTTCTTTTTCTAAAAAGTGATTTTTAAAAGTTTTTGTTTATTTATTTGACAGAGAGTTCAAGTAGGGGGAGTGGGCAGAAGGAGAAGGAGAGGCAGGCTCCCTGCTGAGCAAGGAGCCTGTAGGGCTTGATCCCAGGACCTTGGGACCATGACCTGAGTCAAAGGCTTAACTGACTGAGCCACTCAGGCATCCCTGAAAAGCAATTCTTAATAAAGATCCCATCACCCTCAGTAAACCTTTCCATTCATGTATTTCTTTCATATCTTACATGAGAGGATGTTTCTCAGTTAAGACTGCTGGTGCCTTCGTCCTCTGTGGGAGGGGTGAAATTTACTGCTTACTCCTTTTTTTTGTTTGTTTTTTAAGATTTTATTTATTTAATCATGAGAGACACACAGAGAGAGGCAGAGATGTAGGCAGAGGGAGAAGCAGACTCCCTGCAGGGAGCCCGATGCAGGACTCAAACCCAGGACCCCGGGATCACACCCTGAGCCAAAGGCAGATGCTCAACCACTAAGCCACCCAGGTGCCCCTGCTTACTCCTTTTGTGTGAAGGGAAAATAAATAGGGCTTCTCTTTCCTCTGGTTTGTTTTCTTGAGCTTGTAATTTTTTTTACATTTTTAAAAATTTAAATTCAATTTTCCAACATATAGTATAACACCCAGTGCTCATCCCATTAAGAGCCCTCCTCAGTGCCCATCACCCAGTTACCCCAACCCCCACCCACCTCCCCTTCCACAACCCTTTGTTTGTTTCCCAGAGTTGGGAGTCTCTCATGGTTTGTCTCCCTCTCTAATTTTTCCCACTCAGTTCCTCTCCTTTCTCTTCTAATCCCTTTCACTATTTCTTATAGTCCATGTAAGAGTAATTTTAAAATATCTTCCTACGGGGCTCAGTATATATTGACTCATGGCGCAGAAGTCCAGCAAAGGGGACTGTCACCTGACAAGTCTGCCTCCTGCTGAGACATCAGGCAGGGATATCTGGGTAAAAATCCCAGGCATGAGCATGGGTGTGTGATTTCCTATGATAAATAGCTTGGACGAACACTAATCAAAATTACTTTCTGGTTCTACCTTATTCAGCAAGACGAATGCATGACATGACCCCAGAGGCTGGGATTTGTTAATTTGCAGATGTCTTTGCTCACGTTTGTCTGACCAGGCTGGCAGCTCCCCTCTTCTCTGCACTCAGGCTGGAGCGTGGGCCCCTCTATTGTGGAACCCTAGTCTTCTCACCTGCCCACCAGATTCTGCAGCTCAGGTACCCTCCCTCCATGGTGCCCACTCGGGGAAACAACTCTGGATCTTTCATGTGCTGGAAATGTATTTTGCAGATGGCCAAAGGGATCTCAGTGATTTGAAGACAGAGACACTGACAGTGGGCATTAGCATTTTCATCTCTAGGACACACCCCTTCTAGCAGGCTGACGGACACATGCCAATTGAATGGTCAGGAAGAAATGTAAAATTCTTGTTTTCCAGTTGGATATTTGGACCACGAGGCACAGTCTTGAGACTAACAGCTTGCGAAACCACTATGCACGTGGATTGAGGGATCTCAGGAAGAGTCCCCAGTAGGGCAACTGGATCAGCTGAAATGATGTCACTGCAGTTTTAAGACTCAGCGGAAAGAAAGGCAAAGGCTAAATTCAACGGCGTGAAATGGTGAATATGTGAATAGAGATTTATAAATCTTGGCCGCCGACCACTGCAGGCTACCTTCTGTGTTTGTTCCCTTCAATTTTTGCAGCTTTGTGGGAAGGACCAGTTAAAACCACCCACAGACCAAGTTTATGAACATCTATTTGATGGGACTGAGTTTCCTGGGCATGAGCCTTGCACCATCACCACACAGGAACCCCATCTGAGAGGGGCGTGTTGCCCTGGTGTGAGAGCGATGCCGTTTCCCTCCTAGGTCTTAACCTTTCATAGCGAGACAGACAACCAGGAAAGTAGGAAATTGAAACAAGCTATGTTTAGCCGAATTTTACATACCATAATCTCTTTACCATGGTCAAGCAAGGCAGGAATGCTCGGGCCGATCAGTTCTGGCACAAATCCATTCCAGAGGGGAGTGATTTACAACTTAGCACCATTCTTGACTCTTCCCTAAGAGTGAAGTTAAATGACCCAAGAATAACAAGAGTCTTCACCAGAGCTAGTAGGAATGGTTTTCTAAAGGGTGGTCTTGGGGGTAGGCTTTCACCTGCAGAAACCCAAGTGTGGGCACTGCTCTGAAGCCCTGGTAAGGGTCAAGTCTCATTCGTATTTTAAGAGGTCAGTGGTGTGGTGAGTTATGAGGTCTGAGGGAGAAGTGGGCCCGGCCCAGGGGCTTTTCATTGCCTTCTTACCAATGAATCTTGGGTTTTTCCAAGCCAGTGATAGAAGACTCGTTCCCTCCTCCTCCTGATGCCAAGCCTGGTCCTTCTGCCTCCAGCTTGATGTAAAGAGATACCAGTGGTGTCTGAAGGCAGGTCGAATGGGTGGGCCCTGGTGGAGAAAGAAACAGGGCAGAGGTTTGAAACTTACCTTGATGTAAAAATGCTCCCCTTGCATGAATCTGAGACGGTCCAAACCCCATCTGACAGGGCTTACAAATAGACAAGTGAGATGTTGAAATTATTTTAAGACAGATGCCTTTTTAAACTGTATTCAGAGCACCTTTTGGGGCTCCTCGTGGCACAGTTCCTTGAGGAGGAGGTATTTCATCTTCGGAACATCTGGAACTGTCAAGGAGGTAGCCCTGCAGACCCCAGCAGATGCAGGCACTTCTACATAAAAGTGCACCGACAAATCACGCCCGCAATTGCAGAGCAACACAAGTGTTCCACAGGCAGCTATGGAGGAAGCAGGGCTCAAGAAGGGACCAAAGTTTACTGGAGCCCCCTACACCCTCCCACTCTAACTGCTGAAGTCAACTCCTTAAAAAAACAAACAAAACAACTTTTCTGCAATTCTTTACCAAGCAGCTAGCCAACTCTGAGCAAGTTTGTTTATGCGGCTTGAAGGAAGTGATTGACAAGAAAGTTTTTTTCCCCCCTCCCTTTGGGTTAACATTTTCTCCATCCTATAAATACATAGGTTTGACTGAGTAGGGTCAGTTTGGACTATTACTCAAAGAATCCCCATGCTTACTTGCTTTGGGTTTTCCACTGGCCTCATTTGTGCTTGGGCAGGCAGGGAAGTGGGTCAGTCACGGCCACTTGTGCATGAAGGAGGTCAGTGTGGCCTTCTCATGGTAGGCAAAGCCATGTGACAAAGTCAGACTTGGCTAGATGTTGGGCATTTGGCCCAGGAAGAGCTTTCTTCCATTAAAACCCCAGACAAAATGATGATATTTTATCTTTTCAGAGGTGAAGGCTCAAGTGTGCCTTTAAAACTTGTGGCTCCATGCATCGCTTAAAATTTTTTCTTTTCTTTTTTTTCTTTTTTTGGTGGCTACATGCTAAAGTGCTGCAGGAGAAATAAAAGCAGGAGAACCCCACAAAGGGCTGAGCTGGAACTTTATACAACTTTTCTATAAATTATAGCAATAAAAGGAATACTGCTGATAATAATAGTAAATAACAATAATGATAAATGCCTTAGTCAGTTTTACGAAAGCATTTGGACCTTGCCAGACAGAGGAGGAAATGAAACCGGTTGTTGGAAGCTTTGAGATTTATAAGAACCTCTTTGGCCAACATAATAAAGACAGAATCTTCAGAGGGAAGGGAAAGCTGGTGTTATAGTGAAATCACCATTGTCACTGTTTGAGCTCTGCTGTCATGGCAAACCAGCCATCACCCTGGTCATCAAGTATATCCTTTAAATTAATTTCCTGGCAAATGAAGTGATGTTCCCTGCAACTTAGTGACGTGGGCTGCCTGGTCCATATTAAACCGAGCCAAGCGTGGTTAGGGGTGGCGATGGTTTCAGGGTCAAACATTGAAACATCTGGTACCTCCATAGAGTGAGCATCAGCTCAGATACCTCTGTTTGGGCGGGTGGGGCAGGGAGCCCCTGGCTGCCATTCTGTGCATTGGAGTGCTTGGCTTCCTTTCCCCTCTGCTGCTCAGGGAAGAATGCCCGAGTGAGGACAGGCAGCCGCACAACTCCTACCACCCTGTGGTAACTTCATGCCATGACATACGCTCCCCAGATGGGCCTTCGTTGCCATTCCTGTAAGAAACGTCCCCCTGGGTGCCTGGGTGCCCCATTTTAGCCTGCAGTCCACGGGGCCATCTCTAGTGGAGCTTTGGAGCTCAAATACAGCACATCTTTGCAAATTTTGAAAGACCCAGAATCACCAGTGCGAGCTCTGAGTGGTAGAGTGATGGTCACGAGACAGAACCAGAACAAGCTTCAGCCAGAGCCAGTGGTGATGTCCCCGATTCCAACACTCTTAGGGGCCAGGGGTCCAGAAAGGAAAGCGGGCTGCTCATTGAAGCTGCTGAAAGCGTGCATAGTTTTTGCATTTTCTCCCAGCCTGTACATCTCCCAAACGTTCCCCTTGCATCGTGTGCCCCCCACCCCCAATTTTATATGTAGCAGATGGCCTTCAAACAAATCAAGCACAGAAGCTACAAAAGCCTTAAAGAAGAAGAAGAAGAAAAAAAGACAGTGAAACTCATATATTTCTTCAAACGATAAGATGAGCTACAGATGTTTGCTGAAGGGTGATGCTGCTGCCTATAACTTAAGACTTAACTTAAAAGAAGATTCCACTTGTGTTTAGCGTTGGACAAGCCCGGTAGCTGTCAGGGTATGATTTATGGAGGTTGTTTGTGAGATTTGATGTCACTGGGGACATAGCAATTAAAACGCTCTGCCATTGGGCCTGCAAAGCAGCCTTCTCTGCGGACCCAGGCCTGGACTCCAGGGTGGAAATGCAGTACCGCTCGGCAGCCAGGCACGAGGATGGATGTGGCTATCCCCCGCATACCCTCCCGCCCCTGGGCCTCCCTCCCTCCCCAATCTGCAGAGTTCTTGGTCCTTTTGGACAAAGTCCTGTTCTTACCTGACACCTGCAGCCAGATTAATCTCAAAATAAGCCTGACAAAGTCACTAAAAGAGAAAACAGTTGTCTGTTGCGGGACCCAGCTGCATATAGGAAACAGCTGCTTGCTGGGCTCCCTTTATAAAGAAGGCAGAAAAGCATCACTGCAAAGGGTTTAAAAAATGATCGGAAAGCATATATTGGAAAGGCCAACAGAGGCCTGTAATTAACACGATGCTAAGTATCTGTGCTTCTACTCAAAGCTGCGTTTCCAGGACTTGTTGTAACTTGGACATAAATACTCATTACGAACAGAAACCAAACGTACGAGTGAGGCCTCAGCTGGATGCTGTTTCCCCTCGCGTCTCTTTGCTCTCTAAGCAGAGATCCTTAATAACGCAGAGAGAGCGAGGTGTTTTGGATGCACACGCCTGCTCCAACCACGAGTCGCCGGCTGCATCTGTGCAAGCGCAGACACCTACGCCCATCGCACGTGTGCCCGGGGGCCCTTGAGCCCTGCTCGGCGCTGCGGTAGTGGCAGAGGCCGCAGAGTCCTGGGTAGAGGCAGCGGGAGGAAGCCCCAGCCCGCCTGTGGCCTCTGCCACAGAAATGTGGGGAGCCTTTGAAGTTCCCACAACTCAGGTGGAAGCCCCTTCGAGCGGCCCTGGAAGGAAGTCATTCGTTTTCACACAAAGGCGAAAATTCCTCAGGACCCTGGTGTTTCCACTAAAGCAAACCTCTGAAAAGTTGTTCTCCAGGGGATCAAGGACCAGCTGTTCCCCATCTCTGTGAGGTCGTGGAGAGAGGAGACGGGCCGCCTGAACTATAGCATGAAAGACGCAAGCTAGACAGGAGGAGGCACGGCCAGGGGGGCAAGGTCCTTGGTCCTCCCCTCCTTGGAAACTGGGGAGATGGCATGTGGTTTGCAAAACCCATGTGGCTGCATTCAGACGGAGGAGGACGTGTGGTGTGGCGTTTCAAGATCTGTTCTGTGTTCATGTAGAAGATAGCAGCCCGTTGCCTTCTGACCTGCCATTGAGTTCGCTGGGGTGCGTGTCACACATAGGACTCACGACTGAAAACCTGGTGACGGCCTTTGGGCATCCCTCAGCTCATGCCCAGAAACTTCCATGGAGATGAGAATGCTGCTTATTTGTTTATTTAAATATTTAAGATATTTTAAAAAAAGATTATTTATTTATTTATTCATGAGAGATACAGAGAAAGAGAGAGAGAGGCAGAGACACAGGCAGAGGGAGAAGCAGGCTCCAAGCAGGGAGCCCGATGTGGGACTCGATCCCAGGTCTCCAGGACCATGCCCTGGGCTGAAGGCAGTGCTAAACCGCTGAGCCACCGGGGCTGCCCAATATTTAAGATATTGTAAAAAATATCTTAAATGACTTGGTAATCATTTATTTATTTATTTATTTTTGATCGCCCTACCTCTAACTCTCTTTTCTTGTGTAGGAGTTTCTCATCCAGTGGATCAGAGCGAAAGGCAAAAACTTCCTCTCATTGCTGAGGCTGAAAAGTCAAAGCCTTCTCTCCTCCTTTTGCAGACTGGACCACCGAGTCTCCTGCTGTGGACGAAGCTCGTCTCAGCTTTATGCTGGCTTGCCCAACCACAGGTGAGCTGCAGGGGAGGCACGTGCATTGTGTAGTTTGGCCCGTTGCCGACACGGTTTGGAGAGGTGATGATAGGACAAGTGTCTATCTGTTTGGGTGCCTCTAATACTGGCTTCAGGTTGAGGGCTGAGCAGATCCCATTAACCAACTCTGCGCAGGCAGACCAAATAATAAAGTCCTGAACAAATCCTGGGGGGCAGAGGGCTGTGGTGAGGCTCTTTCACATGACGCAGAGCTGCAGGCCTCATGGAGCTAGATTCGGATCCTGACTCAGTGGTCTTGGGCAAGACTCTTATCTTTTCTGAGCCTTGCTTTCCTTATTTTCAAACCATGGGCTCTTACAGGATTGTTGTAAGGATCACATGAAGCTCAGTGCTTGGCACATGGCAGGTGCTCAAAAATGGTAAGCTTTTTGCCATCAGGGGGAAATCCTGAGGAAGGAGCAGATGTGAATTAAGGCTCGTGGGGAACATAACGATACTGTGGTGTTACACCAGAGCCACTACAAAAGACCCTCAAGTGGAAAATGTAGATGTCTCAAGTGGCAGATTCCTCCCTAGTTATCTGGTTGCAGGACCTAATGGAGGGGCTGGAATAAAGAGGTGTGCTCTTTTCCATTTACACCCCTACCCTACCTGAGGTCATTCTCTTCCCTTCTCTGTCCTGTGCTCTGGGGCCTTGGAGGCTGACCTGCATGCAACACATCTCCTTGGCTTCCAGCCCTCTGGTTTCTGCCTGGGTTTGGCCAATTCCACCTGCCTCCAGCTCTCTCCAGGTTCTTAAAACACCATTCCCTTGAGGCCAAGGAATGGATATAGCTTCCTGCCATTGCTAGTCTTTAGGGCTTTGATTTGCTGTGATGCTTCTTTAAGGTGTACTCACATTTCTAAAACTGGTCCCTTTATTAAATTATCTTGACAATCGAATCTGAATGTGCTTTCTCTTTCCTGTCAGAAGTCTGAAAAAAGACTGTGACTGGACACGGACAGAGTTAATCTAGGAAGACTTCCTGAAGGAGGGTGTCTTTTCCCCAGATTTTTGGAGGAGAACCCCAGTAACTTGATAAGGACATCAACTAGAAGGCTGATGTTCCTGTGAGGAAGACTAGAGTCAATGAAGACTTAAGAGTTAGACTCTGCATGCTGCATGGACTCCTCACAGACAATGGTGAAGGTCCTTATCAACAGGACACCCCTGCAGACTCAGAAAGGGAGAGAATAATGGTGCTAAAAAGAGAAAACTGTGTCATTTATTTATTGCCTACTGTGTGACAAGCGCTCACAACTGTGCGATAGGTATTATTATCACTTTATGGCTGAGACATGGGAGCCAGAGAGGGTATGAAACTTGCCCAAGGTCATAGTACATGATGGAGTTGGAGTTCATAAAGCATGGAATTCATAAAGCCCAAGCAAGGCTGCCCAATAGTCATCACTCTACCCGGGACTAAGAGATTCCTGGAATGTGGGACTCTCAGTGCTAAATTTTTGTTAATGGCAGGATCTGTTGAGTGGTTGTGGAGGTGGTGAAAATGGGTACTGACAGTAATGCCTATAACAAATAAAGTTAATTTTCTTGCCTCAAGGATCCTCTAGAGTTGATTGGTAAAAGTGGAAGCATGGAGGGAAGGAAGGAAGGAAGGAAGGAAGGAAGGAAGGAAGGAAGGAAGGAAGGAAAGAAGGAAGGAAGGAGGGAAGGAAAGAAGAAAAGAAGGAGGGAAAGAAGGGATTGTCAGCTCAGAATATTCCATACAGCAGCAGAGAGGTGGTGCAGTCAATCCAGACAGCATGGGGATCCCTGGGTGGCGCAGCGGTTTGGCGCCTGCCTTTGGCCCTGGGTGTGATCCTAGAGACCCGGGATCGAGTCCCACGTCGGGCTCCTGGTGCATGGAGCCTGCTTCTCCCTCTGCCTCTCTCTCTCTCTCTCTCTCCCCCCGTGTGTGACTATCATAAATAAATAAAAATTAAGAAAAAAATCCAGACAGCAAATAACAACATTTCTATTTGTCTAAGGACTGGAATAGCATTTTCCCGTCTGATAGACTTTCTTCTGCAATTTTTTTTTTGCTCTAATTAATAATAAATGGTAGGTACATTGTTTAAGCACAGAGAACAGAGGAGAGAAAAGGTGGTGTCCAGATTCTGGAAGTAGCAAGAGGTAAGCCTCATGATGGGCAGAGCACAGCCTTAAGGGCCTTTGGAGGTATGCAAACTGCCACGCAGTCGGCCCACTGTTAACTCAGATTGGTGGGTGAGTGTGTGACGGATAGTGTTGTCTGTGTAGTTTCAGGATCGTCCCAGGCTCAGCCAGGATTCCCTGAAATAACAACAACAGCAAAGGTGTCATTTATGGAACTCCTGCTGCTTTTGCTCCAGGGATTTCCTAGACATTATTTTAAATACCTTCAGAGCAATCAGAACAATCCTTCAGAGCAGGTATTATTAATTCCATTTTCAAGATGAAGAAACTGAGGAAGAGCAGTGTCTATGGACCTCTTGTGTAAAACTGGCAGGTCTGGGCCCCCCAGTGACATTCCTTGGGCATCAAGTCCTGACCCAGGTGACAGCTGCATGGCACCTGAGTGCCCAGGGCTCTGGCGATGGCTGGTTACATTCAGTAAACATTCACGAGGGCCTGGCATATTCCACCAGAGGGGAGAGGGTGGGTTCATGGAGTTATCTTTGAAGAACTCAGATGGATTTTTTATGTTCTCCACCACTGTTGTGATAGCTGCCTATGTTCCTCCAAGTTCCATTCATTTGCACATGCTGTGTCCTCTTCTGGAATGGTCTTCCTCCATTTGACCATCTGCAGAGCCTCTACCCATCTTTCAAGATACAGTTCAAGTACCACCTCCATGGATAGGTCTTTCCCAACCCCCCAGCCCTAATCTGGGTGAGGTCCCTCTTCTGGGGTCTCCTCCCATCCCATGTGGATGGTGACCTCAACACTGATTATTCTGTAATCTTCTGGTGACTTATCTGCCACCCCCTTCTCACCACCAACCCTAGGCTGTGAGCTCCTCCAGGAGAGTGATAGTGGTTTCTTTGGTTGGTGCAAGGCAGATGCTCAACACTGTTGAATAAGTAAGTGATGAGGCCAGAGTGTTCCAGGAGCTCTGGCTGGGGCACACTGATCTCCATTGCTTCTGGTAGCAGCCGGTGGACCCCACTCAGAATCCTGTTTGCTTTGTGCTAGATTTTCCCCACACATGCTTCTGGGGATCATGCCTCGGGGACCCTCAGTGAGCTGCTTTCTCTACTTGGGTGTGACTTTTCACCAGTCCGTGAAAGACTAGATGCTGCCGGTGGTGGCAGTGACTTCGGAAGGGAGACACAGAGGAGCCACCATAATTTATACTGGATGGTTGCCATCTCATTTTATCAATCTCCTAAGATTTGATTAAAGAGACCTCTAAGGACAGGGGTATATTAGACACAAGCTGTTAGAGAAAGCATTTTTCACAAGGATCTTCTCTGGAGAAGGAAGGATCCAAGCTCCATAAATATGCAGCATGCCAAATCCTTAGGCAAGAGTTGATTCACAAATTTCCGCTCAGCCCAAAGTGGGTCATTTGCTTGTTTAGAGAGGGCTTTCTACCTGGGTCCCTCTGAGCAGTTGGCATCTCTGGTGTAGGGAAGGAGGGGTCAGAAGGCTGAGTTCCCAGCATTCTCTATCAATTACCAGCTGGGTGGCTTGGTGAGATCATAAACCTGACTGGCATCTCTTAGATGGTGGTGTGATAATGATGATGATGGTGATGATGATGATGAAGCCCTCACCAGCCTTCCTTGTAGAGCTACCAGTTGGACTGAATGAGCTCACTTCGCAAATGTAAATGAACACATTCTCATTTTAATGGTTAAAAACAGGGCGGAAGAACCAACTTGGACAAACAATTCTGCTTCAGATGCGTCTGTTTTGGAATCTAAGTAGGCTCAGTGAAACACGATTCACAAAACTTTATGTTAGGTGTTTGTTGGGCTTTGCATCTTGATCAGGGATATTCCCTTGTGAAAGTGCCACTTGATTCTGGCTTGCTGATGTCAGCATTGTAAATATGATTTAATTGATTAATAAGCATTAATGACTGGTAATTAAGGCATAACCTGTTAGCTGGAAAGGGCTCACAAAACATGCCCATAAATGGAAGGATGGCCTTGCTTCTGATTGTTCTCTGTTTGTGGACAGTAGCCCCATTGTAGGGTCCACTGCCTTCTGCAATATGGGTTATAAATAAAATAAAATAATATATTACTATATTTATTGTACTTTCATCCACTGAAAAAAACCTCGAGTTTTGTCAAATGAGTCTTTATTCTCTGATCTGAAGGTCATCTGTTGAGAAAGCCCTCTGCCGTGGTTGGTGGAGGTGGTCTACTCCAGCAGGTTTCACTGTCTATAAAATCCTGGGCTTCCACTGCATTCATTCCTCTTTGATTATCGAAAACTTTCCTCTGCTGCTAACACTCAGGAACAATGTAATAAGTAACTTCCAATTAAAGTTTTCCATATGTGGCAAAAATTGTAATGAATGAATAAGTAAAGACCACATAATGGAAGCCTATTAGCCAAGTGAATATACTCTTTTAAGTCAAATTTCTATAGCACTTTTGTATTATCTCCCATCAGAAGAGAACGTGCAATTACCAATTTTATCTTATCTCGGGCTTATTATTAAAGAGTAGTAACGGAAACTTCATTCCAGGAGCCATAATGTGATTTTTGATTAATAGAGGGATTCTTATGTGACAAGAATATTTCTCCTAGGCCAAGTGTGCACACGGATTTCTGCCCGAGTTGGCTTGTAACTGGAAGCTCCATCTCAGGTGGGAGCAACTGTTCAACAATAGAACATATGTTTCTACACAGGGATCAGATTCTTAAGGTACTCTGGAGGCGTGAGAAGGGCAGGGGAAGGTTGACATTGGCTTTGCAAGAGACCTATGTTTGTTTGGTCTCTTCCCAGCAGTGTATCAAACCTGACGCTGATTCGTGTCCAAAGGGGTGAGATGAGCACCCCACAGCTCATGGTTTTTCGTCATTCCTTCCTTCCCCTCTTGCAAGCTCTTCTACTACCTGCCAGTCTCTTGTGGAGTCCAGGTACATTCTAGGCACATAAGGGATCTATCTGTGAGTCAACAACCCACAGCTTCCCACTTCCAACTGCACACGGAGATGGTTTGAACTTGAATCCAATCCTTCAAGCCCAGCTTTTTCTGGAGAACTGTTCTCAGGAAGTTATTTGGAAATTTGCCCTTGGCTCCCAGTGGCCGGTGTTTATTCCAGTGACCTGGGGAGCATTTGTTAGGAGACTAGGAGAGGGTTGTCCCAGTTGCCATGCAGCAGACCTGTTTGACCAGAAGTCTGAACTGTCCTCTTCCTAGGGTGGGGCAGGACCCGTCCCTCAGAGCCAGAATGCTTCTCTTGGATCTGGCTCCACTCTGGCCAGCTACATGACACTGAGCAATCATCCTAATCCATCCGAACTTGTTCCCTCAGCTGGAAACAGGAATCCTACCTACTCAGGGACTTATTGTGAGAATTGAGGTGGGCAGTGTTTTAACACGTAGGTGTCATCATGATGAATGAGGCTACTGGATGTTGACCAAATGGGCTTGGGTGCCTAGTATTGGCTAAATTCCTGTGGCTCTCTGTTCCTCCTTGAGGATGCTCCTTGAGGATCATTGTCATTTCCTATCCCCAGGGTAGGTGTGCTCCATGCAGGGGACCCATGCCTTTGACAAGCTGCTGACATGGGATTTAATCCTGTGGAGAAAACATATTTTCTATCATTTGGCAGGATAACTCAGATGCCTAAAACAGGACATGCCCCTCCACCAAAGCTTTCCTTCTAGAAGTTTATCATAAAGGAAGTAATTGAGCAAGCATGAAAGCTATATGTATACAAATGTTCAGTGAAGCGCTATCTACAAGGGCCAAAAAATCAAAACAAAATACAAATGGAAGGTGCTGCTAAGTATATTCAGTATGGTACAGCAAAACTTTAGAGTCTCATGCAGCCTATTCCAGATGCCGTGGTAAAAGGATATCTGATGTCATAGAAAGATGGCTATGATTGGGTAAGCAGAAAATCAGGTTAGAAAACAAAATATGCCATGTGATTCTATTTTTGAGGAAGATTTAGGAATATAAGTCAGCAGAATAAATGTCAGTTATTTCAGGGTAGATTGTAGGGTTTTTTTAATCCTCTCTTTAGCTTATTTCTATATTCTAATTAAAAAATGAATCAACATAGGGATGCTTGGGTGGCTCAGCAGTTGAGTGTCTGCCTTCAGCTCAGGTCATGATCCCGGAGTCCAGGGATCGAGTCCCTCATCGGGCTCCCCGCAGGAAGCTTGCTTCTCCCTCTGTCTGTGTCTCTGCCTCTCTCTGTGTGTCTCTCATGAATAAATAAGTGAAATCTTAAAAAAAATAAAAATAAAACATAAAACATAAATTAATCAATATAGATGACCTATGTAATTATTTTAAAAATGAGAACATGTTATTTTGTTAAGTCTTTCTTTTAAATCGAGCCTGTAGAACAGTAAAGGCCCCATCAGCAAGCAGGAGCCAGGAGCAGGTGGTGGGATTTCAGGGGTCCCAGGGCCCTTTCTGCCTCTCTGCTTCATGTCCCCTAATGTCCTGGCTGGCACGCAGGTTCCCCACGTTGGGGAGAAGGCCCCTCACTGATGTTTCTGGCCCGGCCCCTTGGCGGAGCGGAGCAGCCCATCTGGCTGTGCCGGGCACTCTGTGGTCAGCGGTGATTCACGTCTGGGACGAGATATGATGGGAAGGAAGGAGCAGGCGAAGATGTGAGAAGGGCAGTCTGGAAGGCAAGGAGAACCTCAGAGCCTGAGGGAGGGGGCTGCGGGACAACTGGCTTCCGTCCAGCCTCGCCACACCATGTAGTGCCTTCCAGAAACAGAAGATGCCTGGGTCACCAGGGGGAGAGATGGGGCGGGGTTGCACCCAGGGGCTGGCTCACCCAGGCCGGGCTCGTGCCCTGGGGGCGCCACCCAGCGCCCACTGCCCACTGGTGCTTGGAAGGAAGGATAAATACAGCTGTCTGCATGGGCACGGGTAATTGGTTTCTTCCTCAGGAGCTCTTCCTTTTTAGGGCAGAATGCTATAACTGGAAGGCCACAAACACCGGTGTGTGAAGGTAAAGCCACCAAAGAGAGGGTGTTTTGGTCTCTGGTGGTTGGGCCTTTTTATTAACCTCCTGGGCTGTGGTTTGGCCGGTCTTGTCTTCCTCAGACCCTGCTGAACACAGAACAGGATGCTGCCCTGCCCCAAACCCACCAGTAGCTCCCCATAGCTTGTGGGGTGGGGTAACAGGGCCCCAGCTGACCTCTCTGGGCCTGCCCCGCCCCCTCTGATCACACACCTCCTCCAGCTTCTTCCTCTCACAGTGTGTTTTGATAATGCTGAGGCTTTAGGCACATGCTGTCCCCTTTGCCTGGAAACCCTTTCTCCTTCTCCACACACAGAGCTCTTGTTCGTCTTTCAAGAACTAAATGGAACTTTCTATCAAGAAGCCTTCCCTGATTCACTCCATCCCATGGAAGCCATTCTCCTGTGTTTCTTTTCTTTTCTTTAAAGATTTTATTTATCTATTTGAGAGACCGAAAGAGATGGTAAGAGACAGCACGAGCAGAGGGTGGGGGGAGAGGGAGAAGCAGGCTCTCCCCTGAGATTGTGACCTGAGCCAAAAACAGACGCTTAACCGACTGAGGCACCCAGGCACCCTCCTTTCCCATGTGTTTCTTTTTATTTATTTATTTATTTTTTATTGGAGTTCAATTTGCCAACATATAGCATAACACCCAGTGCTCATCCTATCAAGTGCCCCCATCAGTGCCCGTCACCCAGTCACCCCCACCCCCTGCCCACCTCCCTTTCCACCACCCCTTGTTCCCATGTGTTTCTTAAACACCTAGGTCGTTAGCCATGTGAAGGAAGAGCTGAAGGAATAAATGTGTTGAGATATTTTTCCTTTGAGGTTCCAGGCTGTGTATGAACTCTAAATATAAACCTCAGCCTTGCATTTTAAAGAATAATGCTTTTATTTTATTTTAAAATAAGTAGTCACACGGTTCAAAAGTATAACATGAATATATGCTGATCAAATATGATATTCAGCAGAAAGTCAACCTTTCACTAGAGCCCCTAGACCTACACTTCCAGTTCTTTCCTGGACAGAGAAGCCATGTTACAGTTTCTTGTAAATCCTTCTAGACACATGAAAGCAAACAGACACACTGCATTGGGATTTGCCCAGGTCTTAAACAATTGGGGCCATGCCCTGCCCTGCACTTCGCTTTTTCCACTCAACACAATAGTTTGCAGATTGTCTGATTGTCTATAAAGAAGGTTTTTTTTTTTTTTTTTTTTAACTTTCTCTTATTGTTTCTAGGATTCATTTGAATCAGTGTGTCATACTTTCTTTAACTTGTCCTGCATTGATGGGGCATTTAGGTGGTTTCTAGTCTCTCACTCTTACATTTGCACTGCAATACATGGTCTTCCGTGGAGTCACTTCTCAGAACTACATGCATATGAGGATATTCATAGGATAACTTCCTAGAAGTGGAATTGTTGGGTTAAGATCCAGCGCACTTTTTGGGGTGCTCTTTTAATTTACATAATTTAGATAGTTTTTAATACTGTTAGTTTAGATAGTTATTACCACATCACCCTTCAGTAGAGTTGTGTTAATTTACACTCCCCACAGCAATATAAAAGGTGGCCAATTAATATCCATTTTGGAGCACACTGTTGTGAGCCACCTAGAACTCACAACCACGAGTTTCTCCAAAGGGTGTCAGTTTGAAAACCCGGTTTCATTTTCTGTTGAAACCTGTAGTGGACAAATGGTTTCAGCCTCAACATCTCTATGTTTAGGAAACCACTCTTCTTCCTTGATGGAGCTCTTCCAAGTTGACTCCCTGGTACTCCTTCCTTCCCACCAAAGGTGGTCTTGGCCACAGAGATGATTGGTTTAGGGCTGACATGTGAGCCTCTCTGTAAAGGACTACAAGCAAAGGAGACAGAGTGAGTGGTGGGGAGAAAGGCTGAGGCCTGATCGTCTCCATAGTGCTCCTAGATCCAGCACTGCCTGAAGCTGGACTTCCAAGTTATGTGACCTAATACATTTCCTTTGGGGCTTACTTTCTGTCATTTGCAATGGAAAGATTTCTTTTTAATTCTGATAACGGCCTTGTGAGACAGGATTTTCCTTTTCCATTTTAGGGATGAAGGTCTTGATGCTCAACGAGTCTAAAAAATTGTCCAAAGCTCACAAAAACAAGTAACAGAATTGGGTTCAAATTCAGTTTGTCAAGCTCCGATACCTGTGCTTCAGAAATTTTTCTGTACTTACTTCAGTAGTACTCAGTTTGGCCGAGTGTGTTCTTCTTGTTTCCTTCATATTCTGACTTCTGTTCATGCCCATGTATCTAAGCCATGCATTTGGAACAGCATCGAGGAGAAGGTTCAAGAAGCCTGTCTGTTGGAGTTCATACTTGTTTTTGGGAGGCCAGCTGGCAAGGTGTGGTAGGAGAGGATGTCCTATGGCTTCCTTTTGAGGGAGCTGCTGAACGAGGAGCTATCGATGAACCTGTTCTGTTAATGGTCAGTTCTGACCCAAGCCCTTCCTCTGGTACCACAGTGGAGTCACTCTGAAGCACACAGACTGCCTAAGGGCCTTCCATTTGCTGGCTCTGTCCTAGTCACAGAAGAAACGGAGGTGGACAGACCCATATGCCCCCTACTGTGTGTTTTAAAATAAAATGTATTAATAGAAAGTTTGAGGTACAGTGAGATGAGTAGGACCAGGAGATGACTGCCATTGAAAAGACTGTTACCCATGGTTTCCAAGAGAAGGGGGCACACAGGGAAGCACCAGTGTTGGTCAGGGGTCAGAGGGACCAAAGGGAAGACATGTGCAAGAGCCTTTATTGTGAGTTTCCCGGGGAAGGAACAGGAGAGGCAGGACTAACAGAATTAGGATTGGCTAGTTGGAATAATCTCAGTGGCTCTGGGATGTAGGGACTGTCCCTAATTTTCTAGTACTTGGCCCTGGGGTATTTAGGGCAGCAAGCAGTGGTCCAGAGTGTGAGAGCCTGTCGAGGAGGTGTTTGGGGTGTGGGCTCTGAATCGGTTGATTCTTATTTGGGAAGGGTGCTCTCGGGTGAGTCCTTGACTATTGCTAGAAATTGGTTAACCCTGGGAGGGGCAGTAACTGCAAAGTCAGCAAGGCTCCCAATGTCACCAGAATACAGAAAATAAAAGCCATGGTCAATACTCAACAAGACTAGAAATTGGGGCCGTTGGGGGTTTAGTCAGCCAGCCAACAGTATCCACCCTGGTACATACTGTTTTGGTCCAACAAGTATACCTTTCTTTTCTTTTTTCTTTATACATTTTTAAAATTTAAATTCAATTTGCCAACATATAGTATAACACCCAGTGCTCATCCCATCAAGTGCCCTCCTCAGTGTCCATCGCCCAGTTACCCCATCCTCCCACCCACTTCCCCTTCCACAACCCTTGTTTGTTTCCCAAAGTTATGAGTCTCCCATGGTTTGTCTCCCTTTCTAATTTGTCCCACTCAGTTCTCCTCCTTTCCCTTATATTCCCTTTCACTATTTCTTATATAAGGAAATAATTGAGAACCTGAGCAGGGAACTCTGTCAGCATGATGTTTACAATAAAAAAGGACAAGAAACCCTAACTGTACGACAATTAGTGTATGGCACATAGTTTATCACTAATTCCACACAACGAATCACCCGTGTGATAATTGAGAGTATCAACTTAGAGACATATTTACTGAGGTAAACACGTGATCAGAATATAGTATTGAGTGAAAACATGAGTTACAATCAATAAATATGTGTAATCCTACTTTTGTTAAAAATACATATCATTAAATGTCCACTTATATTTTACAGAGTTTTCTCCTTCTTTGAAAAAAGATTGAAAGGAAATGTATCAAATTGTTAACAATGGCACTCTCTCGGGGATAGGATTGTTGGTGATCAAAACACATCTTTTTCTTTTTTTCCATCTGTGTTTCTGTATATTACATAATGGGTGTTTATTACTTGTGTAATAAGTGGGGGAAGTTTGTAATAAAGATACATAAAATATCATCGCTGTTTGCCTGTGACTCTGTGGAGGGCACTCTCCGGGTTATGAAACATTCATTTGCAGATTTCATTGAATGAAAATAGTTCCACATGGGGAAGAAGTAACAGCAGTGTGAATACAGACAGTCCCTCATTTGTCCCTGGGACGACGTGGGCTCATGGAGTGAGTTCCATAAGTCATGTTCTGTAGATTTGATCTGTGTTTGATCCTTCTACCATGTTCTTGTCATGACCGGAAACCACCATCCAAACCAAGGCTAGAAATTTGTTTGATGTTCACAGAAGGAAGACGGCAGATCCAGCACAAACTTTGTGCTTACTTAGATTTGAAGTAAAAGTGAACATTGAGGTTGCCAGTGCTGGTAGAAATTGAGAGATATTTATCCTGAAGCATTTCTGTTGGGTCAGGCCATATGGAATTGCCAATAAAATGACAATTTCTGTAAGGTAGGCAAGACCTCTCTGAACTAGATGATGAAGGAAGTCAGAGAACATCTGTTTGGGGATTTTGCATAATGTTTTATTTGAAGTTGTTTCTGAAGCTCAAGAACTATATTAAAAATACTGGAGTAGAAGATCTCTATGGTCCTTTTTAAGTAAAAAGTATTGCCCTCTCCTTCCCCATCCCTCCTGACTCAATCCAGGCAGCCCATTCATATTCACCATTCATATCAGCCCCAAAGAGGATGTGTAAGTCCCAACTAGCCTTTCCAAAAATGGCTGAAGGTCCCTCCCACCTGCCTAGTCTCTGGAGCTCAACCATTGGCTCCCTGACTTCAGCTTTGATCCTTGTCTCAGACTTCCCAAATTAGTCATTCATCTACATTCTTTTGGACATCCTGACCAAACTCTCCCTTTTTAAAAACTGGGTCAGGCCACTCCTTTGTTCTAAAGTATGTGGAACAAGACTGGAATACAAATTCTGTTCCAATATGGCCCCATGGAAAGCCAACCTCATTTTGGTGATTCAATGGCTACCGGGCAGCCCCCAGGGAGGCTCATGCAGACAGATTCACAGTGCTGGGGCTCTCTGAGAAGTGCCATGCAGTCACAGGCCAGCTGGGGCTCATATACATTCCAATGAGGTCCTCAGAGACTGGGGGTGGGAAGGAGTCCCATCCATGATGGGAGGTCTTTGCAGCCATCATTTTCATCATCATCACCAACAACATGATCAAAGCTTCTTGGAGGAGGGAAATTTGGGGGCTGTCTGTATCTAGAAGGAGGCAACAGAGGAAACTTGGAGGAGCAAGATGTGAGGGATCCCCCAGGTGGAAGCCCGCAGGTTACTCAAGGATGCAATCATCAACCAAGCAATGTGTTGGTGTACAGAGGAGCCTCCATAGTAATCAAGTCCGAAGGCTGAGGGAGAAGCACATGACACCTGCCTCAACTCAAAGAACCTATTGGAGAGGAAGAGAGTGAAGGAGCACAGAGGATGGGGTTGCCGGCGGGTGGTGGGTGGTGTGAAGGGCCAAGACAGAGGGGCCAAGGGCATGATGAAGAGAATGTGAATCTCAAATAGAAGGAAGACTGTTTAGGGTGGGCAGGGAGGGGTGATGTGATCGGGGTAGGATGGGCTTGCACTGTGGAGTTTCCAAGGCACCTGCAGAGGTAGGTGACTTGCCGCCTTGGATGCTCAGAAGGACCCACCATGGCAGATCCTGCCTCCTCCTAGAAAGCTCTATGGGAAAAGCTGTGCTGTGATTAAGATCTTTTAATTAAGGAAGCCGTTTGCACAGGATGCAACAAGAGGCTGATGGAGAGTTTGCTTAAATTGGATTTTTTTGGTTAACTAGAAAATAGTAAGAGGAACTCGTCTTTGTATAAGTAGAGGGATGTGTCATTTTGAAAGGTGCTGTGCAGCTATCTGTGAATGAATTCATCTGCGTATATTGTAGCCACTGGAAAATAAACATTTATTGAATGCTGACTCTGTGCCAGGCATCGTGCTAGCGGCTTTACACGAACTCTGTCCCTTATTCCACACAGCCACCCCACAAGGCACAAGCCCTCCCTTTCCTGCAGATGAGAAAATGAGCCTCTTTGTGTAGAAGATGACTTCTCCTTCCTTGAAGGAAAAGCTCATCATGAAGGGGGAAGCAGGACAAGGGTAATTCTGAACCCTGATTTCCTCCTTTCTTACAGTTCTGGGGTCTTTCTCTTTTTGTCTTAAGGCCTCAGCCATGTCCTTTCTGATTGGACCCATCGGCCCATCGATCTCAGGGTCCCCTCTCTCCTGCCTCAACTGTCCCCAGGGACACACTGCAGAATATGCTGGGGCTCCATAGCGGCTGACATCCAGGTCCCAAACCCAGGCAGGCAGCAAGGCACTTACTATGCTGGTCACCTGTCTGGTCCTTCAGTGCCCCTGCAACCCTGGATTTGATGACATACTAGACAGTCCACGGATGCTGGAGCCAGTCCTAAGTCAGAGCTCCTGCCTCCCTCACAGGACTTCTGGTGTTGGCTTCATTCCCAGGACTGAATTTTTCTTGGTTCTGAGTGACACAGTAACCTTGTTTTTTGTACCGAGTCAACTGAAGGACATCTCCTGAGCGCTATACTCTTTGGACGAGACCCTAACTGTCTGGTCTATGCCAGGAGCCAGTTTCCTGACCTCTGCCTCTCTAGTCTAAAGTCAGAAGCCAGGTCCCAGTGCCAAGGCCCATTTCATGTGTTTTGTGTATGGCCCAGCATCTTTTTCTTTGGGGGAATCCTTCTCCTACTGTTCCACAAAACTCCTGCTCAGTTGATGGTTTGGGGATTGGGGAGACTACAGCTGCCACTCTGTCACAGTGGCCCAGTCCTTTTTGGCCTCAGTAATGGGTTCCAGGAGGGCATGTGACCCGTGCCAGGCTAGAGTCCTCAGGGCTTCCTGACGGTCCTAGCAGGAATGACAGGGCCCATCCCTCCAGGGCCATGAGAGCCTGTAGCAGCTCAGAGCCTTTCAGAGAGGGAAGCAAGGCCAGCCTAGTAGCTCCGAGAGAGGCCGTGGCCTGAGGACCGTTTCAATTGCCCTCGATCCCACTGTGCCTGAAGGCAGTGTGCCCCTTGGATTTTTCAGCTTTGTGAACCATAAATTTTGTTTTTTCCAAATGAATCTAAATTTAGTTTCTGTCACTTGCAATGGTTTTATTTTGCTCTTACACCTGAATGATAGGTTGCCTATATACAGAATAAAAAAAAAACTTTTCCTTAAGAAAAAATTCAAACATATATAAAAATAGAATAACATAATAAACTTTCTCTTGTCCATGGATATTTTAAATGTTTCTAGCAGCATAGAATCCTAAAATTTGTTTGAGAAATATTGGTTGGACTCTTGTGTGATAGGGAGGTTCTAGGTTTGGAGGTACAGCAGTGACAAGACTCAGTGCTTCCTCTGTTGGTGCTTGCACGCCAGTGGGGAAAGTGGCCATAGCAAGTTCACAAATGCACACACAAGGTCATTTCAGATAACGATAAATAATGGGAAGAGGGTAAGTCAGGGTGCTGAGTGAATGGTGAGGGAAAGCTCCTTTCGAAAAAGGCTATCTGAGCTGATATCCAAACGATGAGAGGGAGTCCCTGCCGTGATGACTTGTGGGATGACTTGTGTTCCTGGCAATTTGAGTCCTTTGTCCAAAATTTCTCCAGATGATAAAGGAGGCTTGCAACTGAGGTAGAGTGATACATATTGGCCTAAGCAAAAGGAGCATCACATGCCTAACCAACCAGGAGCCAGGACTACAATCTTGGACCAAGGTTGCCATGTTTGGTGATATAGGTTGTATTCTGCACAATTCAAAGGAGAGCCATTCACACACACCAGGGGTTGGCCAACAGTTTCTGTGAAGGGCCAGATTGTAAATATTTTAGCCTTGCGGGCCAGATGGTCTCTGTCACAACTATTCAGTTCTGCTGTTGTAACACCAAAGCAACCACAGACAATATATAAATGAATGGGCGTGGCTATGTTCCAACAAAATGTTATGGACACTGAATTTAAACTCCAAAATGAAAATCAAAATAATTAAGATGAGTCTTTTGATTTTTTTCAACCATATAGAAATGTAAAACCCATTCTTTTCTTATGGACTGTATGGCAGACAGCAGACTGGATTTGGGCCACAGGCTAGAATTTGCTGACATTAAACCGCGTATGTAGTAAGTAGCCTGGTCATCTGAACGTCCCCGTGTCTTTCACTGTCTGTGGTTGCACTGTTACTCCCACTGGGAACCTTTGCTGTCTTCCATGTCCTACACTCACCGGGAAGCAGGTGCAAGCCAGGCATGGAAGTTACAAAGATGAGCAAGATGCCTTCCTCTCCTGCAGGAAGCTCCCAGATGGTTCACCCCTCCAGGGTCAAGCAGAGCCCCTGCTGGGGTTAAACACCCTATGTCACCTGCCCAACGGTGCTTTCTCCCTCCCCTGAACTCCTGGAGTTTTTCCTGTCCTCTTGGCACTTACTTCCACAATATGTCTTTGCTGGAGCTGTGTGGCTGGTTGCGAGTATGCCTCATTTCCCACCTGGAGCAGGACCCGTGTCTTTGATTCCCACCTGTCCTTCACTGAATGTCCTGCTGTTCCATATACTTTGAATCTGTTTTAAAAATCCTGTTCATATTGGGAAGGGTTGGCTTCCTGTGATGGGTGGGGTTCAGGGAGCAGGAGGAGAGGAGGTGGTGGGGAGTTGGGAGAGGGGTATGCCCAGGTACTCAGACAGTTTAATTGGGATTAATTACTGCTATTTCTACTGTTTCATTTGATCTGTAAATGGATTTTTTAATGTTCTAATGATGAAAGGATGGCCATTCATAGAAATAAGTACCAGCTACTCTGCTGGGAGTGCTGTCTCCTTCCTGGCTGTCTTCTGCAGTCACCTCTCAGTGATCTCTGCAAGCTTTATTTTTTTAAAAATTTTTATTTATTTATGATAGTCACACACACAGAGAGAGAGAGGCAGAGACACAGGCAGAGGGAGAAGCAGGCTCCATGCACCGGGAGCCCGACGTGGGATTCAATCCCGGGTCTCCATGATCACGCCCTGGGCCAAAGGCAGGCGCCAAACCGCTGCGCCACCCAGGGATCCCATCTCTGCAAGCTTTAATCTCTTGGTGACTTCTCACCCATGGCCTTGTTAGCCCCTCATTCAGTAGTTCCTGTTGGAGCTGGGAAAAATAAAACCACCACCCTAAGCTAAGCCACTATCATCCATTGCTGAGTTCGCTAACTGGTCTCCTTGCTTTTGCTCAAAATATACACTCAACTCGGGAGTCACTCTGATCCTATTAACAAACACATACAGCTTCCCCCTGCAGTGGCTTCCTTTCCCAACTGTAATAAAAGTGCTTTTTCTCATGATGACTCAAAAGACCCCATAGCAGGGATTCTTCAACTTTATTGTGGCCTGGAAATCTCTGGAAGTACAGTGAAGCCCATGGATCCCATCTCAGGATGTTTCAAAATACATGAAATAAAATTCACAGAATTTCAAAGGAAATCAATTGTCTTAGTCTGCTACAGCTGCTATAAAAAATAAATGCCATAGACCGAGAGGTTTGAACAACTGAAATTTATTTTCTCGCAGCTCTGGTCGCTTGATGTTTTGTTGAAGGCTCTCTTCCTGGATTTCAGAGGGCTGCATTCTGCTTCCTCACATGGTCTTTCCTTGGTGCATGGCCATCGAGGGGGGGGGGGGAGTGGGGGGAGAGAGAGAGAGAGAGAGAGAGAGAGAGAAAGCTTTTTTTTCTTTTTCTTCTAGAAGCACGAATTCCATCCTGAGGACCCCACCCTGATGGGCTAGTCACCTCTCAAAGGCCTTATCTCCAAATACCATCACATTAAGAGTTAGGGCTTCAACATAGGAATTTTAGGAGGACACAGCATTCAGTCCATAGTGCCAATTATATTGGGACATAGTTATTAAACTATTGATTTTCAATAGTTCAAAATTGGGTTATAGTAATATATTTACTTCTTTATTAATGGAGTGTACAGTAGATATAGTTAAAATATCAGCAAGTCAAAGTTTATTTTTGAAAGGCATATTAGGGTGAAGGTTATAGTAGCTTAGCTTGAATAAGAACATCCAGTCATGGGGTCATCTTTGGGAAGAGAATATGCATGGGATGCTGAATATGAAGGTTCAGTTATAATTTTTTTCTCAACCTAGTTCATGGACACACTGAATGCTCCCCACGGACCTTGCTTGATATAATGTAACCTGGTCTTAACCTCTCAGACCTCATCCCTCACCTACTCACCCCTTTCCTGCTCTTCTCTAGCCACAGTGGCCTTGTCATTTTTTCTCTAACACTCTGGCACATTTCTGCCCCAGAACCTTTGAGCTGGCCATTGTCTCTACCTAGACTGCTTTTTATGGTGAATATCTATATGGCTCATGCCCTCATTTATTTCAGATCTGTTCTCAAATACCACCTTATCAACACGTCCTTCTTTGACTATTTCCACCAACACTGTGCTCCTTATTCCCCTTCCCTACTTCATTTTTCATATTTCCCACTAACTTGCTCTGTATTTTCCTAATCACGGCCTCTATTTCCTGTATCCCCCAACTGGAACATAAGACCCACGTAGGTGGTGATGTGTCTGTTTTGTTCACTGCTGTGTCCACACTGCTGGGCACAGAGCAATTACTCAATAAGAATTTACTGATCGGATATGCAAGCCAACATTTACTTTGGCCTGAGCAAAACACAATTGGAGCGGCAAGTCTGCCTTTTAACTTTCTGCCAAATTTTGATATGCAGAATCCTATTTCTCATTCGTCTTCACTACTGTGTTGGAAATGTGCTCCTAAGTGCTAATAAAACCACTTTTAAGAATTCAGTGGGTTGGGCAGCCCGGCTGGCTCAGTGGTTTAGTGCCATCTTCAGCTCAGGGCATGATCCTGGAGACATGGGATCGAGTCCCATGTCGGGCTCCCTGCATGGAGCCTGCTTCTCTCTCTGCCTCTCTCTCTCTCTCTCTCTGTTTCTCATGAATAAATAAATACAAATCTTAAAAAAAAAAGGAATTCAGTGGATTTAGGGGATGTCTGGGTGGCTCAGCAGTTGAGCGTCTGTCTTCTGCTCAGGGTGTGATCCCAGGGTCTGGGATGGAGTCCTGCACTGGGCTCTCTGCAAGGAGCCTGCTTCTCCCTCTGCCTGTGTCTCTGCCTTTTTCTCTGTGCCTCTCATGAATAAATAAACAAAATCTTTAAAAAAAAGAAAAGAATTCAGTGGATTTAGGAGAAGACACCTACCTTAGATAAGATAAATCAGTCAGAGAAAGACAAATATCGTATGATTGCACTTATATGTGGAATTTAAGTAACAAAACAGATGAACATGGGGGAAGAGAAGGAAAAATAAGACAAAAACAGAGAGGGATACAAACCCACAAGAGACTCTGAACTCTAGGACACAACTGAGGGTTGCTGGAGGGGAGGGGGTAGGGGAACAGGGTCAGCAGGTGATGGGCATTAAGGAAAGCACTTGATGGAATGTGTACTGGGTGTTATACACAACAGATGACTCTCTAAAGTCTACCTCTGAAACTAAGAGTACAGCATATGTTAATTAAATTGAATTCAAATAAAAAAATCTTAAAAATGAAGCTAAGATTTGATTGTTGGGACGATATGTGAGGGCAGGTATGGCAAAGGGGTCTAATCCTGGTTCCTCTGTGAGCTGTGCAAGCCTGGGTGGGAGCCTTACCTTCCTGAACCTCCCTGCCTCATTTGCAAAAGGAGAGAGAATCTCCCTCCTGATCTCAAAGGGTCGCGCTGAGCTTTAAATGAGATGCTTCATGAGCGCAGCAAAACCAGACTCTAGAAATAAATGACAGCTGCTGGCCACACTTGTGATAAGTCAAAGAAGAAGAAGAAAGCAGATGGTCCTTGGAAGTTTTCTGCTCTGCTGGAGACCTTCAAGATTCTGGGGAAAAGCCACGGTCTTGCTGAAGGGAACATACTGTTCTGCCGGCCTCTCTGTGCTCCTGCCGGCTTTCCCATCAGGACAACTTCGTGCTCAGAGCTGCCCCAGCTCTGGCCGCCTGCAGATGCCTCTGGCTTTGAGGAAAGGTCCTGTAAATCAGAGCTGAAGGGACGGGATGGAGCCACTCAGGCCAGGCCAGGATTCAAAAGGCAGCAGGAAATGAATACATTTGTTGGAACACATGGCAAAGGGGACTTCAAACGTCTGAGGAGTGAGTCATCAGGTATGCTGAGCTAGCGAGCCGTCCCTGGCTCCCAGACCAATGGTCACTATTGGGGGATCCAGCTACAAATACGATGGTGTACATTCCATCCAACAGAAATGATTTTCAGATTAGCTTCTGTTTCAAATTATCCATTGCCTGCCTCCCATTTGTTAACGCAGATGATTGAAAGTTGACGGACCATAGACGCATTATGTATTATTTTACTCACTCATTCATTAGTCATATGTAAAGTATTGAGTTCGACACTGAGGGCATAAAAAGATGATCAATATCTGAAAATTATAAAGAGTTTGGGAGTTTACACAAACAATCTCAGGGCACCTGGGTGGCTCAGTTGTTGAGCATCTGCCTTTGGCTCAGGTCATGATCCTGGGGTCCTGGGATCGAGTCCTACATTGAGTCCTGCTCATTGGGGAGTCTGCTTCTCCCTCTGCCTCTCTCTCTGTGTCTTTCATGAATAAATAAATAAAATCCTTTAAAAAAATTCTCATGTTATCCTTAGAACATGAAGTAGGTAGAGGCTAACTTAATGATTGATTTGTTGAATGACTGATTCATTAAATCATCCAATACACATTGAGACCCCGCCATGTGTCAGATACAGTGCTGGATACTAGGGAGTGGAAAATAAACAAAACAAAGACCTGTCAACATTGAACTTACTTTCTCTAGGAGAGACAGAACATAAATAAGTAAGCCATGCAGTGTAATGTCCAGAAGTGATAGTGGCATCAAAAACAATGACCCTGGGCTGGAGGTGGCTGCTATAGAAGTCTTGGTAGGCAGGAGGTAGCTTTGAGGAGTGAGAACTGAAGGAAATGAGAGTCATCTGGGCACTTATGTGAGGGAGGAATGGTGCTTCTGGATTCCTCTTTGGAAACTGAGCCACAGAAAAATGAAGTGAATTTCTCAGGGTCACACAACCAGATGGTGGCTGAGTTGGGGCACTGTTCTAGCCTCGAGACTGTAACCCATACTAGTGGGTTTAAAAAATCCCAGTCCTGCCTGCAAGGAAGCCTATAGCCCAGTGGTCAAATACAGCCTCCAGCCAACGATGGCTCCATAAAGAGCATGCGATGCCCTAGAGCAAAGTGGACACATACCTTGGATGGGTAGATAGAGCAGGGGCAGGAGAGCTCATGGAGTCATTAATTAAGACCCTGTTCATTTCTTTCTTTAAGATGAGTGGCCTATTTCTGCTCTTTCATTCTGGAGATTAGTGTATGAAACTGTTTGCCAAGTTTTATACCTTGAGGTGAATGAATGCAAAACTCACCAAAAGAAAATGTGTGTCATCCGCAAATTCTTTTTTAAATAAAGACAGAAGCAGTTTTCAGTCACAATATCTTCAGAAATAGAACTGTAAACTTTTGTGTTTTAGAGGAATTTACTCCCCATTCTGCCTTGCTAGCCAGGGGGCTGGAAATGCCTGTTGAAGACCCAGCCTCTAAGGAAGATGGGCATTTAGAAGCTTCCCACCCTGGGTGCCTGGATGGCTTGGTTGGTTAAGCACCTGCCTTCACCTCAGGTCATGATCCCAGGGTCCTGGGATCGAGTCCCACATCCAGGCTCTCTGCTCAGTAGTGAGTCTTCTTCTTCTTCTTCTCTCTCTGCTGCTCCCCTTGCTTGTGCTCTCTCTCTCTGTGTCAAATAAATAAGTAAAATCTTTTTAAAAAATTAGAAGCTCCCACCCTGACTCCTACCTATTGCCTGGGTAAAGGAACTCTACTACTAGGTCCCCCCAAATCCCCCAATACCCCCAAAACCAAAAACACCAATGGAGAGATCCTAAGGACAGGGGAAGGGACTAAAATACATTTTTACTTTCCTCTGTACTTTTGGAGGGTTTGATACTTGAGATACCAGAGAGTTTTTTCCCTCCCTCTTAAATGTCATTTTTTCTTCTTCTGCATTTAAAAGTGAAAGGCATAAAGTGCCTTTATGATAGGAAGTTCGAAAACTTAGAAAACTTAGAAAAACAGAAAAGTAAAAAGAGTAAACATTTCACCCTAATCTTACCTCCCAGAGAAAACAGCAAAAAATGGTTTGTTTTCTGATCTTTTTGTCCTGGGCTCGTATTTGTTCCTTTATTGATATCTGATTGTGTTTATAACTGAGCTTCTTGTTTTAATTAGTTAGATCATATTGCATATATATTGCTTCATGTTATTAAAAACTCTTCATAAGCATCGTTTTGATTTTTTAAAATTTTCCCCTCTGTTTTGAAAATACCACATGTTTATTGTAGTGACTTTGGAATACACACACACACAATTATTTTGCATGTGCCAAAGCACACCACCAGTAGGATGAGAAGGCAGCCCTGTGAATCAGAGAATATGTTTGTAAGCTATCTATCTATCTGACCAAGGATTGATCTCCAGAGTACATTAAAGAACTACTACAACTCAAAACAACCACAACAAAAGCCAAACAACCCCATTAAATCCCATGGGCAAAAGAGGGGCGCCTGGGTGGCTCAGTCGGTTAAGCGTTCAACTCTTGATGTTGGCTCAGGTCATGAGCTTAGGGTCTTGAGATTGAGCCCTTCATCGGGCTCCCTGCTCAGCATGAACTCTGAGATTCTCTCTCTCCCTCATGCCCTGCCCCTCCTCCCTCCCTAAAATAAATAAATAAATAAATCTTTTAAAAAATGGGCAAAAGATTGAATAAATATTTCTCCAAAAGGAGATGCTCAGATGGCCCATCAGTACGTGAAAAGATGCTGGACATAAGTAACTTTTAGGGAAATGCAAATCAAAGCTACAGTGAGATACTACTTCTCCACAGTTCTTAGCATGGCTATTATCAAAAAAAAGAGACAACAATAATATGAAGTATTGGGGAGGATGTGGAAAAGTTAGAACCCTGGTACAGTGCTCCTGTGTAAAATAGCACAACGATTTCTGGAAAAAGTCAACATGGAATTACTGCATGATCCAGCAATTGCACTTCTGGGTATCTACCACAAATAACTGAAAGCAGAGAGTTGAACAGATATTTGGCATACCCATCTTCATACCAGCATTGTTCACAAGAGCTTAAAGGTAGGAGCACCTGGGTGGCTCAGTCGGTTAAGTGTTAGACTCTTGATTTCAGCTCAGGTCATGATCTCAGGGTTGTGAGAGTGAGCTCTGCACTGGGTTTGGAGGCTGCTTGAGATTCTCTCTCCTTCTCGTTCTGCTCCACCCACCATTCTTCCAACAATCTCTCTCTCTCTCTCTTAAAAAAAAAAAAAAAGAGGGGATCCCTGGGTGGTGCAGCGGTTTAGCACCTGCCTTTGGCCCAGGGCATGATCCTGGAGACCCGGGATCGAATCCCACATCCGGCTCCCGGTACATGGAGCCTGCTTCTCCCTCTGCCTAGGTCTCTGCCTCTCTCTCTCTCTCTGTGTGACTATCATAAATAATAATAATAAAAAAAAGAGGCAAAAGGTAGAAGCAATCTCAATGTCCATAATGGATGCATAAACAAAATGTGATATATACATATGATGGAATATTATTCAGCCTTAAAAAATAATGAAATTTAACTGTTAATAAGTTATTCTGACTCTTGCCAAAACAGTAGAAGAGTCTTTTTCCGGACTATCGCAGTTGGTGTCAAGACTATTACTGGAGATGAGAGAAAATGGACTCAACTTGAAATACAACAAAGACAGCTGGGGATTTGTAGCCAGGGAACAGAGCAAGGGGATCAGTGGTTGGGAAATTACCAAGAGGAGACACCCAGGGTAAGGTGCTTCTTGCTAAACTGACATAACGGATTCTTGCTGACAATAGGCCGGTGACTTGCAGGAAACTTGCTACAACAACAAGGTGATATGGGTCCCACTGGAATGGAGACCACAGTTGAAGCCTCATTGAGCAGAGGGCTCAGAAAGGCCTGGGTCACGTTTGGTTAAAAAGACAGCCTTTGATGGATGCCTGGGTGGCTCAGTGGTTGGGCATCTGCCTTCGGCTCAGGTCACAATCCCACGGTTCTGGGATCGAGTTCCACATTGGTTCTCCCGCGGGAGCTTGCTTCTCCCTCTGCCTCTGTCTCTGCCTCTCTCTCTGTGTTTTCCATGAATAAATAGATAAAATATTTAAAAAATCATTAGTCTTTCTAGTACCCAGAAATAACGCCCAGTAACATTGTGATATATTCTGTTCTCATCCTCTCTATATGGATCTATACACATATATAGCTGTTTGCATGTATAGATATGCACATCTGTACACACACAAATATAACAGTCAAATTCATACTAGATATAAGATTTTATATATTTAATAAGCTTTAAACATATACTGGTCAATAAGCAATCTTGTTAAGCAGCATTTAAAGTCGCTCCATTCCGTTTCATCCTATGACTTTTACCATAGATGTTTTCACATAGAACCTATTGTTGACATTTATGTTACTTCTATTTCTTCATGATTATAAATAATTCTACAATGAACATCTTTATTTATAAAACTCTTTCCCCTTGCATTTCAGATTCTTTCTTTAGTTCAGCTTCCCCAACAGGAAACATTCAGATAGTGTGAATATTTAGACGTCCTACATCAAATTAGCAAGATGCCTCTATTCTTTCCTTCCTTTCTACCTTCCTTCCTTCCTTCCTTCCTTCCTTCCTTCCTTCCTTCCTTCCTTCCTTTCTTCCTTTCCTCCCTCTCTTCCTGACTCCCCCTCTCCTTCCCTTCTTCTTTCCTCTTCCTTCTTTTTATCTACTTTTTGAGGAATGGGGCAGGTAGACTTATAGATGGGCCTCAAGATCCTTGACTCCCGGTGTAACACACAACTTCTCCCAATTTTTCAACCAAACACTAATCTAGATCCTGCTGCGAAGAGGTTTTTCAAGAGTCATTACAGTTCCAAGTCGGTTGACCTTAAAATAGGGACATTATTTGGATGGGCCTGACCTGATCACATGGCCCTTTAAATGTAGGCTTGAGGTCAAAGACAGAGGGGTCAGAGATTTGGAGCACAAGGGCACTCAAAAGTGTCCCATTGCTGGTTCGGAGTTAGAAGGGACGTGTGGCAGAGAACGCAGGTGGCTTCTGGAGCTAAGAGCAGCCCCCAGCTGACAAGCAGCAAGGAGATGAAGATCCGGCCTCATGACTGCGGCCACCGAAACTCTGCCAATCCTGAATGAGCTTTGACAGTCCTCCAGAGCCTCGGATGAGAACTCAGTCCGCTGACACATGGATTCAGCCTTGTGGTGGCCCCAGCTGTGCTGTGCCAGTCTGCTGACCCATGGGAGTGTCAGCTAACAAGTGCGGGATGATGTAAGCCACCGAATCTGCAGTAATTAGCTATGAAAAATAGAAAACAAATATAGGGATGTATTTGTGTTTGTAAAGTATATGGCTGCATGTGTGTGTGTGTGTTTGTGTGTGTGTGTGTGTATTTATGAGACAGACAGACTGAGGGAGAGATGCACAGCCAGTTCTGTGAAGCGTAGATTTCACATGGCCCGCTATGGTTTTACGGGCCACTCGTCCCTCTGCCAGGCTTTTTCCAGTGGACCCTTTACATACAGTTGCTTGTTTAATACCTCCGTCAGTTATATGATTAGCCCCATTTTGCAGATGGGGAAACTGAGACACAGAAAGGAGAATTGACTTTGCCATGGAGACACAGCTAGTGATCATCAGAGACGGTACTGGAAACCAGACCTGTGTATGCTGACAGTCTTGCTTTCTTCTGGGCCTCACAGTTGATGCAATCTCAAAAGACTAGATGACAATGTGGATAAAGGACTTTATCAACCCAGGGAGGCCAGAGGGGGAAGGCCATAGATCAAGAAAGGAAGCACAATGTGTCTAAACACTAATCTCTCTTAAAGCCCATTTAGTGTCCTGCCTCCTCTGGGGAGCATCAGCCCCCACCCTCAGCCTCTTGTGGGCTCCCTGTCATTCCTGTGCTGTGGATTCCACCTCTTGGCTTGTGTGCCTGTTTCCTTGCTCTGTTGGTGTCCTGCTCCCACGTGACTGAGCAGGTCACAAGCTCCTCTGGGGCCTGGGGCCTGGGGCCGGGGGCCTGTTCTTCTTTGAATCCAAAGCACCCCAGCTCCTCACCCAAAACTGCCTAGTGCAGTCCTCTGGGGAAGGATGATCAGTAAGATTTTGTTGAAGAAATAAATAAGGCAATGGATTCTTCTAGAATCCTTAACTCCTGCCCTTGTGAGGAAGTGCCATCTCCTTTCATGAAAACAACTGTCACCATCTACGTGGGGACTCTATCTTTGCTTGGGTCTTGAAGGCCTCAGGGAACGCTATTCCTTACTAGGTACATGATTCTGCAGTGATTATGTTCCCTTTGCCATCTCTCTTTGTGTAGAGCAGACCTGTCTGAATGTTCTAGCTTCTCTCATCTTGGCCAGGGGACATGAAGGGGGTGGGGGAGGACTGGCTGGCTCTTTGGTCATTCTGCTGTAAGTCACAGGGTACAGCAAAGGGGACATAATCCCAGATAGAACCAAGCATCTGGGTCATCTGGCTCACAGGACACATGGCTCTTCTGCAGCTCGTCATCAAGTCTAGAGATTTCTGCCCGCCACCCAGGAGCCCATGCAAGGCCCTGGGACACCAGCCCAAGAAAGAGAGGCTGATTCCAAAGTCCAGAGTCTGGCTGACTTAGGGCCCATTCTTAACATCTGGTTTCCCATCTGAAGACCACTGCCTTTTCCTGTGACTCCAAGAATGCCTTCCCCACCTCCTGGCAGGTTAGCCTCCCCTGTCTAAATGCTGGTGTACAGCTGCCTTTCCAGCCTGCATAGCGTATCCCCACACACCCATCAACCCCCAAAAAAGCACCCATCTAGCAGGAAGAGGAGGTTGCCTTCTGGCCAACAGTCTCAAGTCTAGTGGTGAGCTTTGTCTTACAGAGTGACGGACTCAGATGTGAGAGATCAGGGTGAAATGGAGGGTGGGTAATTGGGGTGTCTCCAGGATGCCCCAGATTGGAGTGGGGCCCTGGGTAGGGGACCTTTTCAAACAACAGTGGCTGAGGCTGAAGAGAAGGACCGGGCACTGCAAGGCGCCCCTGGAGCTCCAGGGCCTGTATTGTCTTAGCAGTGGAGCTTGAGCAGGAGGCTCTGGGAAGGCAGGAGGAAACCATAGTCTGGCATTTCTGAGTGAGGGAGGAGAAAGAGGCAAAGGAAAGAAGACTTGGCAGTACAGAGGCAGGAAGCAAAGAGGGTAAGCGGGACGTGCCCAGGGGAGTCGATATGGAATCTGCGCTTTGTTTGCAGAGCGAGGGTCCAGGAGAGACCCAATCCATGCTGGGGAACACTGACATGAGGATGGGTTTGTCTCACATCTTGATCTACTTTCTGAAACTTTCTGGATGGAGAAAACCCCCAAGCCCTTGTGCCAAGCTATTTCCCCCTCTATTTGTTAAACCCATCTGTAGTTCAAGGGAAATCAGATTCATGTGTTTTCAATTCATTTACACTTAACTTATTAAAATATTGCTTTGGAAGAGCTATTTGATGTCCAGGAAGCCATTTGCGTCTCTTAAATAAATCTTTAAAGTCCCTTTTTCTTAGAAACAGGAAATTGCATTTTGCCAAATGCAAATTAACTTGCACCTCATAAAGTTCAAGTTGAGCTCAAAACATACACTGCGCGAGGGTCGGGTGGGTTTCAAACTTGGCAAGGTATCTCAAAGTTTAATCTAAGCCAAAAGACAGCAATTGGAGGCTCCAGGCACATTCCAAAGGGTGGGATTATTGCAAGCTGCCAGCAGAAAGTCAAATTCATATTTTGCTTCTCTCTCGGTTATCTGGCAGTTCACTATCATGACTCCCTCCCCACCCCTCCTTTCTCCGTCAGCCCTCTTTGCCCCAATCCAGGTCAAGAAGACAAAATTAAGATGTGGGTGTTCCCCCCACTGCCTTTGTCAAGAACTGGGGGAGGCTGGGAGAAGGTCTAAAAACCTGAGCCTGTGGCATCAGATTTTATCTGGCTTTCTTTGTTCCCTATGAACACCAGAAGCAAAGGGCATTATCCTAGCAGTGCCTGGCCTTGGAATCAGACACACTCATCTTCTCCTCATATGTGTGGAGTGGTGAGTGTGTTCCACATATGCCTGGGCCCCTTCCCTGAAGCTTTTCAGATCCATTATCCCATCTGTCTGCACTGTCAGAGTGGGGCAGGGTGGGCCAGGACTATTAGCTTCATTTCACACAGGAGAAATGGAGGGTCATTGACAGGTGAGGTAATTCACCCAAAGTCATTAATAAAACCAGGCTGTCTTCCTCCAGGACCCTGAGAAACCAACTGTGACACTTTATCTGGGCTAGGTGGAGGGAAGACTCTCCCAGAATGATGGGGCAAGGCACATAGGATGCTAGTGAATGAACCAATAGCTGGACCAGCGATGTGAGTCGTGTTCTGCTGAGTTCCATAAATGTTTCTTGAGCACTCATCCTATGCTTGGCCTGGAATAAGATCCAGGAAATACAGATGTGAACAGCAAGTGTTCCCTGACCCCAAGGCATCCCAGCCCAGTGGGGAGACAGGTGCGTGGATCAATAGCTAGAACAGATAATGGTCAGTATCACCCCTAAGGCATGCATAGGGCATTCTAGAAGAACACAGGGAAGGTGCTTAGCCCAGTCTGAGCATTCTGGAAGGCTCTCTTTGGGGAGGGGGCTACCTGTACTGAACCTCTAAGGATGAGCAAGAGGCAGCCAGGAGAAGAAAGGAGGGAGGACATTCCAGCCAGAAAGGGCAGCAGGAGTGAAAGAGTGGGACATAGAAGCAGCATGGTGAAAGTGGGGAATTCTAAGCCCCTTGTAGATCGGAATTGTTAGAGCACAAAAGTATCAAGAGGGAGGGAGGTGGTGGGCGAGCAGCAACCAGACTTTACCGACTTTTGTCTGCCACGCTAAGGAACTTGGACTTAATCCTGAGTACAGGGTTTCTAAACCTTTTCTTGATGGATCCCTTGGAAATCAGATGAAGTCTATGGACCTTCTTTTAAAAACACCGCACTTAGTGTCATGCACACAAAATTACAAGGCTTGGATATCTTTGAAGCGCAGCCTAGGGAACCCTTGCTTAGGAAACAGAGATCGCTGACAAATGTTGAGCAGGAGAGTCACGTGATCAGACTTGCACTTCAGAGTGACATTCTCCTGCAACATGGAAATCAGACTGGAAAGAGAGTGAGACTGCAGGTAGGGAGACTGGCTAGAAGGGCAATCTAATAGTCGAAGCGGGGGACGGTGAGGACCTGGCAATGCCTCCTTGGAGAGAAGCTGGAGCAGGGGACATGGGCTTGGCTGCAGAGCAGACCCTTTGAGGATGGAGAACTTGGTCCTGAGGGACAAGTCTAGAATGACATCTGAAGTCAGCAGTGGGACAAGTAAGAGTTGGAGGTTCCCACAGATGCAGGAGGAAAAGGGTAAAAGACATGAAGAAAGGATAAAGTTAATATAAGATTAAGCTCCTGTTTTTCTCAATGATTGGTGATATGCTTAGAATTACTCATGGCTGCAAATTCTGGGAGCGATGCTTACTATATCCATTATTGTGCCAATCAGATGACATCCGTAGAACTTCTGTATGCAGTGGGTATATTTTATTATTAAAAGTCAGTTTTTGACTTGGGATTTCAAAAACAAATGTAGTATTGTTAACACAGACATTTAAACTTCCAGTAATTTTTAGGGGGGAGGAAGAGTTCTTTCATGGTGCTGTGTAAAGGCTATGAAAACGTGCCATTCAGATCTCCCACCGCTGGGAGCATAATTGCTCTAAATGCTGCTCTTTGATCTTCCGTCACTTTGGTGGAGAGACCATGCTGCTCTCAGCCAATGACTGTGCAGGGCAGGCCCCATTTCAGTGAGACGAGATCCTAGTGAGGAAATCCATGTTGTTACCTTCCCATTCTTTGATCCTCAGACTCATTTGCCAATTATCCCAGTAATGTCCTTTACAGTAAAGGGGCTCAGAACAGAACCATGGTTGCGTTTACTTGGCGTGTTTTTTAAGTCTCATCCAGTTTGGAAAGGTTCCTCAGTCTTTCCTTGATTTTCACGCTCTTGGTACTGTTAAAGAGGATGTTTCATTTATTTTATAGAATGACCTATACTTTGGGTTTCAACATGTCCTCAATTATACAACTTTAGCAGCAATATCACAGAAGTGATGCCGTGTAATTTTTAGTACATTCTATCAGAGAGTACATAATTAAAAATTTTCCTATCACCAATGATGTTAGTTTTCATCACTTGATCAAGAGAGTGTCTGCTAGACTTCTCTACTTATTTTTTTTTCTCTTCGTAGTTAATAAGTATTTTGTGGAGAGGTAACTTGAGTGTGTATATATATATATATATATATATACTCCATTTCTCATAAAAATTTTAATGTATATATATATTTATTTATTTATAGAGTGTGAACTCATAGATTCCTGTTTTATTGAATAGGTTATGATTATCTATATGTAATATATAATACATATAATAAGTTTCGACCTACCATCTATCTACCTAATCTATTGATTGATCTATCTATACTGATGATCAGAGTTTCCTAAATTTGGCCATTGGGAGCGCCTTCAAACTGCCTTCTGTGTCCTTTAGATACGATTCCATCAATCTTTGAGCAATTCTTTGCTTTCTGGCACCAAAAAGACATCTCAGGCTCATTTCATTCTTTCTTTGCCCAGTACTGAAATCAGCCATTTCTCTAAGGAACTCAGCTTCTTTTTGGTATAAACTGGAATTTAGAAGCCACAACTGGTTCTCTCGGAGTGCTCACGGTTATTGAGGGGTTGATACTCTCCGGGTCTCAGTGGACAGAAGTTGAAAATAGGTATATATTTATTTTTAGAAACCATGAATTCACCTTTGATTTCAGTCTAGCATCTTCTGTGCAAGTGAGAAATCTCTCTCCTCATTATCTTTATACTATTTACTTATTTGACCCATCCCTCTCTATGTAACTAATCTCCTGTCACTGTTGCTCCTGCTCCCTGGTGTGGACACTCTCATATCCCCACGTGGGCTCTGACACCTGCACTGTGTAGCAGCACCCTGCAGGGATGCTGACCTTAACCCAGGCTCCAACACTTCACAGGGGACCACCCAAACCACCCCCACTCCATGAGAATATTCTCTTCATGCTATTCAACACCCTCCTCCCCATGGACATTGTGTTTATTTTCTTTGGCTATTGTAACAAATCACCATACATTTAGTGACTTAAAAGAACATAAATTTGTTATTGTACAGTTCTGGAGGTCAGAAGTATAAAATGTATTCACAAGATCATGTTCCTTCTGGAGAGTCTAAGGAAGAATTCATTTCCTTGTTTTTTCTAGCTTCTAGAGATTATACCCATTTCTGGGTTCATGGTCTCTTTCTCCATTTTTGAAGTCAACAATGTAACATTCTCTCTCTTCTCTGACCTCTGCTGCTGTCTTCACATCATCTGTGAAGTCCTTTTTAGCACATAGTAGCATAACCTATTCATGGGTTCTGGAGATTAGGATGTAGACATTTTCGGAGGGGCTATAATTCATCTTACTTCAGGTCCTTTTCAGTGCCACTTAATGATTTGGGAGTGAGTCATTCAAGGAGGAAAGGGAAGAGAAAATAAGGGGAAGAGACAGAGGAAGAGCAGATTATTTCAACTGTATTTGTAGATAATACTGGGAGGATTCATATGACCCAATACCTCATAGTTTATGTCAGGGCCAAGACCCGAATACAGATATCTTGATTCCTAAGACATTTAGACTTCTTTTTCTCCTCAGTGTGTCCTGGGTTGTCACTTTCCAAATTACATTCCCTTACGTGACCCTGCAGATCACTAGAGAGCTGGGCACTTTCTACCATAATCATAGATCCTGACTGTATTTTCCTAGGTTTATCAGGCTAGGCATAGTTGCACCCCATCATTTGAGTGTTCAGTTGTTGTATTGTGGTGATGGACAATAGTTATTCCGGAGGAAAAAATCATCTTTCATTATTATTATTATTAATTATTATTATTTTTAAAGATTTTATTTATTGATTCGTAAGAGACACAGAGAGAAAGGCAGAGACATAGGCAGAGGAAGAAGTGGGTTCCCCGCAAGGAGCCTGATGGGGGACTCGATCCCAGGAACCCGGGATCATCATCTGAGCCAATGGCAGATGCTCAATCACTGAGCCTTCCAGGCATCCCTCATCTCTAATTATTGACACGCTTCTGCTGACCTTATCCAGACCCCAGCAGGAGAAGGAAGTGACACCTGCCACTATCTCAGTAATCAAGCTATGATGTTTTTTCAAAACCTCTGTGGGGGCAGAAGAGAGGTTAGAGTATAGAAATAAACAGTTGGTTCACATTCTATAACTATTTCCTTGCAGAGATAGTATAAGCAAAATCCACAGCACCAGACATATTAGCCCAAATAAACAAAACACCAGCTTCTCCAGTGCCTCCATGGGGTCCTTGTCGATCCACCCCACTGGCCACATTAAGAAAATCAATGTTATCACAGTATGTCAGCTCTTGTATCCTGAGGATACTCACCCCATCTGCTGTGCTGGAATCCTGAGATGTTCTCAGCATCAGGGATCTCTGTGGCTGGAATGAGACTCTCTGTCATTTGGTTTCACTAGGAAGGAAGTGATTGGCTAAGAAAAGAAATGAGATGTATGAGATACAAGATACTTCTCAGAAATTGTCCAGAAAAAAAAAAAAAGCCTCTTTTCCTATAAACATGTAATCTCTTGTCCCCCCCCCCCCCCCGCCTTACAGAAGTGTTCTTGATACTTTGGGGGGATTGCATTTATAATTTAAGCTTTTATCTACACATCTCACCCACTCATTCAGTGATGTTTATGAAAGATTATCTCTAAGCCAGGCACTGTGCATGGGATCGAGGGCTGTGAGGTAAGCTGGACTCAGACCTTCTTTCCAGGAGCTCACAGAGCTCGGTTATGGAGAACCTTGGTGGGCTAATCTAAATGTCTGGTGCCCCTGCACATGCTGAGCTGAATTCAGAATTCTGGGCACATGGCTGATAGACCATAAATATTTGTTGAATGCAAAGGCGCTGCTTTTGCCATGAGGACCCAGAGTCCACATGGCTGCTATTATGTTCATTTTGGCAGATGGTAACACAGGCTCAGAGAGAATATGACTGGCCTACAGTAGCACAGTCAGTAGACAGCAGAATCAGGATTTGAACCCACATTCTCCGACTCCTGTCCTATCTCGTTGAGTGTGTGTCCCAGACTCACACACATTGAGGCTTGTTAAAAGGTAGCAGGGTGAGTTCACAGGCATAGCTGCTGATGGTGTGGTTTTCAACCCGCTAGACATGTGGATTACTCTCAGCTCGCTCCTTTCTGGGCATCCTGGAATTTATGGAGGTTTCTGCTCCTTCTCCTAACCCAAGCCTCCTGCTCTCACCTTGACATGCTCTCCTAACATCATGGTGAAGATTTCTCTCCTTCTGGTGGAACACTTCTTTATCCCCACTTCCCCACCAGGGTACAGCCTTGGGGAGCACCCCAGATCCTCTTTCCCTTGTCAGCTGAGCCCCTTAGGGCTGGGCTCTCTTGTCTGTAGGGACTATCACTGCAGAGTGGAGGTTTTTAAATGTATTTGAAAACATGGGTGGGGCCCTTTGTTCAAACAAAAGCTTCTGTGGAAACCCAGAATGTGAAATGGCTCTAACAAAGGTGGTGGTCTAGTGGGTACGGGTTGGGGGCCTGAAGCTGGGTCCCTCTCCTGCTTTCTTCCTGCTCTCCTCTCTCCTGGAGGGGGTCTTGGGGTCTTTGGAGCTCTATCACCAGGTTTGAAGACACTGGTTCCGTGAATATAATCCCGTCCCAGGGCAGGACTGTGAACTCAGCATCTTGCTTGTGATCTGAGGGAGTTGGGAGCAGCAGAGTAGGGCTACGGGAGACCCAGGCCATGTGTTTGAGGATCCCTGCACCAGTCTCTAAGGGAGACACATATGCATTTTCCTTACTTCTGCATCTCCCTTCTTCCCTGTGACCTTTCCCCTTAAGGTGTTCAGACTTCTGACATGTCACCTGACTGGTGACCAGTAGAGACAAATCCAGACACTTCTCTGCCCCATCCCTTTCCATCTTGATGGACCTGCTTCCCTTTGATACCACTGTGCCCTGTCCCAGATTTCTGTCCTTAACCACTGAACTTGCTTGCTTTTGGCTTGATGGTGGATACTTGGCTCTTTCTCGGTTATGCACTCCCCAAACTTGGCCATCTCAAATAAGAGACTCTGTTTTATTTCTGGCCACGTGGCTCCAAATCCCACCCCACCTCACATTGTTTAACACAAAAGGAAACCCATTCTTCCCAGTTCAGCTCTGAAGAAGGTTGGAATTGTCAAAAGGGAGCTCTACTAAGATGCTATGGCAAAACAAAATGGAAACAAAGAAATCACAGCAGCACAAAGTGATTGACTTCTGCAAACTCAAATTCCTTATTCTAATTCTTCCCACAGAGTAGTTTGGCTGGTGCCAATTCTGGGCAGGCTGCCCTGGGCACCTTCCCCTACTCCCTGCTCAATCCTGAGATGGTTTGGGCATTGCTAGGAGACTTGGTGGCATTCTCTTCTGGAAGTGATTTCTTCATCTTCTTTCTCCTCTAGCCCCAGGTCAGCAACCCCTGGCCCTGGGTCAAGTTGCCTGTAGGCTCAAAGTTGCCCTGGTCTCCCTAGACCCCTGTCCCTGGAAAGCATCTTCCTTCTGGGGCTCCAAGTAGTCCTCTCCTGGCTGCTGTCAACTGTAGTTTTCCCTCCACCCTCTTGGTGGGCAGGTGGTCTCCCTGTATCCTTGTGGTCATTCTTCTCTCCACTCCTTTTTGCTATAAAATTTCTCCTTTAAAGACCATTCGCTTATAGGCTTGATGGGCTGTTTTAACCTTCTTGGTCTGTATTTTTTATTTTAAAAACATTTTACTCCCCTTTCAAACATTAAAAAAATAACACATTATTTTAGAATTAGGTCATACAAAATAAAGTCAAGTGCATTTTATTTTAAAAATCAGTAAATAAAAAATAACATTTGATCACCTTGAAGCAAGGGATGCTGCTTCTCTCTGGTATACCCTTTCTCCATGCTCGTATGCATAAGTACACAAATAAGAATCTTTTTCTAAAAATCTAGGATTATACTCTGCCTTTTCCTTAACTTGCTTCTTTCACTTAATTTTTCTTGCTTTGTATTGTTGATATGTTGGTAGACCTCGGTTCCCTCACGGTGTTCTAGACCAGAAGTTCCCAGTCATGCTTCTGCAGAACATGGGGTTTTCCTCAGTTGAATCAAGATACTGAGCTGTTGAAACCCAGTAATAGTCAGTTTTTTATTCAGTTTGTAGAAAATTAAATGAATAAGTATAATTTTCACCGTTTTGATGTATTGCCATGACTTTTTATTAAAACATTGGCTCTACTACCAGTTGGACACTGCCATATTCTTATCCCAAAGGATTTCTAGATTAACACAAACTTCTACTTAGTTACCTTCAGTTTAATCTGCCAATATCTCATGAGGTCATGCCAAGAGCCCTGTGACCTCCAGGGTCTTTGCTATCTTCCCACACTTGAGATGCGCTGTGGGTCTAGAATGCAATTTTGACCTAAAGCCGCAGTTTTAACTTGATCTAGCCATCAGGGAGTATGTGCCATGTCAGAAGAGGTGGGAGGACAAGGTGCTGTGTACAAGCACTCACCCAACTCTGTGGAGGGATGTCTCCAGAGAAGTGAGACACCAAGAAGGGGAGGTATTTCTCCACCTGCAGCACAGAGCTAAGTCCAGGAGTCCAGATGAGCAGGGAACCCTGGGAGAAGTGGTAGTGCTGAAGCATATCAGCTAAGGGAGTCTCTGAAGGGCAGCAGAGGGCATGGGATCCAGGAGAGCATTGGGTTGTTTCCTTGGAGGGAGTGATGGTAGAGTTCCAGGCAGGGGACTGGATCGAAGTAGCTATGCAAGAACATGGGAGATTTCCTTTTGGGTCCTCCAGAAAGATCCTGGAGGGTATAAAAACTTTGAGGGGAGGGCACCTGGGTGTCTCAGTGGTTAAGCATCTGTCTTCAGCTCAGGTCATGATCCTGGGGTCCTGGGATCAAGTCCCACATTGGCCTCCCTGCATGAAGCCTGCTTCTCCCTCTACCTGTGTCTCTGCCTCTCTCTCTCTGTGTGTCTCTCATGAATAAATAAATAAAATCTTAAATAAAAAACTTTGAGGGGAAGCTGAGGTCTTGCAAGGGTGCTGTTTATCATGTGGCGACTTATTGGCACTTACGTGCCATGGGAGAGATTTGCATCAGGGACAGGAAATCTAACTTGGAGTGGCATAAGCCAAAAGGAAAGAGCAAAGACCCTTTATAGCCACTGCCTGTAGGAGCTCAGGTAACATCATCATCACCTGCCCTTTTCTCAGTTTCTTTCTCATCTGCGTTGGCTCTGTGCCCACCTGAGCCAGGCTCTCCTTTCGCATTAGAGATGATGGCAGGAGCTCCAGACTTGACATCTTCCTGCTTCAAGCCCAGTGGGAGGGCATCTGCTACTCTCCCATCCAGCCCAGTACCCCCTTCACTAAATCAATCAGTGATGGATTCACTCACCAGGGGGCAGCTCATGCTGACTGCGTTAGGTCTGGGCCATGCGTTCCTCTCCTGGACGCTGGCATGGGCCAACCCATCCCAAACTGCCAGGCTGGTGAGGGGTGAGTCCATGAGAAAAATCGAGAATCCTAAGGAGTGTGTGTGAAGAGCAGATACTTAGAGGCCAAAAAACAATGCCCTAAAGTTTTAAGTAAATATTTAAGTTGCATGTCTCTGAGAAACTCAGGAAGAAGAGAAATCGAGGGCGGGTGAGGTAACCATTTTTATATGCATGGAAGTCTTTTCAAGGAAGCTCGCAGAGGTTTATTCTAGTGGTTCGAGAGGATACAATGGCCCCAGTGCATTCTGAGCCTCCATCTCTGGGAGTGGAACCAATATTCCTTACAGTTAAATTCCATATCTCCACAACAGTCACCGGTTGTGTGAAATATTTTTGCATAATGCATACTCATGGTTTCCTCACCAGAGACAAACATGGTGAAGTGGGTAATGTCTAGCAGGGCTTAGACACAGCAATCCTTTTCAGCCATGAAGATTTATGAGAAACAGAAAACAAGTTGGCTGAGTCTTCTGGGCGCATATGTGTGTGTTGCACGTGTGTGTACGTGTGTGTGGGGGGCATGTGCATGCCTCTGCACTGGGGGGAAGGTAAGGGAGAGAAATGGAATGAAAGTTGCCACGGAGATCTAGAGTTGCTCATCCCCCATCCTGATCATAAAGAGGGGCTGGTGTTTGGACGAGTGATGGATTTGCCTTGAGCCTCTCATAGCAGAGGAGCACAGCAGGACCAATCAGTGCAGTGTGCTCACAGTGGAAGCAGCTGGGGCAGGGGACCTTGGCCCTTCTTCCCGGTCTGGAAGTCCAACTGGCCTCCTCCTCCTCCGGTTTCTGCAGAAAATCTCTGTGAGGCTGTGGAAGCTGTCACACACAGCTCCCTCCTGAGTGGGGAAATGAGGCACAGTAGCAGGTTTGATACTCCTCTTTTCTCCTATCAGGCAACCCTTCTGATCCCCCCAGGGCTCACTGTTCTCTCTCTCTCTCTCTCTCTCTCTCTCTCTCTCTCTCTCTCGGTTTCTCTCTCCCTCTCTCTGTCTCTCTTTCAATCTCCTCAAATCCCCTGTATTAAATTACTGTTGAAATGTTTCGAACTCTCAGCACCAGGATCATATGACAGAATGCATGGGGGTTTGCTTTTTAATCTTGCCCAAGAGAGAGAAATGAAAATGACTTGCAGGATTTTGACACAATGATCAGACAAAAAAGATTTTTATCCCCCACCCCTCGAATAAATAGGAACTTGTCAGATGCCATTATCAAATCATATAGATCAGAATTCGTCTCAGTTCTGTTTTTTTTTTTTTGTTGGGCCTAGAAGCAATAAAGAGTTATAACTGCATTCCAAGTTATGTTTGGATTATTGATGACTGCATGACCAAAGATTTGTCTGTCCTGAAGGCTGATGGAATTTGAGCTGATTTATCTCCTAGAGCTGGAGGCCTGATCTCTCATTGAGCCATAAAACACCGCAGTGAGCTCTGCCCCTGACCACTTTGAACCACTGGACCTGGACTTTCTGAAATGACCAGCTCTGAGGCTAAACTCTCAAGATTCAGAGAGGTAGGGGAGGCACGGGGATGAACTCATTCTCCACTCCTGGTTTTCATTTGCATGGGAAAAAAAAAAAAAGAATCTATTCTAATAAAGACCTCCGCCAGCGCTGAGCGATGTTCAGGAATTATTTCCTGCCGCTGTTCCTCCATTAAATAAATAAATTGCTGTTGCCTTTGATTTGTCATCGGGGGACTTTGACAGATCTCGGATGGGTGACTTCAGGTTTAAAGACTTATTTGGGTTAGTTTGGCTTTGGGTGACATGGCCACAAAGACGATGATAAGTAAAAAGTCTAGTTTCTTGACCCTCAGGTGAAGAAGGGAATCCGGACCACCCACTGCCCCCTCCTCCCCCACCAGTCCATCATTTCCTTGGTTCTTTTCTAATGAAGACAGATGCCAGGCAACTCTGGTTTATCCAGCTACTCAAAGGTGTAACTGACTTCCCAATTTATTAACAATGGTGATTCATTACCATGACAATTGGGAAAAACTGATTACCTTTGAATTTCTGATGAGGTAATCCTGCCTCTCTCAAGCCCTGTAATGAATCACCATATTCCCTCCCTCCTCTGACCTAATTTTCCAAATCATGTACCTGTATAAAATATTGTGCAGAGGCGTGCATCTATTTATCTTATAGGAGTTCTCTCCTTCTGAATTCAAGGGAGAAGACAACCCCTCCAACTGGGAGGGAAGATTCATGAATGTTCTGGGTACGGAATTCACCAGAGTCCAATCTCTTGGATAATCAATCTGCACTGTGACGAGTCTGGGAACATCCATTTCCCTCCTGCTGGCCGGGACGCTGGAGTCTGGACCTGATGGAAGTGGAGAAATCTATAGGGACAACATGATTCCCCTTCTCTCTGTTGAAAGACAATACCTGAACCTTAGTCTTAAAAAGCTGGGGTTTCTTGTGATAATTCTTCAAGCTCTATGATGTCTTACACAAGAAGACTTGATGGTCTCACAGTTGTTAGCTGAAGTAAATGGTGCCCTTGACTCATGGGTCTCAGGATCAAGGGTCAGTTACAGAAATTGATATTTGCAAGCTAGTTCTCCCTTAATCATTGAGTCTCCCAGACACAGGAATCTTCCCCATGGTGCCAAATGAGTCTTTGACTAACCAGGCTGTGTTGTCAGGAACATGTAGCTATAGGGTGCAGGAGGAGGACAAACCACCACCCACTTTCTCCTAATCACTTATTAACAAACTCTTTTTATCTTTCTTTCAGCTATGAGAAGCATCCTTAACTCCGTCTCTCTGTTTTTAGATCCCTCATTAAAAACACTCTACTAAGAGTGCCTGGGTAGCATCATTTGGTTAAGTGTCTGACTCTTGGTTTTGGCTCAGATCATGATCTTTTTTTTTTTTTTCAGATCATGAGCTTAGTGTCATGATATTGAGCCCCTTATCTGGGCTCTGCACTGGGCATGGAGCCTGCTTAAAATTTTCTTTTCTTCTGCCCCTCTCGCTCTTGCTTTCTCAGTCTCTCTCAAAAGAACAAAATAAAACAAAACCCAACCACTCTACTATTTTTCTTGCTATAGGAGCACTCACCTCTTAGTTAATGTATGGCTATACGGGCAAGGGGGCACATCTCCTGGATACATACACTGGGTAGTTTGATTCCCTTTAATACATACTTGCTGAATGTCCACTATGCTGGGTGCTGAGAACAACCAAAGATAAATGGGGCACACAATGGATGCCTCCAGAAATTCTCTTTCACTGAGAAGATCAGTGTCAGTGTGGTCCAGATCAGCACATTCCAATGGCATTTTCATATTTGTCCAGGCTTCTAGTCTAATCAACTTTCTGGGTTTGGAATTTCCCAAAAGCAGATCCAGGGATAAAGTCTTGGTTGGATGTGGCTGTTTAGGAGGCTTAAATGGGGAAGTGGAAGAAGTGGGCAAGGAAGGGACAGAACCAGTAAAGCATGTGTTGGTAAAGAAGGACTTAAGTCCATGAGGTAAACTCTGCAAAACTGTGGGGAACATGCCTGAGAATTGACCCAGGGGACATGGGTAGGCTGGTCATTTATCTACTGAACCCCTTAGTGGGGTGTAGCTTCCTTCTTTTCAGGCTGTACTTGAGTCAGCCGAGCAAACTCTGTGGTGCCAGCGAAAGAACCCTGGGAGGAGGGGAGGAGAAGAGTGGGCAAGAGAGAGAGGGTAACTGACTACCATAGCTATGGTGGGACTGTGGGGTTGTGGGATGGTGGCTCTATAGTGGCTCATATAAAAGGAGGAGAGTCGATGTGAGCTGGTTATTTTCAAATCAAACAGGCAATACTCTAGCCTGGGCTCAGAGAGATCCAGAACTGGGGCTGGTGGAAAGCAAGTAAATCTGCTCCCCTTGCCTGTTCTTTGAAAAGCAATCCTTCTTTTCCTACTGAGTCCATCTCTTCTCTGACCTGGTAGAAGGCCTTCTAACTGTATGTCCTTATCTAAAACTCAGATTATCCAGTCAGGATCTTTTGGGAATTTACATGGGTATGTGAAGACAGTTTATCTCTTAAGGGTCATTTAAGTCTGGGTAGATGGTGATTTTTTTTCCTATCATATTTAAAAATAAATCCAATATACTGGACAGTACAGCATTAAAAGGAGGGAAGGAGAGAGAAAATGAGAGAGAGAATTGGGACATATCATTTGAAAAATATAATCAAAGTCTCAAGTCCTCATGAAGGCTCCTCTGATCCTTCACTCCTACCTCAAGCTGGTAGAGGTTGCCTTCCTCAGATGGCCAATAGCACCATGTTAATAAATCTATGCTTCTACCGGTCATATTATATTGTAGTTGTCCAAGTGCCTAGAGCAGCCTGTCACTCAGATGTTAATGTTGTTCCTTGAGTGGACGAGGGGCCACGTTGTCACTTTTCTGGTTATCCTTTCATTGGATTGAAGGAAAAGTGCACTTCTTGGAGGTTACTAGATGCTACAGGGTCCTCATTGCTTTTTATTATCTTTCTTCATTGTGGTATTTCACATCACATGGGATGAGAGAACCTTGCTGTAGGCCCAAGGATGGTTGGGTTGAGTCATCAAATGGAAGCTCTTCTGAGTGGCTCTTTGTAGAATTACTTCATTCAATAGGCTTTTCTAAAGGAACAGATAAAAGGGAGACACAACTTCTGATGTCAGCTAGAGGTAGTCTATCCATTGAGAGTTGAGAGGTAGGAGGTTGAGACTTTTCTGCTACATTGATCTTCTTCAGTTAAGTTACCATTATGGTTAAGAAGGATTTTGATTCGGTCAGGAATGATGACTCATACAGAGAAGTATAAACAGAACATTAGGAGAGTCTAGGAATTCAAGTAGTTTCAAGATTTTATTGAGTACATACTATGTGCTTAAATATCCTTAGTTGATGTGGGGAGTTCAAGAAATATTAGAACATAGTTCTGGAGAAAATGGAAAACATTGGACTGAATATGAAGGGGTTAGATGCCAAGCATAGCCTTGTTACTAAGGACATCATTTTAAAGAAGTTACTTACCACTTCTATCCTTTAATTTACTCATTCCAATCATATTGAATAAGAGTCTAGTCTTTTCTGAGAGCAGGTAAACATCTAACAAGAAAGTGCATGTAGAAGGACTGCTAGAAATATGGCTGGTTAGATCACGTGAACCATTATTAAGGGGATCTCAAATCTGAAGAACACTTGCTACATGCAAAGCACCCAGGATATGTGAGCAAAAATGAATGAAACATAGTCTGTCTTCTGCAATGGGGGTTCTAAATCTTAAATCCTGGAAGTAGTAGACTGGTTTGTTTGTTCGTTTATTTATTTAACAGATATTTGTTGAGCACCTACTATACGTTGAGTGCTGTCCTGAGAGCTGGAATAATAGCAGTGAATATAAACACACAGAATCCTCATCCACATGGAGCTTCTGTTCTTGAAGTACAAGATGCAAGGGAGTACATGCATCTTGAGTACAGATGCAAGGGAAGGTACCAAGAAGAAACAGGGAGTGATGCCTGTGGACTGCAGACCAAAGACCTTAGCCTCATGTTCATCATTTGAAAACAGGGATCATGAGATGGAGTGGCTGCTTCAAAATTTTAGTTGAGGCAAGAAAGTAGGACTATTGCCTTTTTCTTTCTTCTTACTCATGGTCCCTATTTTCAAAGACCTAATCATTTTGAAAAGACCATATGTGACAAACACATGTCCTCTCAGTGTCCCAAATATGAAAAACCATGCCAGAAATTTCTTTTAGATTTAAGTATCTGGGACACCTGGGTGGCTCAGTGGTTGAGCGTCTGCCTTTGGTCCTGATCCTGGGATCCGGGATAGAGTTCCATATCGGGCTTCCTGCATGAAGCCTGCTTCTCCCTCTGCCTGTGTCTCTGCCTCTCTCTCTCTCTCTCTCTCTGTCTCTCATGAGTAACTAAAATCTTTTTAAAAAAAGATTTAAGTATCAGTGGCATGTTTGTTTCTCTTGAAGTGAATTTATTTTCTCTTACACAATGTGAATTTTGTAACTAATCATTTCTTATTTCACTTTGCCTGCTTGGAAGCTCAGGGCTGAGATTGTAGCTCAAAATTCATCACTAGAGATTTCTCTTATGAATATAAATATGTATGTTCTACCTATCGACTAGCCTTAGCTTCCTAGTCTATTTATATCTTCCCTAACCACTCCTTACAATCCTTTCCTACATTATCATGTTGTATGTATTTTCTTATGCTGCCTCTAATCCTGGGTGGAATAGATTAAGGGTATAGATTTTAGCTGAAGAAAGAAATACAAACCAAAATCTCTAAGCCTGGAGTCTTATCAGTTATCAGTTCTGACTGGCATGTCCTCTTTTGATGTTTCCCTTGCTAATCTTGAAAGGTGGGATGCTAAAATGAGCCTTTCTTGGTGTGAGGGGCTAAGGAGAGGCTTCAGCCAACCTACGGTGCGGTGTGATGGGGTGTGCACCAGAGAAGTTCTGACAATGTGTTGTATGTAGCCTGCCTATTACCTCAGCACTTAACACAATTCACATATATTATGTTTCTTGGCTTGTTTCTTGCTTTTCCCCCTGCATCTTTCCCATTAGAACGTAAGCTCCTGGAGGGCAGGGAGGCTCTCTCATGTTCACCAGTGTCTATCCAGGACTGTGCACTTTGCTTCACTCTCTACTTGGGCTCAACAAAAATGGGTCCAGTGAATGAACAGACTATACACTGATCTAATTGACAGTTAAATCTCAGAGACTGAGCTCCAGAAAGTTCACAGACAGAGTAGAGCAGCCAAAGGAGGTGGAGAGGGCTTTCTACTAGTGGCACCTGAGCTGGGATCTGTGCAGGAGGCTTTGCAGGCTAGTGGTCTGCCCCTGGCCAGGAAGTCTGATGGGGATGTCACCTCCAGACTCACCCCCACTGCAGGAAAATAAGCTGCTCAGGAAGGCCAACAGATGGTATCCTGGCATGCTCGTCTTCCTGCTAGAGGCATGACTCTGTGGGCTCTGGTACTTTAAAGTGGATTTCCCTCCCTCCTTCCCTCTCTCAGTCCTTCCCTTCTTCCTTCCTTTCTTCTGTCCTCCCTCCCTTCCTCCTTTTCTTCCTAACAAAAAAATCTTGAGCACTCCCAAACTCTGGAACCTCTCCCTCCTCTATTAGTTTCCTATTGCTGTGTAACAAATTGCCACAATTTCAGTGGCTTAAAACAACACACATTCATTATTTCACAGTTTCTGTAGCTCAGAACAGCACAGCTGGGTTCTTACTTAGGGTCTGGCCAGACAGAAATCAAGGTGCCAGCTGGAGCTGTGGTCCCATCTGAGGCTCAGGGTTTCCTTCCAAGCTCACTTGTTGTTGGCAAAATTTCGTTTCTTGTGGCTGTAGGACTGAGAGCCCTGCTTTCTTCCTGGCTGGCAGCCAGGGGCTGTTCTTAGTGCCTCAAAGCTGCCTGCTGTCTCCTGTCATGTGACTCTCTCCACAGTGAGGCACTTTGTCCCTTTAAGGCCAGCAGGAGACTCTCTCCTGTCTAGAATCACTCTGACCTTTCTGAAGGGGTCTACTGGTTAGGTCAGGACACTAGGGATAATCTCTTTGATTAAATCAAAGTCAACTGATTCGTGACTTATTTATAAATATCTGAAGAATATCTTCCTCCGTATCATGTAACATAGTCATAGGAGTCATGTCCCATTATACCCACAAGCCCAACTCACCCTCAAGGAGAGGTAATGACACAAGGCATGTATACCAGTTGGATGGAATTTTGGGGACCATCTTAGAGTTCTGTCTACCACCTCTCCCTTCTCTAGCCTTTCCTTAAGATCAAAAAAGGATTTTGTCCGAAAATGGTGTTGTCTGTCTCTTAGGAAAAGAGGAGAGTTGTTGTCATGGGACAGAAGTTCTTAACCAGGCTGATTTGGGTCCCAGAGAACATTTAGCAATGTCTGGAGATATTTTTGGTTGTCACAATAGGGGTGAGGGGGTAGGTGCTTCTGTCTGGCGTAAGAGAGTAGAGGCCACAGACTTTGCTAAATACCCTACAATGCACAGGACTGCTGCCCCCTCCCAACACTGACTGATGGATTATCTGGTCCCAAAGGTCACTAGTACCGAGGCTAAGAAATTCGAGCATAGGGGATGAAGGAATGAAGTTTCTGTGCTGGAATGGGGGAGTGAAGTGGGTAGGGCTAGTGTAGCCATAGGAAATGGAAATCAAGCCTTTTAGAAGTGAATGGACATGAACACCTTCATGGATGGGTTGTGATACAGGATCTATATTCCATCAGACATGGAACAGGTGCAGGAAGGACCAGGATACCTGAAGAAAGTCAGAAATTCTGAAACCTGCAGTTTCTTAGCATATTTAGGATTTGAGCCCAGGGGACTTTCTGCAGGGAGGAGATAGAAAATCAACTATCTTAGTAGAGTTAAAGCATCAGGCTAGAAACAAATAAGAACAACTTACTGTGATCAAATGAAAATGTACTTTATCCAACAACCTTGCGATTTACTCACAACTCTTTTCTAGACATTCCTTATTAGACTTTTGGGGTTAGAAGGGACGTCTAGGGCTGAGGCTGCAAATCCCAATGTCCACAGGCATCAGGTAGATGAAGTAAAGGAGTCAGGGCCTGAGATGTGCAACTTGTATCCTCTCCTTCATACTGCAGGAATAACGGTCCAGGATTGCATGCCTGATTTTTCAAGTGAAGCTGGAAAGTCAGATTTTTATTTAAAATCTCTCAGTTTTCAAATGTTGGCAATGGATTTCTCCATCGTCATCATCTTCACCATCATGGTTCAGGCCAGCACCCCAGGTCACCTCCAGCACGATGGGTTGCTGACCCCTGGACCACTGCTCTGTAGCCTAATTCTTGTCAGCCAGCAACAGCCTGTGGTTCTGGTAATGAGAATCCAAGTTATAGGGGCTTTGACCAATTGGGGATTAATTTCTCACACACAAAAAAGCTCAGGGATGGGTAATCCAGGGCTGATATGGCGGTGCTCCAAATTGGTTCACCAAGTACCCAAACACCTTGGTTTTGCAAGAGAACATGGATTTACAGTCATTGCTCCAGTGCTAATGATTGCCTCACTGACAACAAAATTCTATGACCACGTGTATGCATGTTCCAGCAGTGACAACTATGCCATGACTGGTACCTGGTTAACACCAACTCCAGGATGCATCTTGTATTACTCTGGTTACATTGTGGGGGGAAAACTCTGTCTTAGAATCAACAAAGCATGTGGTTTTATCTGGGCTCAGCTCTAGGGATGAATCTACTCAGAGACTCTGTGTGCTGATCCCCATCCTCGCTACTCATCTGTCTTTTTCTGCATTGGTTTCTCTCTTTCAATCATATTCTGAGTGGCCCAGTCTCAGTTCTGGGTTTCAGCTGGCTCTGGGTATCTGCAGTGAGGACTCAAGGACGGGACAATGATTTCTCCTGTGTCAACTTTGTCAGAGAGCTGTCCTTGCCAAGGTTCACCTTCCTCATTTATGAAATGGTAATAATCGTGTCTTCTTCCTGGTGTTAGTCTGTGTGTATGGAGTTAAATATATATAAAGTTCCTAGCACAGTATTTGACATACTAGTAGCTTAATAAACATTAGCTTCCTCTTCCCTTTACAGAACTCACTCACCTATAAGCCATTTTCTATTCCTTGACTCACTGGGGAAAAGCCCAACAACTGACAATGTGAGGGCTGTGGTCTCTGATCTGGGCTCTTCTGTCCTTTCCAAGTCAGGGTCTCTTATGCCTGCTCATTAGGGTCTAACTGGAGCTTTACCTTTCTGTCTTAAGATATATCTCTAGTTCGTCTCCCATTAAAATGTCCCTTTCTCCTAGATAACATCACAGAATTGCCACCAGGCACATATGCCTTAGAATGAGTGAGAAGAGATCTGAAGAGACAGGGCCTAGAGATCATCAGAAAACTGAAGGTGGAAAGAGGATGGAGGAAGAAGGAGGGTGGACATTGGAGAAGCTAAGAAGGTCCCTATTTACCCAGTGAGTTTCACAATTGGTTGTTGTCTATGGTGGCAGACTGTCTCACTGCAGATTTATGTTTCTTAATACCTTAACCCCCTGTCTCCTCTTCTAGTATTTCTTCCTTCCTGCTCTCCTTAGGGCTATTTTGTTCTTTTTCCAATTTCTTTCTTTAAGATTTTATTTATTTATTTATTCATGAGAGACACCCAGAGAGAGAGGCAGAAGTAGGCTCCCTGTGGGGAACCTGATTCGGGCCTTGATCCCGTGACCTGGGATCATGCCCTGAGCTGAAGGCAGACGCTCAACTACTGAGCCACCCTTTTTTCAAATTTCTTGAAGTGACAGCTCTGTTCTTTATTTTTCTCATGCTATGCATTGACCTTTGAGAGGAGCTTTGTTTTGCACCCCACCTGCTGTGATTATCCTTTTAGTTTCAATATTTTCTTAAAACTGTGTAATTGTAGCTTTATTGTGTTTCTTTCCTTTTTCTTTGTTTCTTCCTTCGATTCTTTCTTCTCTTTGTTCATATCACTATGGTCCTTTCTTCCCTACCCACCCCCACCCCTAACACCTAAGATTTGCAGATATCACAGAAATCACAAAAGGCAGCAAGCATCCTGACTCTACCAGAGGCACAAGACCCGTGTTCATGTCCCCAGATACTCCAGTCATCAGAGCCTGCGTAGAAGATAAAGTGAATACTCCACGACCACACACATCTATCACTGAGCCAAAGTGAGGACCCAGCACATGCCAGCCGGGTAGCCACAGTTTGTCATTGTGGTTACCTACAGGAAATACTCATTTTTCATGATCATTTTCACTTATCAAGTTGAAAATCTGTGTACATTAGACAGTGAAGAAGACAGAAATACCCCTTGCTCTTATAGAGCTGTCAGTCTAGTAGGGAAGATGCACATTAAGCAAGAGATCACCCAGGAAGAGTGGGGGAGAAAGTGCTGGCTGAGAAGGCCACAGCTCTGCCAGGGCTTAAAATAAAGAAGTCCATTTTGTGAGTGAATGGTATCCCTGGGAGTGGAATCCCTGGGAGTGACCTTGAGTTGGGAGGTGAGGACCGAAACCACAGAGACCTGAGTGATACAGAGCTGGGGAAGGTGAGGGAGGTGGATGGGCAGAGGCAGTATGGGCAAAGGCCCTGGGGCTGGAGCCCCAGCTTAGAAAGGGAGGGTGGCATGGTGGAGCTGCAGCAGTGGGCTGGGACCAGGCTCATGGATGGCCTTGATTAGATCGGCATTTTGAAGAAGCTTCTGTTTTTAAGAAAGGCTTGGATCAGGTCTGTTCCTAGATGTGCTTTCTAGCTGCTGAACTGGGAACACATCAGTAGGGATGCATGTGGGTGCAGGAGGCCAGAGGGCAGGGCTCTATGGGTCTGGGGGAGACTAGAGTAGCTTGGATTGGGTGGCCCAGCAAGAGTGGATGGACCTAGGGCCTGGTATGCGGAAGGAGAGGATGGCAACCTCCTAGTGTGGCGGACAGTCTGGAGTGTAGAGCAGCAGTGCTGCTACTGCCAGGCCTGGGGGCTTGCCAGGCCCGGTGGAAGTGGGTTTCCCTTGGTGGTTATCTCTCTCCATCTCCATTGTCTGGTCTCTCCTCACTGTTTTGAAACGCAGTTCCATGCGAGCTGATTTGATGCGTGTTTCTGAGTCGGAGGGTTTGGTTTTAGTTGAGGTAGTGGCACCCCCACCCTTAGCAACCCCCCTGCAAAGTCAAGTGGAACCAGATGTCTAACAAGCTCCTGGCACCGAAAGGCTCATTTAAGACTAGATCAAGGGCCAGAGTGATTCCGGTGAGGGATGGGGGTTTTGAAGTGCTGGCCACATGAGATGATGTTTAGAAAGTCTCTTGTCACACCGTGTTGAACTGCTTAAGAGAAAGGCTTCCCTCCTAGCCTTATCTTTGTTATGACTGCAGCGGCAGCAGGAGGGCGGCAGGGACCTAACTGGCTGCATTCGTGGAAAGAGAATGCAGAATGTGGGGTGGTGGCCACAACAGGGACGGGCCAGGGCTCCATTTATGGGAAGGGGTTGGGGGCAGCCCCTTAGAGGAGGAGTGGCCTGCTGCCTCTGAGGGGAGCAGTGGAGGCCATCCAGACCTGGGCTGAGTAGGCTAGGGCAGGGTCTACCAAGCAGTGGGATGTGCAGCACATTAACCATGGCTTCTGTATCTGTGTTCTGATGCTTTGGCATCTTGGGACCTTGGTGACTTTGGAGGGACGTCCCTCTGGGGTTAGCCAATTCCTAGAGATAATAAACAACTCACCTGGCACACACTTTTTAAATACAAATCAACCAGTCCAGAGTCCACACCTTCAACTACCTCCTTTATCAGGCTCTGACACTCAGACTACTATTCACCACCACTACTCACTCCAGGGCCAGGTACCAGATAACTGGGGCCAGCCCTGCCCCACCCAGGGGTCCCTGAGATCATCCAGACTAGCCTATCTCAAATATGACTACCCTGCCTCATCCCTGCCTTCCTGTGGAAACCACAGTCACAGCACTTGTCCACAGTTCCTCCCACTCCTTCTGCCTCCTGACCCACCCCACTGCTTCTCTGTGTGGTCCCTCAAGGCCTGTGTGCCCGTCTCACTTGGGAACAGTGAGTTACCAATTGTATTTTCAATGGCAGTTGTCTCCTGATCTGTTGGCTTCACTACGTAAAAGGTTCTGTTAGAACTTTTTTCTTGTATTTTATTTTTTTAAGTTTTATTTTACTTAAATTCAGTTGATTAACATATAATATATTATATATTATAATATATATTATAACATATAATGTATTATTAGTGTCAGACGTAGAGTTCGGTGATTCATTAGTTGTAATAACACCTCGTGCTCCTTACATCATGTGCCTTCCTTGATGCCCATCACCCAGTTACCCCATCCCTCCACCCTCCTCCCCTCAGCAACCTTGTTTGCTTCCTAGAATTAAGAGTCTTTTATGGTTTGTCTCCCTCTCTGATTTTGTCTTATTTTATTTTTCCCTCTCTTCCCCATGATGCTCTGTTTTGGTTCTTAAATTCCACATATGAGTGGAATCATATGATAATTGTCTTCCTTTGATTGACTTATTTTGCTTAACATAATAAACTCTAGTTCCATCCATATAATTGCAAATGATAAGATTTCATTTTTTTTGATGGTTGACTATTCCATTGTGTGTGTGTGTGTGTGTGTGTGTGTGTGTGTTTATCACATCTTTATCCATTCATCTGTTGATGGACATCTGGGCTCTTTCCACAGTTTGGCTATTGTGGACATTGCTGCTATAAGCATTGGAATCAGGTGCCCTTTTGGATCACTACATTTGTATCTTTGCAGTAAATACCTGGTAGTGCAAATGCTGAGTCGTAGGGTAGCTCTAGGTTTAGTTTTTTGATGAAGCTCTATACTGTTTTCCAGAGTGGCTGTTCCAGCTTGCATTCCACCAACAATATAAGAGGGTTCCCCTTTTTCCTAATCCTTGCCAAACACATTATATTTTAGAATGATGGGAAACCAGGATTTCATAACAAATAATAATGTTTCACACTCTCTTCAGCCCCATGCCTACCTATAGCTGTCATGGGGTTGGGGGAGGGTGACATTTATTGGGTCTAGCAGATGAAGATAACCACACAGGAGTCTTTCCTCTTTTGTGGATTCAGTTATTCACCATCTTCTATGGTCTGGAAGCAAATGATCCTCCTTGTGACACATCAAAAGTCAATAGCAGCCTAATGCTACATCACTGTGCCCACATCATTCCCTTTATGTCACTTCATTACATAGGCATTTTATCATCTCTCAGAATCACAAGAAGAAGGGTGAGTACAGGATAATAAGATATTGTGAGGGAGACAGAGACCACATTCACATAACTTTTGTTATAGTATGTTGTATAATTGTTCTATTTTATTATTAGTTATTACTAATTTCTTACTGTGCCTAATTTATAAATCAAATTTTATCAGATATGTATGTGTAGGAAAAAGCAGTGTATGTAGATTTCAGTAATGTCCCTGGTTTCAGTAATATCTGTAGAATACTCAGCATTAGTAATATCCAGTGTTCAGTAATAGCCACTGGGGGTCTTGGGACATATGTCCCATGGATAAGGGGTAGACTAATAGTGTTGTGGCGGTTTTCAACATGATCCAATTCTTTGACACTCTTCCCATTGAAAAATGGAGTCTATGTCTGTCCCCTCCTCTCAAATCTGGGCTGGATTGGGACAGCTTTGACCAACAGAGTTAAGAAGAAGTGATTCTACTGGCTTTGAGAGATGAAAAATGCTTTGCAACTTCCATCTGGTCCTTTTGAGATGTTTGTTCTGGAAGATCCCAGATGCCATGCAGCAAATCTGATTACACTGAGACAGCCATGCCGGAGAGGCCACATGTTGGCCAAGCTCTTCTAGAATTCCTGATTCATAAAATCATGAGCAAATGGAAGTAGTTGTTTTAGGCTCCTGAATTTTGGAGTTGTTATTTAGTAATAGTAACTGAAACAGTAGAGTACATTTATTTTGCATTTACCATGTGCTGGGTGTTGGATGAAGCACTGTGCAGACATTATGTCATTTGTTCGTATTAACACTGTAAGGTAGGAATTATGCTCCTCATTTTACATACAAGGAAGCTATAGCTCAGAGAGGGCAAGTGGTTATACCAAGGTTACACAGAATTTGGTATATAGTATAACCAAGACTGAGATTCAAATTGAGGGCTATCTGGGTTCCAAAATATTTCATCATTTTTTGGAAATAGTACTGAGGACTCAGCTCTCTTTAAGGCAAGCCTGCTAGGAATGTTGCTACAGACACTCTGCTTACTTAGGGTTAGTATCCAAAATATATAAAGAACTTATACAACTCAACACCCGAAAAACAAATAATCCAATTAAAAAATGGGCAGAAGACATGAACAGACATTTCCCCGAAGAAGACATCCAGATGGCCAATAGACACATGAAAAGATGCCTGATATCACTCATCATCAGGGAAAAATGCAAATCAAAACTACAATGATATATCACTTTACACCTGTCAGAATGGCTAAAATCAAAAACATAAGAAATGACAAGTATTGGCAAGGATGTAGAGAAAAAGGAACCCTTGTGCAACCCTTGTGTTGTGGGAATGCAAACTGGGGCAGCCACTATGGAAAACAGTACAAAAGTTCCTCAAAAAGTTAAAAATAGGACTACTGTGTGATCCAGTAATTGCACTACTGGGTATTTGCTGAAAGAATATGAAAACACTAATTCAAAGGGATACATGTACCTCTTGCACCCCATTATTTACAGTACCCAACTTATGGAAGTAACCCAAGTGTCCATTGATAAATAAATGGATAAAGAGATGTGGTGTTTATATACACAATGGAATGTTACTCAGCCATAAAAAAAGAATGAAATCTTGCCAACAGCCACAACATGGATGGATCTAGAGAGTATTATACTAAGTGAAATAAGTCAATCAGAGAAAGACATATACCATATGGTTTGACTCATGTGTAGAATTTAAAAAACAAACAACCAACCAAACAAAAACAAGCAAAGGGAAAAAAGAGAGAAAGACAAACCAAGAAACATACTCAGCTATAGAGAACACACTGATGGTTACCACAGGGGAGGTAGGTGGTGGATGGGGGAAAGAGGTGATTAAGAGGAATTAAGGAGTACACTTGTCATGATGAGCACTGAGTGATGTATGAAAATGTTGAATCATTATATTGTACACCTGAAAATTAATATAACACTGCATGTTAACCATCTGGAATTATAATAAAAAATGAATTAAACAACATTATATATTTTTAACATGTATTATTTTAAATTGCCATTAAAATTATTATTAATTTCCTCATTAGTAGTTCCTTTTTAATTTTTTTAAAGATAGGATTTTTTAAGGGAGACAGAACGTAAAGACTGCTAACTCTGGGAAATGAACTAGGGGTGGTAGAAGGGGAGGAGGGCGGGGGGTGGGAGTGAATGGGTGACGGGCACTGGGGGTTATTCTGTATGTTAGTAAATTGAACACCAATAAAAAATAAATTAAAAAAAAAGATAGGATTTTTTAAACTTATTTAAATTCAATTAGTTAATATATAGTTTATCGTTAGTTTCAGATGTAGAGTTTAGTTGCATATAATTCATCAGTTGCATATAAAACCCAGTGCTCATTCCATCACGTGCCCTCCTTAAAGCCCATCATCCAGTTACCCCATCCCTCCACACTCCTCCCCTCCAGCAACCCTGTTTTTTTCCTAGAGTTGAGAGTCTCTTGTGGTTTCTCTCCCTGATTTTATCTTATTTTACTTTTCCTTCTCTTCCCCTATGATTCTTTATTTCTTAAATTCCACATATGAGTGAAATCATATGATAATTATCTTCCTCCAATTGACATATTTCACTTAGCATACTATGCTCTATTCCATCCATGTCACGGTAAATGGTAAGATCTTATCCTTTTTGATGGCTGAGTAATATTACATTGTATATAGATACTACATCTTCTTTATCCATTCATCTGTTGATGGACATCTGGGCTCTTTCCACAATTTGGTTATTGTGGATGTTGCTGTAAAAATAGGATTTATGACATAGAGAAGTAAATAACCCAGAAGTAAATAAATATATAATTTCCAGTATATGTATTTTATATATTTTATGTAAAATTAATAATGTACATGTATATTTACTTATTATATACATCATTTGAAAATATTACCCGGTTGTGTTTTTTTTTAATTTTTATTTATTTATTCATGAGAGACACACAGAGAGAGGCACAGATACAGGCAGAGGGAGAAGCAGGCTTCATGCAGGAGTCCAATGTGGGACTCGATACTGGGACCCCAGGATCACGCCCTGAGCCGAAGGCAGACACTCAACCCCTGAGCCACCCAGGAGTCCCCAGTTGTGTTTTATTGTTATGACTGTGTCCTGAGTTCTCTCTCTAAAAAGCTTATCACCCTCGCCATCAATACAGTTCAAGATTCAGACTTCAGTAAGTCTACTTTTTATAGCTTAACATATTTGAAAGATCAGATTGTAAAAAACAGCAAAATGAGAAATGATTAAAAGAAATGTTGCTTGTCTGCCAAGGATTATCTAGAAAGTTCCAAACATTATCTCTGCATTATTTCCTTATCATTTTAACATTTTGGTTTTTTCCCACATGGATATTATAGGTATTGTTTTATTCTTCCAGTTTTGCTCTGTAGATAGGATTTTGTGTTTAGGTCAGCAGGACCTTAGTTTATTTTTTAATTTTTTAATTTTTTTAAGATTTTTATTTATTTATTCATGAGAGACACACACACAGAGAGAGAGGCAGAGACACAGGCAGAGGGAGAAGCAGGCTCCATGCGGGGAGCCTGACATGGGACTCGATCCCGGGTCTCCAAGATCACACCCTGGGCTGAAGGCGGCACTAAACTGCTGGGCCACAGGGCTGCCCAGGACCTTAGTTTAAATGAACAAACCTTGTGTCCTATCCCAGGTGAGTGTCTTAGGATAAGTTTCTGGAGGGTGCAGATGCCTTTGAATCACTCTGCTTCGCTTCTAATGTAAGGCTTTTCACCGACGAGGGGCGATGTACCCATCGCTGTGTTAAGATTAGAACATGGCCTGGCACATAATGGGCGCTCCCCATAAATATTTGTGGATGAATGAGTCACTGAATGGGAGGAGTTTTTAAATTTAGTAGCATTTCCTAGAGGCTAAAAGTAATGGTGTTATTTGAATATTGAAGTTTCCTAACAGACAGGCTTCCTTTGCAGTCTCATTTTGGAGTAGACATTATCCCAGGTCATTTAAATCATGACCTTAATAGAGTTAGCTCCATCGCCCCACCATTTCTCTTTGCAGCCCTGCTGGTTCTGGAAGAGAGGCCCACAGCTCCACCGGGCCTTTCTTCCCATGGTAACAAATTCGCTTGACTCAACCACAAAGTTAGCTCTTCTTATGCCCAGTGGAGCTGTGGGCCCGGCCAGCTGCCCCCTCCTCAGGATCTCTCTTTCTCTTACTACCCAGAGGGGAGCCCGTTACACAGATCTCTCCTGGTTGCACCCAGAGAGGGAAGTGGGGGCTCAGAATGCTACTGGCCTGGCAGGGAGAGCAGGGAGAGATAGGCAGGCTGCATTTGAAGCAGCGGCAGCAGAGGGCACCTGTGTGCTCATGGCAGAGGCGAGCCATCTACGATGCTGTGTTTGAGGGAGGGCGGGGAGGATGGTTTTAGAGCAGCTCCTGACATAGGTTCCTGGCAGGGAGGGGATGAAAGCCCAAGTCCCAGGTCATTGACATCTTTCTAATAACTGACAGTATGAGGCCCTCAATTTTAAGGCCAGGTTGGGCAAATGTGCAGGCACCAATGAAGGCAGTAACACCCACCACGTACTGTGCTTAGGCCTGTTGTGTGCTGAATATACTGTTTCCATGGTGACAAATTCATATGACTTAACTGCAAAGCTAGCTCTGCCTATCCCTCTTTTAAGGCTAAGGAACTAGGTTCAGAGAGGTTAAGTCACTTAGGCAAGGCCACACAGCTAATAATGGCAGAGCTGGCATTCAGAGCAAAGTTTTCATGATTTCCTTCATCTAACCAGTCTTACTAAGAAAGTCCTAAGGATGTGATGCTCCAGGAACTGGTAAAGCACTGGGACCATCACAGCAGACAAGGCAGGTAAGGTCTAGCAGTGGGGGAGACAAGACTTTGGGAGAATGGCAACACAGCAGCAGAGTATTTTCTGATGGAGGTAAACCCGGTGACAGAGACAAGTGGGAATGAGGTGAGAGGGAGTATTTAGGGATGCAAGGGATAGAAGATGAGTCCACCATTACAGCCCGTGCTCTGATGTTGGTGCCAAGGCTCCCCCAGTCAGTTGAGTTGAGGGACTCTGTGCCTCTGCCCTGCCCTTACCCTCAATCCTGTCTCCTTCTCTTGAGTGGGGGTTGAGGGATGGGAGAAATCAGTATTCTAACCAGATGCTACAAAAACATTTTAATTCTTTGTACAATTAGCATCCTATGTAAAGACGAAATTTGTGTTGAGTTCAAGATTTTCATGGAATAAAGATCACACAGTACTTGAGGCAAAAAAAAAAAAAAAAAAGCTCTGATGTTGAGCTATGTCCCGCTTATGTCTATAGAACTACAGCCTGCGGACAAAATTACAGCCTGGGCCCCTTGGTGTCATAGGACTGTAGGATCTACTAAAGCTGGGTAGCATTGCTAGACAAGAGAAGGAGCAGATATCTTGGCAGAAAGGATGCTGGACTAGGAGTCGGGAGATCTGGATGGTGGTGCCAACTTTGCGGTTGATTTGCTGTGCAACCTTCAGCAAAGCACTCACCCTCTCTGGACCTCACCTCTACAGTGGTGCATGATGACGAAGGTTACTTGAGAAAAGCTGCACGGTGCCCCTAAGGTGCCCTGAGATCCTGAGCCCTCTTTCCTCTCCACTCTCTTTTTGGATTGACCAGCATCTCTCTTCACAGGTTGAGGGGAAACAGGTCACGGAGAGTGGATACCACTTGCCTTTCCTTGGCTGCCCCTGAGCCTCACTCTTCCCATCCTCCTGTCCTGGTGGCATGGGGGACGAGCTCTCTGCTACCATTGATAGCAGCTTGATATTAAGCCGCCCCTTTGTCACAGCAGGATTTAGCGCACTCTCCATTCTTGGCACTTGGCGGCCTGGGAGTCCCCGGCTGCCTCTTCCTCTATCAGAACCCTCCACACTTTCCTCTCTTTGTCGCTCCAATTCCTGCTCAAAAGCTCTGAGTTATCCCTTTCAAGCACATGTGCTCCTGCAAATCTATTTCCCCACTGACACCTTTTGCTTTGTCAGGAGAGACCTGTTGGTTTTTCCAAGACAGCAGTCATTGTGTCCGATGCCCCACCACCTCCCCCACCCCTTGGGAGCCCCCCCTTCCTTCTCAGGCTTGTGCGTGGTGAGAATTCCCTGGGTGGGATTTTTATTTTCTACTGCTGGGGCCAGTCCCTGGCTGGTGTGTGCCCCAAAC